>NC_081848.1:2105055-2405055 GCF_963259705.1 Myotis daubentonii
GCCCCTGTCTGATGCTGGTGGGGCCCGAGCCCGCCCCCGCTCGCATCGCTGCCTGGCACTGGTCACTCCCCCCGGCAGACCCTGCGGCTGCTTTGCATCTGTCTGAGCTGCGCTAAGCCAGGGGCAAAGGAGCCGTTCCTGGGGGAGGCCGGACTTCTTTGATCCTAAAAGTAACCCAGAAGCCTCCTTCCTGAACCCCAAAGAGGGGATGACTCAGGGTCTGCGCCCCATGTGCCCTCACCTGCCTCAGCTCCAGCCCCAAAGCCCAGGAGGCGTGGCTTGGAGCCCCTTCTCCAGTGCCCAGGCTTGTGGCTCCTTACCCCTTTCCCTGGCAGGGAACTGGGGGCGGGGGAGCAGGGTGGCACCCATCCGTGCTTCCTGCAGGTACCCCACCTCCACTTGCCAAACCCTGAGGCTGAGCAGGAAGAGATGGGAGCCGGGGAGGTCCCTCAGGCCGAACAATCCGTCACCCCAGGCTCCTGACACTGAGGCCGAGGGCTGGGAGTGCTGGGAGTCGGGGTTGATGTTTCAGAAAAGGGGAGGGGCGGGGAGGGAAGGAGAGAGGGAGCGGGCGGGCGCTGGAGATGAAGAGCAAGGCCAGGGGGGATTGTCTGCAGGAGGCGGCGGGCCTGGGAGATGGGGCGAGCGGGTCCAGAGGTGCTTGGATTCCAGTGATGAAAGGTGAAGCCGGGAATTAGGCCCTCAAGTCCAAGGGTCTAGCTGGTTAATAATTAGTATCTGGTTAATCAATCACTGGTGTTTTCCCCTCAATTTTTTCTCGTCTCCACCCTGGAGATGCTTCTAGGCTCTTCCCCAGCCTCTGATAAGGAGGCCCCCTCCCCCCCCGCCCTGGGACCCCTCCCCCTCCATCTGGTTTCTGGCCTCCAGAGCCAGCCTGGGTTTAATCTCCGAGAGAGTGGAGGAGACCTGCTCTCCCTGCCCCCACAGGCTTTTGGGGCCCTAGATACTTCCTGCTGGGAGGGCAGCCCCAGGACCACCCCGAGGGAGCCTCTGGCTTCTCTCCTTGGCAATGCCAACAGGCCACTAACTCACTGCCTGGCCAGACGGGCCTGGGTAATTCCTTCCTGGCCCTTCAGCTGAGGTCAGTCAGGCAATAGATGGTCTTCGAGCTGGTGGGGGTGGGGGAGGGGTGGGCACCTGAAGACCAGGTAACTCTTTGCATCAAAGCAGAATTGGAGCCAGCTGGTGTGGCTCAGTGGTTGACCATCGGCCTCTGAGCCAGGAGGTCACGGTTCGATTCCCACTCAGGGCACGTGCGTGGGTTGCGGGCTTGACCCTAGTGTGGGGCCTGCAGGAGGCGGCCGATCAATGTTTCTCTTTCATCACTGATGTCTCTCTCCCTCTCCCTCCCTCTCTGAAATAATAATAAAAACAAACCCTTTTTATAAAGCAGAATTGGAGGAGAGAGGCCAGGTGTCCTGAGGGCCGCCCTTTGGGAGGCATGTGTCAGCGCTAACTGCTGGCCAGGGTCCCAGCGGAGGTTGTCCAGGTCTCGTCCTCCTCCTCCTCCTCGGTCCCTGGTGCAGTCCCGGCCCCATGGTTGTGGTTCTTTCTGGAGCCGTTTTTGTCAGGTCCAGGCGGGGGGTGGGGCAGAGAAAGGGCAAAAGGAAAAGGAGGCTAGAGTGAAGGGAGGGCACCGGGACCCACTCCTGCCTCCTAATCCTCTGCACGAGGAGCTGGGGCTGAGCCCTGCCCTCAAAACCGGGGGTGCCCTGTGCTCTGGGGAGGCACAGGGTGGGAGGGAGACACTGCCCTCCCCGGGGGAGTGACCTTGACACAAGACCTGGGAGCTGAGTGGGAGCGGCTGGAGTGGCAGCCCGAGGGCGGGCGGATGTGGGCACACGCGGGAGGAGGCTGGCATCTCCCCGGGGTGGCCCGTGTGGCCATGGAGGGACCGGGAAGGCTGTGGGAGGATTGGGGACTTAAGAGAACAGCCCCCAATCTGTTCTGTCCAATTCCAGCCAGACCTGCACCCAAGGCCAGCTTTTCTCCTGCCCGCTGGGCACTGCCACCTGTGCCCAGCGTGCCACCCAGTGCGGCCTCGTCCTTTTCCCCTGGCGGGCGCTTCCCTTGGTGTCGGAGCCCCGTTCTGCCGGCCCGGGGGCTGTATGCCTCCTCGTGTCTGACTTGTTATCAGTTGTTTTTTTAAAAAAATATATTTTTATTGACTTCAGAGAGGGAGGAAGAGAGCGATAGAAACATCAATGGTGAGAGAGAATCACTGATTGGCTGCCTCCTGCACGCCCCCCACTGGGGGTCAAGCCCACAACCCAGGCCTGTGCCTGACGGGGGACCACCCCTGCCGGGCTGTTATCAGTCTTTACTGGACCCTCCCCAGTCCCACCACCACCCACCCTGAGCCCCTCCCTCCCGTGTGGCCTGCGCGTGGCCCTGCACACCCAACCCCAGAGCAAGAAGTGCAGCAGCCGTGCTCCCGCTCCCAGTCCTGCTCGCTCAAGTGCAGACCCAGAATCTAGGCCAGGGTGTCTCACCGCCAGCCGGACTGTGCCATCCGGGCGGTCATTCTCTGCGGGTGGGGCTGACCTGGGCATTGGAGGAAGTTAGTGGCATGTGTGGCCAATAGCATCCTTTCCCCTCCCCTACTGGGCGCCACTAAAAATCGTCTTTATGAGCGTCGGCCTGCGGACCGAAGGGTGCCGGGGTCGATTCCAGTCAAGGGCAGGTACCTCGGTTGCAGGCTCCTCCCAGGCCTGGGCCCTGGTCGGGGCGCATGCAGGAAGCAACCAATAGGTGTGTCTCTCACATTGATGTTTCTCTCTGTCTTTCCCTCTCTCTTCCACTCTCCCTAAAAATCAGTGGAAAAATATCCTCAGGTGAGAATTAAAAAGAAAATTGTTTTTATGCATAGCTGAGTGCCGGGGGGTCGGGGGGGCAGCATCACCCCAGTTGGGAACCACTAGACCCTATGCTGTCACTGTGCCCAGACCCTATTTTTCCAAAAATACCTCCCACAACTTGACTTGGGCACGGTAGGTTCCAGCCAGAGTTAGCTGTTCCCGTCTCCTCCATGCCCGCCCTGGGCCTGGCTCCTGCCGGCTGAGCCCAGACCCCAGCACACCCGCCTGGGAATACCTAGTTCCTACGTAGCTCCCTCCCCCAAGGCCCCCCTGTCTCCTGGGACTATGCTGTCTGGTACTTTCTCCCCTCCCTTCACCCTTTGAAAGAGGGGACTCAACCTCAAAATGTCTGCAGGCTCTCGCTCGGTGCTGTACACAGTAGGTGCTCCATAAGTGCACAGTAGACGGTGGGAGCTGGCCGGCTTCCCCTCCTCAGCCCCAGTAAGTTCTGAGGTTCCCTTCTTTGCACACCTGTGTTCTTGGCACTTTGTTTAACCCCTGGAGCCAAGATGGGAAAACATCGCTGACACCTCCTTCCCAACACCTCCCCGTGCTGTTGGCAGCAACAGAAGCCTCTTTCCCACTGAGTCGGCAGTTACCGTGCTCCCCTGCACCCCGAGCCTGGGGGCCAGGGCGCTGTGGCTGCGGAGACGCTGTGCGTGGGTGTGTGGCTTTTTACTTTTAATATATTTTTATTGATCTCAGAGAGGAAGAGAGAGGGAAAGAGGGCTAGAAACACCAATGATGAGAATCATTGATCGGCTGCCTCCTGCACGCCCCCTACTGGGGATCGACCCCACAACCCAGGCATGTCCCTGACCAGGAATCGAACCATGACCTCCTGGTTCATAGGTCGACGCCCAACCACTGAGCCACGCGGGCCAGTGGATGTGTGGCTTTGCAGGCAGGGGTCTTCGGTGACGTTCCTCTGTGTGGGTGTCTGTGTGGGATCAGGAATGAAGCTGTTTCCACCAGCTGCCCTGCACCCCACGCCCCTGGCGGAGACCGGCTGGCCCCCTCCTCCACCCCGTCCTGCCAGGCCCGCGCTCTCGCCGCCCCCGTGCTTGGCGGGCCTGCTTTGCTGCCTGGCAAATGTCTGCTCAGCCTTCAAGGCCCTTCCCTGTCTCTCATCTGCCCCCCAATTCACCATCCCTCCAGCACCGTCTCTAATGCGTGACTTTAGCGAACCCTCTGCGCAGGCTCCCATGTGTTTCTGTGCATGTAAACACGCACATACTTCTACATACAGTGCTGTGTGCCACGTGTGCATGGATGTACACGTGTGCCTGCAGGTGTCTGCAGATCTTTCCGTGGGCCCCCAATGCTGCCCTTTCTAGGTGGCCCCAACCTCCAGCCCGTGCCTGCACCGGTAAGAACTGAAGAGGTGGAGGTCGGGGTGACTGGTGGTCACTAACCCCACACACCGCTTGGCTCTGTCCACCCACCTGAGACTCCTGCCCTCCCGGGATCTCCTCTGGCCGAGCCCTGGCCTGCGGGGGTGACCGGAGGCCTCCTGCCCACTGCGCCCTCGGTGGGCTGGTGGGTGGGGGTGCTGGTGGGCAGTCCTCTGTGGCCTGGTCACGTCACACTCCCTTCCGATCCATCTCTGCCCTGATTAATTGGAATTTGGCTAGTGGCGACCATCTGTTCTCTTCCAGCCTGTTTCCATGACAACCAAGTGGCTTGAGACTGAGGTTTGTGGTGAGCAAATTGGCCTGGGGGATGCTGGGAAAAATCAGCCAAGTCCCTCCCTCAAACTGCTCTGTCTGCCTCACCTTCTCCTCTCTGCCCTGCCCCTCCTGCTAAGCCAGGGAGGCTGGGGTCCCTCCGAACCACCCACCCCGCCCTGCTCTCTCCCAGGCTCCTCCGGCTTCCCACACACCATTCCCCCCCTCCATTCGTAGCTCTTACCACCTCGCAGGCCGGGTGCGAGCCCTGCCCTCTGCCCGCACCCACGGCTGGAGGGAACCCGGGACATGCAAGCCTGTGGTTTGTGCCTGGACTTTTTAAAAAATATATTTTTATTGATTCCAGAGAGGAAGGAAGAGGAAGAGAGAGAGAGAAACATCAATGATGAGAGAGAATCATGGATCGGCTGCCTCCTACACGCCCCCTACTGGGGATAGAGCCCGCAACCCGGGCATGTGCCCTTGACCAGAATCGAACCTGGAACCCTTCAGTCCGCAGGCCATGCTCTAGCCGCTGAGCCACACCGGCTAAGGCTGTGCCTAGACTGTTGAGCTCAGCCACCTGCCTCCCAACCACATCCTCACCGCATCCCGCAGCTCAGAACTCCTTCGCAGGGAGCTCCCTCGCTCACACCACTTTACAGATGTCAGAAATGTTAACCCCTGTGATGGCCATGCATTGTCCCTCCCCAGCCTGTGCCAGGGACCCGTCCCCACAGCCGTGCAGGTGACAGGCTTGGAGCGTGGGGTCCCCTGCTCCTCCCCTGAGCCTGGTGCTCCCTCACAGCCCCACACGAGGCACCCGGGGCCACTGGCACGAGAGATGGGGCGATCCCGGGCCCCCACTTCGGCAAGCTCCCTCGGAAAGGCCCGGACACAGGTGTGAGCGGCTGTTCCTCCCGTTTCCAGGCAGCTCTCTCCGTGGCGCTAATCGCCCTCGTTTCCCGTCCGTGGCAAGGCCTCTTCTGTGGCTGCTGCGCGTCTTTAAACCCCAGGTGCGTGCGGCTCGCCCGGGGTCTCACTCTGTCTCGGGCACGATGTGCCTCTGCACCCCTTACCACGGGGCGGAGGGAGCTGCCCTGCAGGGGCCCAGGGTCTGCACCCATCCCAGGCGGGGCAGCCTCGGACCTCAGTGGTCATTGCTCAGAGCAGCCCTGCTGAGCAGGGGACCCTGTGATGGGGGCGTTCGGCTCCCCCCATCAGCCCTACCTCATGTGCCTCTTTTTTTCTCTATTGAGACACAATTCACATGCCATAACAGGCACCCTTTGCCAGTGTATGGTCAGCCCTGGCCGGTGTGGCTCAGTGGATAGAGCATCGGCCCACGGACTGAAGGGTCCGGGTTCCATTCCGGTCAAGGGCACATACCTCGGTGGTAGGTCCTATCCCCAGCAGGAGGCAACCAATTGATGTGTCTCTCTCACATTGATGTTTCTCTCTCTCTCTCTCTCTCTCCCTCCCTCCCTCCCTCTCCCCACCCCCCTCCCTTCCACTCTCTCTAAAAATCAATGGAAAAATATCCTCGGGTGAGGATTAACAACAACAAATAAAAATAAAATCATGACGTGTACAGGGAGTGGGCGTTAGTGTGTCCACAGGCCGTGCAGCCACTCCACTTCCTGACACCTCTGGGCACTTCATCGCCCAGAGGAGACGGGTGCCGGTGTGCAGTCACTCCCCATGTCTTTCTCCCCCAGCCCCGGTGGCCAGGCATCTGCCCGTGTCTGGGCCTGTCAGGCATTTCACATCTGTGCACTCAGCCTCCTGGTCTCTGTGACGGGCCTCTCACCGAGCCTCCCGGTTCCTCTCGCCAGATCTTGGTCCTCGGAAAGGCCAGCGGCTTCTGGCCCCCACGGGGGGGGGGGGGGGGGGGGTGCCGCCTCCGACACAGCCCTCTGCAGGCTGTGCCGCCTCCAGGCCCTCTCCCTCTGCACCAGGTCGCCAAGGCGTAGTCCCATCCCTGCTTTTTAACAACACTCTGACCGTCGACCTATGGACCAGGAGGTCAGGGTTCGAGTCCCGGTCGAGGGTACAAGTTGCGGCTCCATCCCCAGTGTGGGGTGTGCAGGAGGCAGTCGATCCATGATTGTCTCTCATCATTGGTGTTTCTCTCTCTCTCTCTCCCTTTCCCTTCCTCTCGAAATCAATTTTAAAAACTATACAAAATTTTATTTAAAAAATAAAAGTGAAAATACTCTTTCTTCCCCCTGCTCCCTCTTCTCCCTCAGGGACGCCACTGGCTCTGAGGACCCGGCCACCCCTCTCCACTCCTCCCGTCGCCCTCAGTCCCTCCCCCGGAACTCCTGTCACTTTGGGCTCAGACTGTAAGAAACAACCAAACACGGCACTTATCACTCAGCAGTGACATGTTTTCACAGCTGGGCCCCGCCTGGCGGGGTTTCTAGAGAAAAAGGGAAGCCGTACGTGTTCTTGTTCCTCTGCCTCCTGCCCCCTCGTCACCTCCCCACATGCAGTGAGCAGCATGGGGCACGGGGCGTGCGCTCGGCCAGCGGTCGGTGAGCCAGCCAGTGGGTGCCACCCGGGCGATGCGACCTGGAGAGGCCTGGAGGCAGCAGCCTGGCACGGTGGGCGGGGGGCGGGGGGTGAGGGGGCTGGGCTGGGAGCTGCCCGTGGGTGCGCAGAGCTGAGAAGCGTTGAGAGGATGGTTCCCTCAGTCAGCCTTGCTCAGTGCCCGAGGTCGCCGGCCTGAGGGAGGGGTTGGAGGGTTTGGCAAGGGAGCAGCAGGGGTCAGAGCAGAACATGGGAAGGCAGCAGAAGAGAGAGTGAGGGGTGACCCTTAGCCAGAAAGGGGGAGTCGCGGGCACAGAAGAGGATGGCACTGCCCAGAGCAGGCTAGGGCCGCACCTGGGACATCCCGGGAGAGCGGGCCAGCCTGGGAGAGGGGAGGACCACAGAGGAGCAGGCGGGGGTGCAGGGGCCCCGGGCCCGGGGGCTCCAGGCGCTGGAAGGGGGCGGCCTTTCCTGCATCTGACGAGACCTCCCCGTCTTTCCGAGGGGCTGGACTACCCTCACCACCAGCCCGCACGGTCAGGGCCCTGCTGTCCTTGCAGGTGGAACCAACCAGAAGGCAAATGATGGCTTCTGCAGCCTCTCCTTCCGCACCCCCCGGGGGACCAGGGCCCGGCCCCCCTGGCTTTGTGGCTCCGCCTCGGCCCCGCGTCCCCGCGCACACGTGTGGGGCAGCTGAGTGTGAACTCGGTGACGCCCGCCCGCGGGGCTGGTGAGGCTGAGTGGGAGGGGCCGCGCGTGCCCGGGACCGGGTGCCGTCGCACGGGTGGCTGCGTGGGGAGCGAGGCTGGGCCTCTGGCGTGAAGGAATCCCCAGGCCCTTCTCTTCTTGTTTCTTCTCATTTCCAAGGATTAGAATCCCTGTGGGGACGGTTCCACGCTGTTTATTTGAAATAAGCTTGAAAGCAATTGGTACTGATTTGGGGGGGCAGGGGACAAATGCAGCCCCGCTCTCACCCCCAGGTGCAGTGTGCAGAGGGAGGTGCAGGGTGCCTGGCTGGGCGCCTTCGGGGCACCCGCGGGCCTGCAGCAGAGGGGGCTCCTGCCTCCTCTGGCGGGTGAGGGGCCGGGAGGGGCTGGGAGGGGCCGCCTTCCCCACCTCGCGCCCCTGTTCCCCAGGAGGGTGCCAAGAGGGCCTCCTGCTCAGCAAACACAAAGTCGTCTAATTGCTTTTTCATGGGGGATGTCAGCGCTGAATTGTCAGGGCAGATACTATCTTCTCTTTGAGGGAAGAGTTATTTGATCTCTGTGTGTCCGAGGGAACCTGTGCTGGAGGAGGTGGGATGGGGAGAGGGGGAGCGGGCCTGGCTCCCAGCTGCGAGGCTGCCGAGAGCGAGAGCTCTCCATCAGTGATGAGCCCAAACGAAGGGGAACCAGCATCTCTCATCTTGGCACAAGGCCATGGTCTCAGGCAGGGCCCCCCTCCCACCTCCCAGCTGCCCTTTCAGGCCCAGGGTGGGAAGGCAGCTTGTCGCTGGGAGAGGGTGCAGGCTGCCAGCTGTCCCCCCTGAGAGGCAGGGGCGAGGAGGCCCCCAGACCTTGATGCCCCCCCACCTCCTGCCCCGCGCACTGCAGTGTGTTCCTCCTTCCTCTTCTGCTCACACCCTCCAGGCCCATCTGGCTCAGGGAGAAGCTGGGGCTCCCCACCTGCCCCTGCCCCCCTCCCTCTAGCCACACCGGCCACACTGACCAGGCGCACCCCCACGTTAGGGCTGGCACCTTCCCTTCCTCCGCGGGGAATGTTCTCTCTCTTCCTGTGGCCTTCCTGCCACCCTCCATCTAAACTCAGTCCTCGGCACACGCGCACACACACTCACACGCACACACACACACACATGCGCGCGCACACACTCAAACACACACTCATTCTCACACACTCTCACACACACACACTCACACGCGCGCACACACACGCGCGCACACACTCAAACACACGCACACACACACTCACACTCACTCTCACACACTCACACTCACACACACTCAAACACACGCGCGCACACACACACACTCACACACTCACTCACACACTCACACACACTCAAACACACACGCGCACACACACACACTCACTCTCACACACTCACACTCTCACACACACTCAAACACACGCGCGCACACACACACTCACACACTCAAACACACGCGCGCGCACACACACACTCACAGACACGCACACACACACTCAAACACACACTCAAACACACGCACACACTCACACACACACTCACACACACACATACTCACACACACACACACATAGTCACTCACACACACATACACACTCACACACACGCTCACATACACACACACATACACACACTCACACACACACTCACCCCCCTTCCTTCTTCTGGCCACACCTGCTCTGCCCGGCGGGGCCCTGTCTGCAGGCTTGCAGCCTCTACACTGCTCTCACCTGTCCCAGCAGCCTCCCAGGCCAAGGTGTCCTCCTGCTTGACATCTGAGCGACGTCCAGGCGGGCGTGGGGCCTGCTAGGGAACTGTGCGCGGAGTGGCAGGCTACAGGCTCCAGCCCGAGCTCCCCCGTTTCCACAGATGCTCCAGGGCTGTGAGTGCAAGAACAGCCAAGCCTCCCCCAGCCTCAGCTTCCATCCCGCCCAGGGTGCACGCTGCCTCATCCCGGGAGCTCCTGGCCCCCACAGCCCAGGGCAGCCTGGGTCTTCCCGCTCTGCAGCTGCCCGCCTAACTGGAGAAAGCCTCCTGGGAATGCCAGGACGTGCGCAGGGCCCCACGGCCGGCTCTTACCCACGAGGGAGAATCAGACCGGCCCCGAGCCCTCGCCACGCATCAGCGTCGTTACGAGTGGAAAGGTGAACGTGGAGGCCGGGACCTCTTACCCTGCTGGGTGCCTCTGTCCCAGAGCCCTTCTCCCATGGGGGGCTCTGCACCTGGAGAAACCTGGGCTCGTCTGGGAGAGATGTGAGGCGGGAGACATGCCTGCCTCGGGGACACTTGCCGGCAAGCGGTGGCTCCCAGGCACTAACGCAGGGTCCTGAGCGGGTGCCGGGCCCACGGGGGCCCCGGAGGAGCAGGCCGGCCTTGGAGCAGGTGGGCGCGGGGGAGTGCATGGTCTGCAGGGCCGAGCACACCCGAGGGCACCTGGCACGAGCTCCCTCGCTCACAGGGTCCTTCGGAGCCTCGCTTTCAGCTTTGAAGAGGAGCTACTTCCACAGCCATGCAGGGTGCCAGTCGGGCCTGGGCTCAGACGGGCTCCGGGGAGAGCGCATCAGCGCGGCGAGGAGTCCTGTGGTCGGTGGCCACCGGCCTGGCTCTGTTTGGGAAGAGGGCTGGGCGCGTTCTCCTGTGGGAGCCCCTTCTGTCCTCCCCGGTGCCAGCGACGTGCACCGGTCATGACTGTGCGCGGGCACGTCTCAGGTGCTCGGGGACCCAGGGCACAGGAGCCCTGGCCGGTGTGGCTCAGTGGATAGAGCGCCAGCCTGTGGACTGAAGGGTCCGGGGTTCAATTCTGGTCAAGGGCACGAACCTCGGTTGTAGGCTCTTCCCTGGCCCAGGCCCTGCTCAGGGCACATACAAAAGGCAACCAATTGATGTGTCTCTCTCACGTTGATGTTTCTCTCTCTCTCTCCCCCTCTCCCCCTCCCTTCCACTCTCTCTAAAAATCAACAGAAAAATATCCTCGGGTGAGGATTAAAACAACAACAAAACAAACAAACAAAATAGCAGGGCAGCCGGGAAGCGGAGGCCTCCTGGGCAGGCCAAGGTGTGGCTGCTGCCGCGGGAGAGGGAGTGGAGGCAGGGGAGGCATAGGATGGCCCCTCCTGCCAGGCCCCAGCTGGGCACTGAGGCTGAGAGAGTGTCAGACGATGGGAGGCACTGTGCCATAGGCGAGGAGACTGACAGCTGCCCCGCGGGCCCCACCTCTTCCTGGGACCCTGTCTGCTCCAGCCCTGGCTTCAAACGTCATTTTTAAAACAATATATTTTATTGATGTCAGAGAGGAAGGGAGAAGGAGAGAGAGAAACATCCATGATGAGAGAGAATCACTGATCGGCTGCCTCCTGCACCCCCCACTGGGGATGGAGCCCACAGCCGGGCCTGTGCCCTGACCGGGGATGGAACCGTGACCTCCTGGTGGTGGGCGCTCAGCCCCTGCGCACGTCGGCAGGCCGGCACAGACGTCATTGAATTGCCTTTCCCAGGGCAGGGCCGGCTGGCGACCCGGGGGCTCGAGCTGCTCGCTACAACTGGCGCCCTGAGCCGCAGGCACCCGAGAGACGGGCTGTGGTTTGACAGCTGCCTGTCTGGTGGCTCCTGGGCAGTGGCAGGCAGGTGGGCACCCGCAGCCCGCGAGGAGGAGGCGAGTGGGTGGGGGCTGACCCTGTCTTCTGAGGGACCGCCAGCGCCCCTGCCCCCCCTCCCCTCCCACGCGCAGGGCAGGGATGAGATGCAGAGGATACAGCAGGCTCCCTCTTCATTTGTCAGAGCCAATTAGCATCCCCTCTGAATGCATCGCCTCGCAGACCCCCCCAAGCAGGAGGGAGGGTCTGGGAGAAGCCAGACTTCGGGCTTTGGGGTCCCATTCTAGGAACCGCATGCCGGGAGGGACCCACAAAATCATTGTGCTCACTTACTGAGGTGCCCGTCCCATCCTGAGCCCCCGAAAACCTCCAGCCCCTGTTCTTGACTCTGAACGTCCCCGATATGACAAATTCATTTCGTTACAGTGCATTTACCAGCACTAACACCTCACGTCTCTGAGCCCCCCGCGAGCCCCAGGCAGGCCTGCGCCCGGGGGTGGGAGAGCGAGAGCCCGCGTTGCCGCGGCGAAGGCAGCTCCTGGGGACGCCCTGCAGTGAAGCCTAGGCCGTCTGAGCTCGGGTGTCAGGGGGCGGCTGTGGGTCCTCCACGGCACCGGTGCCCAAAAGGAGCACAGGCGACGAAGGGCGTCGCTGAGACCCAGACCTCGTGGAGCGGCAGGACCAGGGCGGCCAGGCACACGCTCTGCCTCCCGGCCAGGCCCTCCACCCTCTGCCCCTCGGGGCCCCGTAGCCCTGACACCCCCGAGTCTCACTTCCTCACAGACACCTCGCTTCCTGGGTGTGAGTTCAAGGTCTCCAGCCCAGGAGCCTCTCCCAGCTCCCAGCGTCCGGGTGCGTCTGCACACTGTCCCCCACCCCACCTCCCCACCCCTCGACTTAGGCAAGAGCCAGTGTTCCTCTGGGAGAGCTGGCACCTTCCGGCCGCACCCCCACCCCACCCCGCCGCACCCCTGCCCCAGAACAGGCACAGCCTTGCCATCTCAGAGAACCGCCCGCTGACAACCGCCTTCCCACCAGCCGGTGAGAAGCCGGAGAACGGGCCACGCCTGATCTGTAAGTCAGCGCGTTGCACAATCCAGCGAGTTCTCTGTCCGCCGTGAGCGCTAGCATCTCAGAGCCCATTTCTTTTCTTCTTTTTAATACATTTTATTGAGAGGAAGCAAGAGGGAGAGAGAGAAACATCAACGATGAGAGAGAATCATGGATCGGCTGCCTCCTGCACACCCCACACTGGGGATGGAGCCCACAGCCCACATGTGCCCTGACCGGGAATTGAACTGTGACCTCCTGGTTCATAGGTCGACGCTCAACCATTGAGCCACACTGGCCGGGCTCTCCGAGTCCATTTCTGCCACCGGCAGCTCCCAGGCCCCCGGGAGCACGTAGAAGCAAGCCCTCCCCACGCAGCAGCGTCTCCTGGATGCCCAGAGCCCGCGCCTCCTGAGCCTGAGCCTGAGCCTGTGGGGGCTGCGCCGGCAGCGACCCCAGACTGGCCACGCTGGGGGGAGCCCAAGGGAACGGCTCCTGGATTTCCAAGGAGGAAACTGGGGCCCAGGCAAGAGTCGCAGGCTGGAGTCACTGACTCCTGGAGGCACCAGGATTAGAACCTGGGTCTCCTGAGGCCGCGCCCAGGCCCCTTCGTGGAGTAGGTGTCAGTGCTGGTGAGCCTGTCCCTCGGGGACTCGCGGAGTCAGGGACAGGCTGAGGAATCGGTGGCAGCCAGTAGGGCAACACCCTGGGAGGGGGGACCTGTGGCCGGGGAGGGGGTGCAAGATCGCTACCCACCCCTCCAGCCTCCAGGCCAGGCTGAGGAGGCCCTGGGGCACGCAGCCTGCCCCGCATTCAGGTGGAGAAACCGTGGCAGCCGGGCACCCTCTCTGGCCCTTCTGTTTGATGCCCCACGGCCTCCCGGCGCCGGATGGTGGAGGCCGAAACTCCCGCTGTCCAGGCAGGCCCTGGAGAACCGCCCTCATTCCCGGAGCCTCGGAGGGCTGACCGGTGGGCAGCCGGGTCCGTCTGGGCTCCACCTCTGACTGACTCTGAGCCTGGTTCCTCGCCCCCCCCCCCCCCCCCCGTGCCTGCTCCAGACGGTCATGCTGAGGACTGAGGAGCCAGGTGGGCCAGTGCCCGGTGTCTCTCAGAGGCCCCACCCCACCTTTCTTCGGCTCCGTCACACATCTGTGGGTGCAGGAGCACCCGGTGAGGGTGGAGGGGGGATGTTGGCATAGGTCCCTCCCAGCCAGGCCCGCCTGCCTGAGGGCCGGGGTGCAGGAGCCTGGCGGGCGGCTGGACGGGGCCTCTGCGGCTTAGGACTCGGCTGGCGGCCGACAGCGGGTGTGGCCAGCCTGGGGGTAGGGAGAGGACGCAGGAGCGGGAGGAGCGGGCATAGTTGGCATCTGCTGGGGGGAAGGAGTCCTGAGTTCCTGTGAGGACACAGAGCTCTGAGACTCCCGGGCGGGGAGGGCAGCGGGGAAGTGCCTCGGCCGGTCACACCTGGGCAGCGCTGGCCCTTCTTTTGTCTGCAGTTCAGGGCCCACGGTGTGCATGCAGGTCTGTGCTGGCACCACCAGGAGGTGGGCGGGCAGGGACCCAGGGCACTTCCCTTCACCCTCCGCAGGGAGCACAGCCCGGCCCTCTGGAGCTCTGCTGGGTGCCCAGGCCACTTGCCAGAGGACCTCAGGCCCCGCCAGGCCAGGAGGGTGCTAACTTGGAGCCCTGAGGCTGCCCATCCTCGGCAGGAGGGCACAGGGCAGCTGCCAGAACCCAGACAAGTGGTAGCCTGGGCCTTGGGGAGAGCCCGGAGCCACGTGGGGGACAGAAAAGGGTCTGCTTCAGCCTTAGGGGTGGGGTCAGCTTGGTGGCTCTGTCCTCGCCTCCAAGTGCCTGCCTGCCAGCTGCGACCCCCTGTGCAGTGGCCTCCACGAACCAGGGGCACTTGGTGCTTCACCGAATCCTTAAGCCGCTGTGAGATGGCACACTGAGTCCATTTTACAGATGAGACCGAGGCTCAGGGAGCTTCCTGCCAGGGAGGGCCGTGCCCAGCGCAGGTCTGCCTGCCTCCCGGCTCCGGCGCTCTTTAAGGGGAGGCTGTCCCAGCCTCTGGCTCTGGCACCTGAGCCAACAAGACCAAGCACCTCCCAGGACTGAGCTGCCGCCATTGCAGCCAGGAGCATGGAGGGCAGGTCGGGAAGGGCTTCTCTGTCAGGGAAGATGGTGGCCTCTCCGACTCCAAGGCCCTGGGAAGACGGAATAGCCTCATGTGGTCACCGGGTGGGGTTGTTGGGGTCACACCTTGCTGGAGGCGGCGGGTGGTGTATGACACTTCCTCTCTCCGGCCTCGGGCATGCCTGCCCTCCACGGCTGCCACCTGGCCCAGAGCGTCAGCACGGAGGCCGCCTTTCCAAGGACACGCTTCCTGGTCCAGGCCACTCGGGATTCCTCGCCAGCTGCTGCCCGGGGCAGCGCGCCAGGCAGGGCAGGGCCGGGGCAGGTGTGGTCCAGCTATCTGTGCGGCACCAGTTGGCTCATGGCGAGCGCTCGGCCGCTCCAGAACCCCAGCCTCCCTCCCTTTCCCTCTCCCACGTCCAGGACAGGGCTGCGAGGAGACCTGGGCGTAGCCACCACCGGCTTCGGCTTTAACGCTCCCCTGTCCTCTGGGGACGCCGTCCCGCTCATGTCCGCGCGTCTGCCCACCTGCTCGGCCGCGGGAGCGGGGTCCAGGCAGGCGCGGCTCTAGCTGCGCGGCCGGAGAGGCGGCCCTGGGCTCGTTGAAGGCAAGCACAGCGCGCAGGAGCCAGGACTGCAGCTCAGGGTCTGGGCGCGGCGCTGGTAGCTGGGCAGATGCGCTTGACAGATTTCTCGGCCACCGCGCCTCAGGTTCCTCCTCTCAGACGCGAATAGCGGTTCTTGCTCCAAAGGATGGGTGCAGCCCGGCCCGCGTGGCTCGTGCTTCGTGCTGAGTGTCGACCTCGGAGCCAGGCGGTCACGGTTGGATTCCTGGTGCGGGCTCCATCCCCAGTGGGGGGCGTGCAGGAGGCAGCCGATCCATGATTCTGTCTCATCATGGATGTTTCTCTCTCCTTCCCTCTCCCTTCTTCTCTGAAATCAATAATATATATTTCAAAACAAAACTGAAGAATGGGAGTGAAATGTGATAGATCCTAAACAGGAGATGCATCCAGGGCCTGTCACGTAGGGGCTGTTCGTCAGTATTGGGGAGACTAAGGTAGCTCGCTCTGGGAGGCAGGAACCTGGGACCCATGCTGCCCACCAGGACCTATTGGCAGGGATGAGGGAGCCAAAAGGGGGCTGGGGGCGCTGAGCCTTGTAAGGATTTAGGGATGCAATCTGTCCAATCACTGAAAATAAAAAGTTGCTGTGAAACGCCAACCCTCATGGTGGGGCCAGGGTTGGAGCAAGATGAAGGGACACAGCAGGGCAGGTTGTGTAAAGTAAGATGCGGATTTTAATTGCTTGAGTTCACAAGTCATAAAAGAAAAATAATACGGCGCAGCCCTAGCCCCCCTTTCTACCGTGAGTCAAGAACCAGTTCCCACCTTGTTTCTTAGGTTCAAAGCACCTCCTGGCCTCATCATCCCCCTGACCCCCCACGCCCACACCCCCTGTGGTGAGAGGGCACGGCCTGCCCCTCCCCAGGCCAGTCTGTGACCAGGTGGGCAGGACCCAGAGTTGCCAGGCCTCCTGCTGATTGTGGCTCATTGTTGGGGTGAAGGGCGCTGCTATGTCACCCCCATCAGGCCTTGGGGAGGCTGTGCCCAGACAGTGGAAGCCAGAGGCTGCTCCCCTCGCTTCTGTCTGCTGCCGGTAGCATCCCTCCCTCCCCCGCCCCCCCGCCCCTTTGCAGGGAGCCAGACTCCCTGAGCCATCGCTGCTTCCTCCCAACTGGGAACCCACTTCCTTCCGGGTTCCTCCCAGCCATGGTCCCCATGTCCTCCGAGCAGACAGATCTCCCAGCCCGCACCCGGCTCTCTGTCCCCACTCCCCACCCCAGCACTGACTCATCCCTCACCTCCCACTCAGGCTGTTTGCTGGGACGTGTCAGGACAGGGTGCCGGGTTCTGGTCCTGCCGGCTCCGCTCGGGGTGCCGCTCGGTGGGGGTGGCGGCGGGGGTGGGGCGGGGCCCGCGGGAGGATTTGCTCTGACCTGCTTCTCTAGGCTTCCCTCCCTCACCCGCCTCCACCCCAGGCCGGTGGGGTGAACCCCAGAGCACCCCCATCATCTAATTACGATGTACCGCAAGGAGCCCAGCCTGGAGCTGCTGAGGCCAAGTGGGGGGGCCATGGGGTTGAGGGGTGCTGCCCGTGCTCGCCCTGACCTGGGCCATTCTGAGCCTCCGAGCATGGGCATGGGACAGCCGCCTACCTTCCAAAGATCCCACCCTCAAGGCTCCTTGCAGCCGGGTCTGCCTCTGCTCCCCCTCTTCCTCGTCCTTTTGGGACCAGAAAAGTGAAAGGTCTAGAGCAGCGGTTCTCAGCCTGTGGGTCACGACCCCTTTGGGGGTCGAACGATCCTTTCACAGGGGTCGCCTAAGACCATCGGAGAACATATATAATTACATATTGTTTTTGTGATTAATCACTATGCTTTCATTATGTTCAATTTGTAACAACGAAAATACATCCTGCATATCAGATATTTACATTACAATTCATAACAGTAGCAAACTTACAGTTATGAAGTAGCAACGAAAATAATTTTATGGTTGGGGGTCCCCACAACATGAGGAACTGTATTAAAGGGTCGTGGCGTTAGGAAGGTTGAGAACCACTGGTCTAGAGACTCCAGCTCTCTGCTTGGCTTTTTAGTTCATGTAATGTATGCCCTCAGCAAGTCCCCTCACCCTCGGGGTCTCAATGTTAACCTCTAGAAAATGGGCGTGCGGCACCTTCCTGTAGATCATTCCAGAAGCTAGGGTCACCAGGGTGGACGAGGCTGGACCGAGCAAAGGAAAGGGGGCTGGAATCAGATGCCTGTCCCACACGCGGGCGCCGTCCTCTCCGAAGGAGACCCTCCCTTCTGCAGGCAGCCCGGCCTCCTCCAGGGCCTGCTCGGCCTGTGGCCCGGCCTCCGGGGAAGTCGTGGTTAAAAGGCAACAGGGCCCGTGTCCCTGAGTCCCTTCTCTGAGATTTCACTGTCTAGCCGGCGCTGGGGTCAGTGAGCAAACACGAATCGCGGTCCTACCGTCCTGCCGTGTGCCAGGTGCCGGGACATGAGGGATCACGTGCCCCGGCTGCTGTGGACATGGGGACAGGGAGCATGAGGAGCTGGGCACACAGTCGGGGGCGGGCTGTGGGCTGACTGGGCGCTGAGCGTCACTCCAAGGCTGTGGAGAGCAGGGACTTGGGTGACAAGGTCTGATTGAGGCTCGGACGGACCGCAGCCTGCCGAGCCTCAGTTTCCCGGCATTGCTGCAGCGCCTCTCGGGGGCTTTCTGAGAGAATGATGAGCATCGGCGCCTAACAATCCCTCTTAGGCAGTGAGGGCTCAGTCCGGGTCCCCTTTGGTGTTCTCGGGCCAGGGTTCCAGATAAGTGGGGGGACCTGGTTGATCTGCATGAGGATCAGGCGATAAGGGAGCTGTGTCCTAGAAATTCAGAGGAAGTCAAGTCCAATGCGTCCAGGCGGGGGCTGACGTGCTGGGCCCTGAGAGTGGAGGTGAGGGGGGAGGTGAGAGGCGGTGAGGGGGGAGGTGAGAGTGGAGGCGGTGAGGAGCAGCTGGGAGGAGAAGGGGTCTGCGTGGGCATCTGCAGGGGGCGATGCCCGTGGCAGCTGAGCACAGGAGGTCGGCCCCCAGCGTGGAGGCATTGTTGAGGCCGTGGGGGAACGTGGACCAGATATCCCCCCAGGCAGCCAGTCCTCTCTCTCCCCTTCTTATCTCATATTTCCCCCAATCTCCTTCCCCCCAAAGAGTATCAACCTCTAGGTCCCCATGAAGGTCATGGGGCAGCCGTCTGCCCCTTCCCCGTCCTCCGGCATTTCAGGGGGAGGCTGGGGCTGAGCCATGCAGGAAGCGCCTCACCGGCCCTTTCAGGGTGGGCCGCGGGAGACTCGGCACTGGGGGGGCAGAGGGCCCCCGCCCCCGCCCACCTGCCGCTCAGCCTGATGGGCCTGATGAGCTGTCAGATATCCACTGACCCCGAGGCTGGCCCTCTGCAGCCACAAGAGACCCGCACAGAAGGGATTCGTGGCTGGCGGCAGCCTGAGACCTTCCGCCCGAGGCGCTCTCCTGGCCACCGAGTCAGGAGCAGCCGACGGCACAGGGCCATCCCCCCCCACCCCCACCAGCGGCATGGCAGCCTCGGATGAGTTGCTTTTCCTGGCATCTCCTCTCCTCCTCTGTACGCAGGACGGCTGACGGGGTCTCGCCTGTGCTCCCTCCACCCCAAGCTCGTCCCAGGTCTCTGTGAGTTCTCTGTCCCTTTGCCTATCCCGTCCGCCCTATAGAATAAAAGGCTAATACGCAAATTGTCCCTTTGACGGGGAGTTCGATCAGGGGCGGGGCTGGCCCGCCAACCACCTGCAGCCCCTCTCCCCGGCTGGCCCAGCCGATTGGACTGGCCTGCCTGACCCCATCTGTGCACGAACTCGTGCACCGGGCCTCTAGCAGCCTTGGGCGAAGCCTGCTGTTGGCGCTGGCTGGGAGGTGTGTCCGGCTCCCTGCTCGCTGGGGGCAGGGCCAGCCCCTCCAGGCCCTGTCCCGGGAGGGCGAGGCGCCCTGCAGCGTCCAATAGCCCGCTGCCCGGCCTGGGCTTCAGGGCAGCGAGTCACCCAGAGTGGTGAGCGGAGCTGGGGGTGGGCAGTGCCTACCAGGTGGGGGAAGCAGGAGGAAAATGAGAAGGAAAAGAATAGCAAACCTCACATTTCTGGGGCCTGAGGAGCGGACAGAGTGGGGTGGTCATTGGCCTCTCTGGGCCGGACGCTGAGGGACCCCTCCTGGCTGCGAGTGGAGACTGAGATTTGGGAGGCGGCTGGCACGCCATGGGCGCTTCGTCAGCCTCCGGCCCTTCGCCCAGAGGCCGGGGCAGGTGGCCGTGTGGCCAGGCGGGGAGCCCCGGGCAGAGGGGAGCCCGCAGGAGGCAGGCCCTGGACCGGAATCAAGGTTCTTAACTCCGGGACCAGGTGGAGAGGGTGCAGGGGGACACGGAGGTTTCCTGGGTTTTGTGCCCTGGGCCCGCTGCCCGGTAGAATGGGCTCTCGGCCTGGTGCACGGGTCAGAGGCGGCGGGTGATGGTGGCCCGTCGCTGTGGCTTCCGACAGACAGGCGTCCACGTCTGGCGTGTCCCTCCCACAGTGTGGGGGCTTGGCCGGAAGGAGGGGGGCGCCCGGCGCATCGTGGGCTGTGGGCCCGCGGCAGGTCACTTGGCCCCTCTGCGTCCTCCTCTCCCGGGTGAGACGGGAATGGGCCTGCGCCCTGGGGCGGTGGGGCTCACCTAGCCGACACGCAGACATCGCACTGCGCGGCACAGAGAAGCAATCACGGTGGTCACCGTTCGTGCCATCGGTCAGTGGGGGCAGCAGGGAACACCTGGGAGAGGGAGGGAGCATGTGCGGCCCCTGATTCTACCACCAAGGAGAGGCCCAGTCCTGGGGGTCCGAGGGAAGCAGGCAGCACCCTTCCCTGCACGGAAGCACACGGGGTCTCCTCTCCCCCACACACGCCTCTCGGCCACAGCCCTTCTGGGCAGCGTGTGGGCAGGGCCAGGAGGGTCCGGAAGGGACTGATGAGCTGGGAAGGAGGAAGCAAGTGGCCCAGAGGCTGGCTGCTTCCCTGTGCCCGGCACCGTGCCCTGTGCCTACGTGCCTCTGTTCCTGCAGGCAGCCGGGAGCAGGCCCTGGCACGCCGGCCCTACCCAGTGACTCCTGAAACCCCGACAAGTCTGAGCTGGAAGCCGGCTGGGCGAGGCTCCTGAGAGACTCCTGGTGGGCAGAGGGTGGCGGAGGGAGCGGGAGGCTGGGAAAGACCCCGCACTGCAAACCGTGAGCTGAGCTGCCAGCACCTGGGCGACTGGAGAGGGGCGGGGCTGGAGAGTCAGGGCTCAGGGTTTCACCTCCCACCTCCTGGGTCCCAGCACTCCACCGGCTCCCTGGGAGGGGGAGGCCGGGACAGGCTGGGACGGGCAGGCTGCTCCCCTCAGCATTTTGCCAAGAAGGTGATGACCTCAGTGCTGCCAAGAGGGAGCGCAGGAGGGGGCGTGGGAGGGGGAGGGGCAGCATGCGGGGGGGGGGGGGGGGGCTCAGTGAGCCAGGCGGGAGAGGCCCCGGGGGACCCCAGAGCTGGGGGTCTCTCCACAGGGCCCCCCGCTTCCTCAGCCCAGCTTGCAGGTGAGAAGGCTGGGATTCAGGAAGGTTGTGTGTAGACTTGTGTGCGGTTCCCACTCTGAAATTAGCAGCAGGACAAACCGCAAAGCACGGGCCTCCCACTGCCCTTCCCAGCCCCCTGGGTGCTGACGGACCCAGCCAGGAGGGCCTCCCAGGGCCTGGGCTTGCTCATGAGGCTCCGCGAGGGGAGGGGGGACAGAGAGTGGGGGGAGCCTAGTGCCCCCCTCAGGTGATCGGAGATCGGACGCCACTCACTGTGGGGGCTCCAGGCTCAGCCACCTCCCCCTGCACCACAAGGTCAGGGCCCTTTGCAGACCTGCCTTCTCAGACCACCCGAGGGGAGAACGTTAGGTGGGAGGAAGCTGGGAGCATGACTGCCACCAGCTGAGCCCCCCCCCCCCGCCCCCCGAGTGAGAGAGATTCAGGCTGAGATGATGCCACAGGTGGGCCCTGCACAGAGTGGTTAGAACCAGGGTCAGGCTGCCGCCCAGTGAGGGTCACCACCCAGGTCTCGGGGTCCAGATTGGCACTGAGGCTGGGACTGGACTGGGGCCAGTGCTGGGACTCACGTGGGTAATCGGGGAGGAAGCTTTTCAGGGTTCACATTGGGACGTGTCCAGGAAGATGGGGACTTGCTGGGATCCAGCACCTGTTGCTTATATTTGGAGTGAGACGTTTATTTCTCGTGTGGACGGAGCAGGTGGTGTGTGGGGGTGTAAGAGGTGGGTTCTGATGGTGATGGAGGGACCATGGGAAGACTTCTCCTTCCTTTCCCCAAGTTCACTCACCTCTCTCTTCCTGTGTCCACCCACCCCAGGCCCCTGTGTCCGTCCCACCCCAGGCCCCTGTGTCCGTCCCACCCCAGTCCCCTGTGTCCGTCCCACCCCAGGCCCCTGTGTCCATCCACCCCAGGCCCCTGTGTCCGTTCCACCCTAGTCCCCTGTGTTCGTCCCACCCCAGGCCCCTGTGTCCATCCACCCCAGGCCCCTGTGTCCGTCCCAACCCAGGCCCCTGTGTCCGTCCCACCCCAGGCCCCTGGGTCACCCACCCCAGACCCCTGTGTCCACCCCACCCCAGGCCCCTGTGTCCGTCCCACCCCAGGCCCCTGTGTCCATCCAC
Source organism: Myotis daubentonii (assembly GCF_963259705.1). Taxonomy (NCBI): domain Eukaryota; kingdom Metazoa; phylum Chordata; class Mammalia; order Chiroptera; family Vespertilionidae; genus Myotis; species Myotis daubentonii. The sequence continues at coordinate 2,126,912 of NC_081848.1, forward strand.
CCCAGTCCCCTGTGTCCGTCCCACCCCAGGCCCCTGTGTCCACCCCACCCCAGGCCCCTGTGTCCACCCCACCCCAGGCCCCTGTGTCCATCCACCCCAGGCCCCTGTGTCCGTCCCACCCCAGGCCCCTGTGTCCGTCCCACCACAGGCCCCTGTGTCCGTTCCACCCCAGGCAACTGTGTTCGTCCCACCCCAAGCCCCTGTGTCCATCCACCACAGGCCCCTGTGTCCGTCCCACCCCAGGCCCCTGTGTCCGTCCCACCCCAGGCCCCTGTGTCACCCACCCCAGACCCCTGTGTCCACCCCACCCCAGGCCCCTGTGTCCGTCCCACCCCAGGCCCCTGTGTCCATCCACCCCAGGCCCCTGTGTCCATCCACCCCAGGCCCCTGTGTCCGTCCCACCCCAGGCCCCTGTGTCCACCCCACCCCAGGCCCCTGTGTCCATCCACCCCAGGCCCCTGTGTCCATCAACCCCAGGCCCCTGTGTCCATCCACCCCAGGCCCCTGTGTCCGTCCCACCCCAGTCCCCTGTGTCCGTCCCACCCCAGTCCCCTGTGTCCGTCCCACCCCAGTCCCCTGTGTCCGTCCTACCCCAGGCCCCTGTGTCCGTCCCAACCCCAGTCCCCTGTGTCCACCCAACCCCAGTCCCCTGTGTCCATCCCACCCCAGGCCCCTGTGTCCACCCCACCCCAGGCCCCTGTGTCCATCCCACCCAGTCCCCTGTGTCCGTCCCACCCCAGTCCCCTGTGTCCGTCCCACCACAGGCCCCTGTGTCCGTCCCACCCCAGGCCCCTGTGTCCGTCCCACCCCAGGCCCCTGTGTCCGTCCCACCCCAGGCCCCTGTGTCCATCCACCCCAGGCCCCTGTGTCCATCCCACCCCAGGCCCCTGTGTCCATCCCACCCCAGTCCCCTGTGTCCACCCCACCCCAGGCTCCTGTGTCCATCCACCCCAGGCCCCTATGTCCATCCCACCCCAGGCCCCTGTGTCCACCCCACCCCAGGCCCCTGTGTCCATCCCACCCCAGTCCCCTGTGTCCGTCCCACCCCAGTCCCCTGTGTCCGTCCCACCCCAGGCCCCTGTGTCCGTCCCACCCCAGGCCCCTGTGTCCGTCCCACCCCAGGCCCCTGTGTCCATCCACCCCAGGCCCCTGTGTCCATCACACCCCAGGCCCCTGTGTCCACCCCACCCCTGTCCCCTGTGTCCATCCCACCCCAGGCCCCTGTGTCCACCCCACCCCAGTCCCCTGTGTCCATCCCACCCCAGGCCCCTGTGTCCACCCCACCCCAGGCCCCTGTGTCCATCCACCCCAGGCCCCTATGTCCGTCCCACCCCAGGCCCCTGTGTCCGTCCCACCCCAGGCCCCTGTGTCCACCCCACCGCAGGCCCCTGTGTCCGTCCCACCCCAGGCCCCTGTGTCCGTCCCACCCCAGGCCCCTGTGTCCGTCCCACCCCAGGCCCCTGTGTCCATCCACCCCAGGCCCCTGTGTCCATCCACCCCAGGCCCCTGTGTCCATCCACCCCAGTCCCCTGTGTCCGTCCCACCTCAGGCCCCTGTGTCCGTCCCACCTCAGGCCCCTGTGTCCGTCCCACCCCAGTCCCCTGTGTCCATCCACCCCAGGCCCCTGTGTCCATCCCACCCCAGTCCCCTGTGTCCGTTCCACCCCAGTCCCCTGTGTCCGTCCCACCCCACTCTCCTGTGTCCACCCCACCCCAGGCCCCTGTGTCCGTCCCACCCCAGGCCCCGTCAGATGCTACCTGGACATCAGCCTTAATTTCAGAGTCATCAGGAGGCCTCTCTCTGTGGGGTTTGTGTTCTCCCATCAGCAAGGGACAGTGAGGACTAAGGCTTGGCCTCCTCCTCTCCACTCAGCAGGCCTGAGGCCCTGACCGACCGGGGGGCCGCTGTCCTGGCCCTCCCACCTGGCCCTCCCCAGCCCTCCTGTGGGAGACCCTGTAGGGGCTCTTGGGGCCACACCAGCTGAGGAAAGCTAGTCAAAGAGAAAATGTGACCCAGAGACTCCTCTTGTCCGCCTGCTCTGCTGCCCGTGAAAGAGGGTTAATGTGCCCGTGTGCTTAGGTAAGATACTGCCTCCCATTGAGGGCCAGGCCGAGCTGCTAGGGTTGCCAGGAAGGCTTTTGAAGACGGAAACAGACCTGGAGGGGAGTGTGGGACAGCCTGGAGGGGAGTGTGGGGCGGCCTGGAGGGGAGTGTGGGGGCCTGGAGGGGAGTGTGGGGGCCTGGAGGGGAGTGTGGGACAGCCTGGAGGGGAGTGTGGGGCGGCCTGGAGGGGAGTGTGGGGGCCTGGAGGGGAGTGTGAACGGCCTGGAGGGGAGTGTGGGGCGGCCTGGAGGGGAGTGTGGGGGCCTGGAGGGGAGTGTGAACGGCCTGGAGGGGAGTGTGGGGGCCTGGAGGGGAGTGTGGGGGCCTGGAGGGGAGTGTGGGACAGCCTGGAGGGGAGTGTGGGGCGGCCTGGAGGGGAGTGTGGGGGCCTGGAGGGGAGTGTGAACGGCCTCGAGGGGAGTGTGGGGCGGCCTGGAGGGGAGTGTGGGGGCCTGGAGGGGAGTGTGAACGGCCTGGAGGGGAGTGTGAACGGACTGGAGAGGAGTGTGAATGGCCTGGAGGGGACTGTGGGGCGGCCTGGAGGGGAGTGTGAACGGCCTGGAGGGGAGTGTGGGGGCCTGGAGGGGAGTGTGGGGGCCTGGAGGGGAGTGTGGGACAGCCTGGAGGGGAGTGTGGGGCGGCCTGGAGGGGAGTGTGGGGGCCTGGAGGGGAGTGTGAACGGCCTCGAGGGGAGTGTGGGGCGGCCTGGAGGGGAGTGTGGGGGCCTGGAGGGGAGTGTGAACGGCCTGGAGGGGAGTGTGAACGGACTGGAGAGGAGTGTGAATGGCCTGGAGGGGACTGTGGGGCGGCCTGGAGGGGAGTGTGAACGGCCTGGAGGGGAGTGTGGGGCACCTGGAGGGGAGTGTGAACGGCCTCGAGGGGAGTGTGGGGCGGCCTGGAGGGGAGTGTGAACGGCCTGGAGGGGAGTGTGGGGCGGCCTGGAGGGGAGTGTGAACGGCCTGGAGGGGACTATGGGGCGGCCTGGAGGGGAGTGTGAACGGCCTGGAGGGGAGTGTGAACAGAGACTGAGCCGCTGGGGTCTGGGCCACGTTGTGGCAACTGGCAAGTCTCGGGTGGGGTTTTCTACGGGTTTTCACACGGCTTCGGAAGCAGGCCCTCATCGCTGACCCTCTCCCCGTCCAGGGCCCAGGGTCACACTGCTGTGGCCATGAGGTCACTGCGGCTCAGCACTTGGGGCCCGTGAGACCAAGGTGTCTTGGAGGGTGGGGTCCAGAGGCTATCTCTGCCGTGGGTCCCAGTCCCACTCCAGGGCCCTCAGCACCGCACAGCTGGGCCCTGGAGCACCATCCTGCTGCTGGTGGGGCTGTGCAGGCGGTGCCTTCCGCCTGGTTCCAGCAGCCCCACCCCTCCCCCGCCCCTGAGGCCTGCAGAGCCCCACCCACTCCACCACCCACTCCAGCCAGGGCCCTCCTGCTGGAGTTCTGACCTGCAAGCCTGCCCTGGGAGCAGCCCCTGAGGCAGGAGGTGGTGGGGGCCCCGGTGGTGGGGGCTGAGGCGGGGCCGGGACAGGGGTGCTGGGAGCAGCAAATACCAGCCCGGGGTTGGGTCCCCGTGCCACAGGGAGGGTGGTGTGTGTGAGGCTGCCACCCCCCGTCGGCATCACAGGAAGGCCGAGGAGAGCCAGGCCTGGGTGAGACAGGCAAACGCAAGACTGGATGCTTTCATAGGAAAGAATCCGCCACGAACTGAGTGCAGGGAACACGGGTGGCTTTCGCTCATGCAGGAGCCAAACGAGGTGGAAATCCTTCCGAATGGTAGCAGTTTCCCAGCAAGAAGGTGCCCAACTTCCTTCATCTTTGTTCGCCTCCACAGCCTCCTGCCCCCTGAGCGAGGGCGCCAGCCATGAGCACGCCCTGCCTCCCTGTCTGTCTCCCCCCTCCCCCCCACTTCTTCCCCATGCTCTGCCCTCTGAGGGCACGGGCATGCCACAGCACACCCCACGCAAAAGCAGCCCATCCTCTCCACCCACCTTCACCTCACCATCCCTCCTCCTACAGGGCCCAGAGCAGGCACTCCCGACAGGAAGGCCTGCACCTCTGCCCAGAACCTCTCTTTAAACCCTCTTCCCACCGGCCGGCGTGGCTCAGTGGTTGAGCGTCAACCTATGAACCAGGAGGTCACGGTTCGTTTCCTGGTCAGGGCACAGGCTCGGGTTGTGGGCTCAATCCTCAGTGAGGGGCGTGCAGGAGGCAGCTGATCCATGATTCTCTTATCATTGATGTTTCTTTTTTTTTCAGTTTTTTAAAATTCTTTAATGTTTAAAGCATTACATCAGTCTCCTTTCCCCCCATTGACCTCTCCTCGGCCGACCCTACTGCCCAGCACATGCCCTCACCCCCTTACTGTCTGTGTCCATTGGTTATGCTCGTAGGCATGCATACAAGTCCCTCGGTTGATCTCTTACCCCCTCACCCCCCGCCTTCCCTCTGAGGTTGGACAGTCTGTTTGATGCTTCTATGACTGGTTCTATTTTTGTTCATCAGTTTATGTTGTTCCATCATTGATGTTTCTATCCCTCTCTCCCTCTCCCTTCCTCTCTGAAATCAATACACACACACACACACACACACACACACCCTTGCTGTGGGGATCCAGGCTTCCATGTGGGGCGGTGCTGTCAGCCGCGGAGAGGGAGGCCGTCAGCTACAGGCAGGCCCGTCTGCACCCTGGCCTGGAGCTGGGCTGTTCCAGGGCTGTGAGGCCTCGAAGGGCCAGGCCGGAGGAGCAGGCTGTCAGGGGTGGGGAGGGGGAGCCACAGGCTTTGCAGGGCGAGAACATGTTTCACCTATGGTCTGGAGCGGAGAAGGAGGGGGCACTGGGACAGAGGAGAGAGGGAAGGGATCCGGAAGTGGCAAGTGGGCGCGCAGGGGACCTGATGGGGGCAGGAAGAGGCGGGCAGACCTACACCCTTTTGGGGTGTAGCTCCCTGGTTTCAGTCAAGAAGTGGAAGACGTGGGGGCTGGCCGCTCCCCTCCCGTGCAGGTGTGAGGCCTCGCCTCTCTGCCGCCCTCCCACCTGCCCGCGCTGTGCGGCGCCCTCCTGCACAGGCCATGCCTCGCGGCGGATACGCAGCCTCCAGAAAGTACAGTCAGACCTGAGAAGTGGCTCACCTGGCCCAGGACCCAGCGGGCCCCGTCTTCTCCATCAACCGCGTGGGAGCTCTGACGCTTACTCCATGCCAGGCCCTGGGCGCAGGGAGGTGCTGAGGCAGAGGGAGGGGGCCCGCAGGGTGAGGAGCCCCTGACTCAGCTGGGAGGGGAGGCCCTAGAAGGTTGCAGTCAAAGCTCAGGTCATTCAGGACAGCTGACGAGGAGGGGCGGGGGTGTTTTAACAGAGGGAGTTGATGGCCTTGTTTCCTGTGGCAGGAGGGAGCAGGGAGGGAGGTGGCTGGAGGCTGGGATACCCCAGATGAGGTCTGGAGCCAAAAGGATTTGAACTTGATCCTGAGGCTGCAGGGAGCAGGGAAGAATTGTGCACAGAGAATGGTTTCCGTTTTGGAGAGTGGAGGATGGATCAGAGCAGGGAGCTAGACGCAGGGATGTACGCCTGGCGTCCTATTCTAGGAGGCCGGGTAGGAGATGGCTGTGGCGGGCGCCAGGGGCGGGTATGGGGAGAAGACGGGGTGGGAGGCATGAGAAGGTGGTCCCTAAGGTTCAGAGGAAAGGGATTGACACGTCACCGAGGTAGAGTCCAGCCCAGGAGGGTTGAAAACCTAAGGAAGTGAGACTCTGCTTGGGGGCGGGGGGGGGGGGGCGGGCTTCTGGGCCGGGCTGGCAACCACTGCCCTTGGTGACTGTGTGTCTGTGGTGCCCAGCTCTGCCACTGTGCAGCCTGGACCTCCCTGGCGCTCCATGTAATCCAGGAGGTCTGCCTGGAGCTGGTGGGCAGTGCACAGAGGTGGAGAGGTCCAGGGAAGATGAGGTGCTGGGGCCTAGACAGAGCTGGGCGTTGGGTATCCAAAGCCTCGACCTCCAGGGTCATGGGGTCCACATTTCCCTCTTACAGACAAGGACACTGAGGCAGAGAGGGGACATTACCGGCCTAAGGCCCAAGAGGAGAAAGCGACCAGGCAGCAGCTGAGCCGAGGGCTTGCCTCTCCGATCTCAGTGGGTGCCCTCCCCCCCCCCCCCCCCCCCCGGCCTGGCCTGAGGACAGGGGCAGGTTCAGGCGGGGGTGGCTGAAGGCTGGAGGAAAGGGGCAGAGCCACGCGGCTCCGGTTCTGAGGGCGGTTCTGAGGCGAGGTCTAGTTGGACCGCTCAGGACCAGCCCTGGCCTGGCCTTGCGGACCGGCACCAGCATGAGACAGGCGGAGGCGAGCAGTCCAGGCGTCCCCTGCAAACCCAGCCCCTGATTCATCCCTGTCCCCCAACCTGTCCTGCCAGGTGTCGGGAGAGACGGGACTCGCCAGAGCAGCCCCTGCCACTCCCTGGGACCCCCCAGCTTCCGCGCTGCGGGGAGCGCTGGCCCGGCCTGTCTGGGGGACGCTGGGCTCCCGCTCCCTCCTGGGCTTTTCCCAGGCGCCGCGCCCCTTCCTCTCCCACGCACGGTGCTCACCCGCCTACGGCGCCGGCGCCAGCCCCACAGCCCATCATTAACCAGCTCCTGTGGGGACTGGGAGGGGGTGTCAGCCCAGGGGAAGCAGCAGCAGTTTCTGTGACCCCAAACCCGGAGGAGCCTGGCTCTGACAGTAGCAATTAGCCCCTGGCTGTGGGTTCCTGGGAGGCTGCCCTGCGGCAAGGTGGGTGTGGAAGGGATTCAGGCCCAGGACACCTGGCGCCGCTGCCCCCCTCCCCCCAGAACCCCAGGGCCCACTCTCAGGGCAGCCCCTGCCCTGCAGGGGCCGAGGGGAGCGGGATGGCCGGGCTCATAGGGGCCCCGCCAGGCACTGGGCCCAGACACAGCGCTCAGCCCTCTGGTCATGCCCAGCCCCAGGGAGGGGCGCTGGGGGTGCGGCTGTTTCTTCACTCCGACCTGGATCACCTTGGACACCACCCTGGGTGCCAAAGGGGACCTGGGGAGACAGCCTGGTCACGTGGGAGCCCCCAGTACTGGGGAGACATGTGGGTGTGGGCATGGACAGGCAGTAGGAAGGACCTCGGTGAGCGCCTGCGGGTTCTTGCTGGCAGCACAGTGGGTCCGGCCACACGGACTGCAAAGCTTCCCGGAAGTGACCTGCCCGCCCTGCCCCGCCCTGGGGGTGGGCCTTCGTGAGGAAGCTGTCCTGGGAGGAGGGACCTTAACCTCCAGGTCACTGGTTTCCAGTGGAGCAGCGGTTCTCAACCTTCTGGCCCTTTCAATACAGTTCCTCATGTTGTGGTGACCCCCAACCATAACATTATTTTCGTGGCTACTTCATAACTGTCATGTTGCTACTGTTATGACTCATCATGTAAATATCTGATATGCAGGATGGTCTTAGGCGACCCCTGTGAAAGGTCGTTCGACCGCCAAAGGGGTCATGACTCACAGGTTGAGAACCACTGCACTAGAGGCTCCCATGGGTGAGCCATGTCCACTCCCTGATTAGTGGGTTTCTCACTAGATAGCCTTTTTGTCTCTGCCAGTGGGGGCGGGGCAGGGGGGCAGGTAGGTCCTTGGAAAGCTCTGGAGGGGCTGCCAGGCCACGGGGTTTGGTTTTGGAGGGGCCCCTGTAGAGGAGCCCAGTGCCCCTCATGCACTCCCTCTTTTCCCCGGGCCAGGCCGCCGCTCCTGCCCACCCAGTGCGGGCAGAGTCTCGGGAAAGGAGTGAGGAACAGAAGAGAGGGGTCCATGCCAGGAATCCCCGAGCCCCTCTCCTGGGCCCTCTCCCTCCCACCACGCAGGCCCCGCCCGCCTGCTGGGCCAGAGGAGGGGTCTGGGTTTCATGGGGCAGGAGGGGACGCTGCTCGCAGCGGGTGGGAAGCAGAGCCGCTGCGTGGGAACCCGGGCCCCAGCCTGGGATTAGCGCCACGGCGGGCAGGGCCATGGGCAGGGCCCTGGGGAGCGGGTTTGTTGGCCACAACTGAGGAGCCTTTGTGTTTTGTTGCTGAGCTCGGGCTTTTGCGGGCCTTGCGTCTCAGGGCCAGCCCAGCGCCCGCCCTGTTGGCTCAGCACTTCTGAGAAGCCATGAAAGCAGTCCTACCTGAGCTCCAGAGGGGAAACTGAGGCACCGCACGGGGGTCCCCGGGCCTGGGTCCCAGACCCTGAGCTCACAGGGTGGTCGGGAAGAAGGATGCCTGTGCCTCAGGTCAGGACACTCTCATTCTGGGGTGTCCTCAGGATGCAGGAGCCCCTCTGCCCAGGGCCAGGCTCCGTGGGCCCCTCCGCCTCCTCGCCCCACCTCTCCGGCTCCTTTTTGCTATGAACATCACAGCCCCTTGCAGGGACCCCCTCCTGGGCTCTCAGAGTCCCTGCTCTGACCCCACTGACCCCCACTCACCAGGCTCCCGGCCTCCAGGCTCCGTGGCCGCAGCCATTTCTCTGAAGAAGTGACGGAGGCACTCAGGTTACCTTCTGGGGGAGGTGGCGGGGCCACCACCAGAATGAGGTCCTGGGGTGTTAGATCGAGAAGTGGGGTCTGTTTTTATGGCAGGAAGAGAGCCCATTGCTTCACGGGGGAGAGAGGATGATGGTTATGGTGGGGACACTGACGATGTGGTGATGATGGTGACGATGACAATGATGGTGGTGACTAAGGATGGTGACAGTGATGGTGGTGATGATGGTGGTGATGATGATGGTGATGGTGGTGATGATGATGGTGGTGACTGAGGATGGTGACAGTGATGGTGGTGATGACAGTGATGGTGGTGACTGAGGATGGTGGTGATCTTGGATGGTGACTGAGGATGGTGACAGTGATGGTGATGATGACAGTGATGGTGGTGATGACAGTGATGGTGGTGATGACAGTGATGGTGATGATGACAGTGATGGTGGTAGTGATGATGGTGGTGACTGAGGATGGTGACAGTGATGGTGATGATGACAGTGATGGTGGTGATGACAGTGATGGTGATGGTGACAGTGATGGTGATGGTGACAGTGATGGTGGTGACTGAGGATGGTGACAGTGATGGTGATGGTGACAGTGATGGTGGTGATGATGATGGTGGTGACTGAGCATGGTGACAATGATGATGATGGTGACGATGACAGCAGCTAACATTTACTGAGCATTTGATTTGTGCTTAGTGCTGCTTCTCTAAGTTTCACATGTGCCCCCTCATTTAATCCTTACAACGATTTTGTGGGGTATGTGCTATTATGATCCCTATGTTACAGATGTGCAACCTCAGTGCAAATTGGGGTACAAAGAGGGGAAGTCATTCGCCCCAGGCTCCCCAGCTCGCACGTGGCCGGGGAGGCCCACACTGCTGGCTGCCAGGAAGGGGCTGGACTGCCCTGGGGGAGGCAGAGGGTGGGCAGTGTAGATGAGACATAGCGTCTGTTTTTGGGGTGTCAGAGCCAGGGGGCTGGTGGAGAGGCCTGGACACCATGGAGAGGGCTGGGATGGGGGTGATGATCCTCGTCAGTGTTCGAGGGGCCTCCCTGCAGCCCTCCACTCTCCCGGCTGCCAGGGGGCTTTCTGCCTCAGGAGGCCCTGCCTGACTCCTGCCTTTCCCATCAGCCCTTTCTCTCCCTTCAGTGGGGAGCCTGTTCCCTCAGCGACTGGCATTCTGGCCCTGCCTGTCAGCATCACCAGGAGTCTGCCCCCCTCTCTGAAAGCCCCCACCTGCCCAGTGTCAACAGCAAGGGCGTTCTCCCTGACCACCCGTCCGACCAGGACAGGCAGCCCCAGGCCGACGCTTGGGTTCTGGGCTCCTAAGCATGGCGGGTGGGGGAGGGCTGCAAGGGGGGGGGGTCTTCAGACCTTCCCAGTCCTCCTAGTTCCACTACTGAGCCCCACCCTAGTGACCCCATGCCCACCCGGGGCCACACCCCCGGCCCTGCCAGCAGTGCTGTGGGCACAGAGATCCACATCAGAATGAGTCACCTGCTCCCTGGAGGTCTTCCCACCACTGTGCCTGGCCCACCCACCCCAGGCAAAGGAGCACGGGCCAGGAGAGCCCACTCTGTGCCCAGTGAACGGGCACCCCGCGCTTTCCTCACTGCTCACCACGGTGGCTTCTGGGAGAGCGACCAGAGAGGGGCGGCCTCCCCTCACGCGGGACTGGGGCAGGGAAAGGCCACATCTGCCCGAGGAGGCATTGCTGGTGGAGGGACCGCGGTGCCCGCGCCCCTGCAGCACCCTCCCGCCCACGCCAGGCGCTGCCAGCCCTTGCCTGGCACTCAGCTCTAAGGGTCAGGTCACCGCTGAAGAGGCCATAATGACTGTCAGCCTCGGGCCAGGCACCGGCCTGCTGCCCCCACACCCGCAGGGAGATGTGGGGAGAGGCAGTCGCCGCCTCCAGGGTGGCCCTGTCCCTCTGCAGGCCCCACCGTGCCCGACACCAACCCCCAGATGGCTGCTGGGGGCACCCCTCTCTCCACCCTGCCTGCACCCGGGCCCAAGCGCTCCCAACCGGCTTTTCCTGTTCTGCTGTGTTGGTGAAAGCTCCCCAATTGTACCCGCATTATCTCAGCTGCTGGGTGAGCCTGGCAAGTGGGGGCTGGGGGCAGGGCAGGGAGCGCCCACCCCTGTTCTCCTGGGAGGGCCCAGGGCTTCCCTGCTGGCCCCGCGCCATCGGCTAGGGTCCTGAGCTGTCCGGCCCGCTGACCACACGGGGCTGGGCTACAGTTCAGGGAATCGAACAGTTAGGGCCGCTTGGGGAGAAGAGAGTGGGGCTCAGCGGGGGGTCCTGGTCAGGTCTCAGGCAGCTCAAGATGGAGCCGCTAGGACTCAGGCCTCTTCCCTCCTGTGGGCGCGCCTCTGTCAGATGCCCACCAGCCTGCAGGGCATCTGCCAGGGACATGTTGGAACCCCACAGACTGACTGAGGGACAGCTGGGGGTGGGGCTATAGATACCCCGGTGGGTCTTGTGGACGTGCGGGCAGGGGAGAAGGGGGACCTCAGGGGAGCTCTCGGAGCGTGGCAGGGGCCTGGTGTGGAGGGACCAGCGACCTTTAGTCACAAGCATTTCCTGAGTCCCTGTGTGCCCAGCACAGGGCACAGCCCGTGGCCTCGGGAGTGCAGGCCAGTGCCCTCGTAAGGGGACGAGGGGCCAGCCCGCTTCCCTGACCCTGGCGTTGGGGCCTTCAGAGGACTGTCCTGCTCCCGGGTGCCCCCGTGCAGAGGCGGCACGGCCCACGCTCCTGCTGTGGAACCCCAGACCCCTCTGGAAGTCCCTAGGCCAGTGATGGCGAACCTGTGACACGCGTGTGTCAGAGGTGACACGCGAACTCGTTTTTCTGGTTGGTTTTTCTTTGTTAAATGGCATTTAAATACATAAAATAAATATCAAAATAAATAAGTCTTTGTTTTACTATGGTTGCAAATATCAAAAACTTTCTATATGTGACACGGCACCAGAGTTAAGTTAAGGTTTTTCAAAATGCTGACACGCCGAGCTCAAAAGGTTCGCCATCGCTGCCCTCGGCCGTGCTGTGTGCCTGGGTCCGTGCAGGGCCCGGCACTGGTTGCTGATGGCGCTCAGTAGACGGGCCGCGGAGAAAGGACGCGGGGACGGAGAAAGGACGGGGGGACGGAGAAAGGACGCGGGGATGGAGAAAGGACGCGGGGACGGAGAAAGGACGCGGGACGTGCTGGGCACAGAGGCCGGGCGCAGAGAGCGGAGGCACGCCTAGAGGAGGTGGCCGCCCGGTCAGGGCTCAGCCAAGCTCGGGCTGAGGAAGCGCAAACAGAAGCCACTCTGATGGGATAGAACAGCGGCGGGGAGGCCATGGGGGTATTTATTCAGTCCCACCGATCGCTCCCTCCTTCCTGCGAATCCCCACCCCCTGCTTCCATGGTGACGTGAATAATTTTTTTATTGATTGGTCTCAGAGGCAGGAAGAGGGAGAGAGGTTTGCTGTCCCACTTACTGACGCGTTCGCGGGTTGATTCTTGTATGTGCCCTGCCCAGGGGTGCCACGTGCAGCCCCAGCGGGTCGGGGCGACGCTGCAGCCAGTGGCGCTCCCCGGCCGGGCTGGTCTGGGACGAACGTGTTTTCCGGGCACCAGTGTGCCGTGGGGCCGGGCGCCGGGCACAGGGCACAGGTGTGAAAGACACAGAGCTGCTCTGGGCAGGTCCGTCTGGCGGAGGCGTCAGGGTGTGAGCAACCACCTCACGAGGCAGAAAAGAGCTGTAATGGATGTGGCTGGGTTCCCAGCTGGAGGATCAGGGGGCTTCCCAGAGGAGGTGGCCCAGTGGATTATCCAGGGGCAGGAGGGCGGGCCTTCTAGGAACTGCGTGAGTCGAGGCAGGAGGTGTTGCACCTGCTCCTGGGGCGGGGGCGGAATTGCTCGTGTGATTCAGGTGCTGATAGTGGCGTCAGCGCCTGGTGGCAGGATGAATGGGAGAAGGGAGGGAAACTCAGAAACCAGCGAGTTCTGAAGGCCCCGCCTGCTTCTGCCTGCTCCGCTGGGTGGGGTGGGGAGTGGGCGGTGGGGGGCGCAGCGAGCCAGTGCACCCGGCACAGGACGTAGCTCTGCGGAGGAGAGAGCAGGAGCCCCCGGGGTCCTGGGTCCCCCAGCGCTGCCTGCCTCCTCAGGTCCTCATCCATCAGACCATTTGGTTCTCTGGCAGCCCTGTGCGGCGGAGGCCATGGGTCATCTGCCCCATCGGCCAGAGGAGGGAACCCAGGCCCCGCCAGCGAAGCGGCCGGCGGCTCTCGGCTGGGCTGAGCATGTTCAACCCTCATTGGAAATGGAAAATGAGCTCTGGCCGGTGCGGCCCAGTGGATAGAGCATTGGCCTGCAGGCTGAGGGGTCCGGGGGTCTGTTCCAGTCAAAGGCATGTATGTTGGTTGCAGGCTCCGCCCTGTCCCTGTGTCTCTACATCGATGTTTCTCTCTCTCTCCCCCTCCCCTCCACTCTCTCTAAAAATCAATGGAAAAATATCCTCGGCTGAGGATTCACCAAAAACCTGAAAAACGAGGCTGTGGACAGGCGCTTGCGGCCGTGCAGCTCCAGCCATGGTGCTGTGCTGGGAGGCAGCATGGGGAGCAGCGTGCAAAGCATGGTCTTGATTTTGTGGAAAAAGTGAATCGGTGGGGGACAGCTATAGAGAGGAGCGTGCAAGGGCGTTCCCACAGATGCCCAGGCGTCCTCGGTGGCGGGGTCACGGGCTCTCACTTTCTTCTCAGTATTTTTCTTTTTTTCCTTTCTATATTTTTATTGATTTCAGAGAGGAAAGGAGAGAGGGAGAGAGAGAGAAACATCAATGATGAGAGAGAACCATGGATTGGCTGCCTTCTGCAGGCCCCACTCTGGGGGGATCGAGCCCACAACCCAGGTGCATCCCTTGACCAGGATGGAACCTGGGACCCTTCAGTCTGCAGGTCAACGCTCTATCCACTGAGCCACACCAGCCAGGCTCATCTCAGTATTTTTCAGTGTCACCCAGTGTTTCTATAACGAGCACGTATCTGTGTGTAATCAGAATGAGGAGAATGTGCCCAGCTGGCGTGGCTCAGCGGTTGAGCGTCGACCTATGAACCATGATTTGATTCCGGTCGAGCACATGCCCATGAGGACTTGATCCCCAGTGTGGGGTGTGCAGGAGGCAGCCAATCAATGACTTTCTCTCATCATTGATGTTTCTCTCTCTCTCCTCCCTGAAACCAATAAAAGTATATTTTAAGAAAAGAGTAAGGGGAGTGTGACTGCTGGGAAAGGGAAGACGTCGCAGGGAGCGGGGTGGAGGGCGTGCCTGCCCTGACCCTCCCCCTCGCCCTCGCCCAGGTGCCCACGCCCAGATGGTGCAGGTGAACGACTCCATGTACGGGTTCGTCGGCACCGACGTGGTGCTGCACTGCAACTTCGCCAACCCGCTGCCCAGCGTGAAGATCACCCAGGTCACCTGGCAGAAGGCGACCAACGGCTCCAAGCAGAACGTGGCCATCTACAACCCGGCCATGGGCGTCTCGGTGCTGGCCCCCTACCGCGGCCGCGTGCAGTTCCTGCAGCCCTCCTTCACCGACGGCACCATCCGCCTCTCCCGCCTCGAGCTGGACGACGAGGGCGTCTATATCTGCGAGTTTGCCACCTTCCCTGCGGGCAACCGAGAGAGCCAGCTCAACCTGACCGTGATGGGTGAGCTGCCCCCTCCCTCCCCGCGGGCGAGGGCCTGCGCTGGGTGTGGCCTCCGTGTGTTTCAGGGGCCCAGACGCTCTCTTCTGTTGGCGAGCTCCCAGGCTCCAGGCCTGGTACCTCCAGTCCCTCTGGCCTGGCTGCCCACAAGTCCTAGGGGTGGGGGCAGGCCCTCGGCTCTGGACGGAGCTGAGGGCCAGTATTCAGGCTGCAGCCCCACTGGGGCCACTGGTGGGTGGCAGGAGGCGGGCAGAGCCTCAGACGCCACGGGAAAGAGGGCTGCAGGAGCCACTGCCTGGATCGTGGCCACCTCCCAGAGGCCTGGGCCCGCCCGAGGGGGTGCAGAGTCCCGGGAGGGGTGCCGGGAGCACAGCGAGAGGGACAGCTACGGAGACCTGAGCGAGGCCTGGCAGGGGCACCCCACCCGGGCCGCTCTGACCGGGCATGAGAGCCAGGCCCATGGCTCCCTCCACTTCCCGCAGCCAAACCCACCAACTGGATCGAGAGCAGCCAGGCAGTGCTCCGTGCGGAGAAGGGGCGGGACGAGAAGGTCCTGGTGGCCACCTGCACCTCGGCCAACGGGAAGCCGCCTGGTGTGCTGTCCTGGGAAACGCGGCTGAAGGGGGAGGCTGAGTACCAGGAGGTCCGGAACCCCAACGGCACGGTCACCGTTGTCAGCCGCTACCGCCTGGTGCCCGGCCGGGAGGCCCACCTGCAGCCCCTGGCCTGCGTCGTCAACTACCACCTGGACCGCTTCCGGGAAAGCATCACCGTGCACGTGCAGTGTGAGCGGGCAGGGGCGGCGGGCCTCCGGGAGGGCACCGTCCCTTCCCCCCCCTCCCGGGCCCCCCTTCTCCTGTCACCCTCCCAGCCCCCTTTCTCCCCTCCCACCTCTCCCCTTCCGTCTGCCCTCTCCCGGCTCCTCTTCCTCCTCCTGTTCTCTTTCTGGGCTGACTCGCCCCCCTCCTCTCTTCCCCATCGCCTCCCTTTGCTCACCCTTCCTCTCCTCCTCCTTGTTCCCCTTGTTGTTCTGTGGTCTTCCCACCCCTCACGCTTCCCCTCTCAGCTGGTTCCGTGCCACTGTCAACGCCACCCCTTCACTGTCTGGGGTCCCCTGGCCTCACGTCCTGCTCCTCTGACCTCGTTCTCTTGGCCACAGACGAGCCTGAGGTGACCATCGAAGGGTTTGATGGGAATTGGTACCTGCAGCGGATGGACGTGAAGCTCACCTGCAAAGCCGACGCCAACCCCCCGGCCACCGAGTACCACTGGACCACGTGAGTGCGAGGGCCGGCCCCTTGGGTGCCTGCTGGCCACAGAGGGCCCCACCCAACCTCAGGAGCGTGAGCCAGGGAGGAAATTCAGGCCTAGGCTCGGGTTTCTTGGTGAGAAGGGGAATGGACCGTGAGAGGCCTGAGTGAGTGACAGCGTTGGTCAGCGGGACAGACCGGTCGGCCAGAGGCTCACCTTGTGACCTGCCCCCTTCTGCTCCTAAGAATGCTGCCTTTCCCGCGGGTGATTCAGTCTGAGTCGCTGCCACCCCAGCCCCCAGCATTTATTTCTGTCCAGGTGTCCCCAGGAAAGCTGGCTTTCTGGAGCCTTCCAGACCTTTCTCTAGTCCTGTTCCTCCTCCAACAGCCCCATGTTCTCAGGGAGGAGGCCGCCGTCAGCCCAGAGCACCTGTGTGCAGGGGGCTCCTCCCACCTCCCGTTGTCCCTCTCCTGGCCTCGCGGGCCTCAGGCCTGGTCCTCAGGGCTCTGTCCCCCCCAGTGGCCCAGTGCCGCCGCCAGCTCTCCTGGAGAAGGGCTGTGGGTAGGGAGGCCGCGGAGGAGCCGGCACGGTGGGCAGAGACGGCTGTCTAGATTACATCTACATCTTTTTCTTTTCTTAAACACATTTATTATTTTTAAAATATATTTTTATTGATTTCAAAGAGGAAGGGAGAGGGAAAGAGAGAAACATCAGTGATGAGAGGGAATCATGGATCGGCTGCCTCCTGCAGGCCCCCGACTGGGGATCCAGCCCTCAACCTGGGCCTGTGCTCCGACCAGGAATCAAACCGGACCCTTCAGTCCACAGGCCGACGCCCTACCCACTGAGCAACACCAACCAGGGCTCCACATTCTTTTGCAGGAGGGAGAGGGCACTGGGCACCTGCCGTCGCCCTCTACCTCCTGGAACCGGAAGTGCTTCTGAAGGTCTGAGTGCGTGGGGCCTGCTCGCCACTGCCATCGGTGGGCCCCGCAGCTGTGGAGCCCACGGAGTAATCGTTCTGCGGCCTTGGCAATCGAGAGGAAGGAAGTTCCCTATGTTCCGGAAACTTCCAGGCCTGTGACATGACCAGCAAGAACACAAGAGAGGGACATGGAACAATTCCTAAGCCTGGGTCACATCTCCTTACCCAAGTAGCTTGTTAAAAGGCAGATAGCCAGCCCGGCCAGCGTGGCTCAGGGGTTGAGCGTCGACCTATGAACCAGGAGGTCATGGTTCAATTCCTGATCAGGGCACATGCCCAGGTTGCAGGTTCCATCCCCGTGTGGGGCGTGCAGGAGGCAGCCAATCAATGATTCTCATCATTGATGTTTCTCTCTCTCCCTCTCCCTTTCTCTCTCAAATCAGTAAAAAAAAATTTTAAAAAAATACAGCTCCCCAGGCATGGCCCCAGTGGTCCTGCTTCAGGAGCTGGGGCGAGAGCCCAGACATCTGTGTGGTTATCCAGGTCAACAACCAGGAGCCACGGGGTTAGAAAGAGCGCCGGGCAGGCGTCCAGAGAGCTGGCCGAAGCTCCGGGCCTGCCCCTTATGGCTTTCCTTGGCCGTGACCCTCAGGGCCCTCCACCTGTCCAGCGGGGCTCCCATCCCGGGAGCCTCCGGGCGGTGACAGTCAGGAGTGAACGGCCGAGGCCCAGAGCGCTGCCCCGTGCAGGCCGTGGTGCTGGCTCTCCTCTGACTCCTTCCGAGCCAGGCCCGCCCGCTCACTGCTGGGCTGGCGCCAGGTGGCGGGCGGCAGGAGGGCCCTGACCGGCGTGTCCCCACCCCGCAGGCTGAACGGCTCTCTGCCCAGGGGCGTGGAGGCCCAGAACAGAACCCTCTTCTTCAGGGGACCTATCGACTACAGCCTGACGGGGACCTACGTCTGCGAGGCCACCAACCCCATCGGCACCCGCTCGGGCCAGGTGGAGGTCAACATCACAGGTGGGCAGCCGCACCCTCCCGCCCCCCGCCCCCCACTGCTCCTCCACTGCCGCGTCCCCCCTTCCGGTTGCTTTGTCACAGGAAGCTGTGCCTCCATTTCCTGCGTCTCCCATTCTCCTGGGAGCCCTGGCCTTTCTCTTTCCTCGTTCACGGCTGTGAGAGACAGTTGGGAGGCCCTGAGCAGGAGGGGTAAGTGCTGTTCACAGCAGAGCTGCTTGTGGAAGGGGTGTGAGCGTCCACCCTGGGCTCTGCCAGCAGCAGCCATTGTGGAGGCCAGCTTGAGGGAGGGGGGTTGCGATGGAGCTAATTTCCAAGCTCCGCCTCTGGGGTTCAGGGAGCTCCCATGTGCTGGAGGAGGAGGCCGGCCTGGAGGAGGAGGGGGCCGGCCTGGAGGAGGAGGAGGCCTGCCTGGAGGAGGAGGGGGCCGGCCTGGAGGAGGAGGAGGCCTGCCTGGAGGAGGCCAGCCTAGAGGAGGAGGAGGCCGGCCTGGAGGAGGAGGAGGAGGAAGAGGAGGCCGGCCTGGAGGAGGAGGAGGCCTGCCTGGAGGAGGCCAGCCTGGAGGAGGAGGAGGCCTGCCTGGAGGAGGAGGAGGCCTGCCTGGAGGAGGCCAGCCTGGAGGAGGAGGAGGCCTGCCTGGAGGAGGCCAGCCTAGAGGAGGAGGAGGCCGGCCTGGAGGAGGCCAGCCTGGAGGAGGAGGAGGCCTGCCTGGAGGAGGAGGAGGCCTGCCTGGAGGAGGAGGAGGCCGGCCTGGAGGAGGCCAGCCTGGAGGAGGAGGAGGCCGGCCTGGAGGAGGAGGAGGCCTGCCTGGAGGAGGCCAGCCTGGAGGAGGAGGAGGCCTGCCTGGAGGAGGCCAGCCTAGAGGAGGAGGAGGCCGGCCTGGAGGAGGCCAGCCTGGAGGAGGAGGAGGCCTCCCTGGAGGAGGAGGAGGCCGGCCTGGAGGAGGCCAGCCTAGAGGAGGAGGAGGCCGGCCTGGAGGAGGCCAGCCTGGAGGAGGAGGAGGCCTCCCTGGAGGAGGAGGAGGCCGGCCTGGAGGAGGCCAGCCTAGAGGAGGAGGAGGCCGGCCTGGAGGAGGCCAGCCTAGAGGAGGAGGAGGCCGGCCTGGAGGAGGCCAGCCTAGAGGAGGAGGAGGCCAGCCTAGAGGAGGAGGAGGCCGGCCTGGAGGAGGCCAGCCTAGAGGAGGAGGAGGCCAGCCTAGAGGAGGAGGAGGCCGGCCTGGAGGAGGCCAGCCTAGAGGAGGAGGAGGCCGGCCTGGAGGAGGCCAGCCTAGAGGAGGAGGAGGCCGGCCTGGAGGAGGCCAGCCTAGAGGAGGAGGAGGCCGGCCTAGAGGAGGAGGAGGCCGGCCTAGAGGAGGAGGAGGCCGGCCTGGAGGAGGAGGAGGCCGGCCTAGAGGAGGAGGAGGCCGGCCTAGAGGAGGAGGAGGCCGGCCTGGAGGAGGAGGAGGCCGGCCTGGAGGAGGAGGAGGCCGGCCTAGAGGAGGAGGAGGCCGGCCTAGAGGAGGAGGAGGCCGGCCTGGAGGAGGAGGAGGCCGGCCTAGAGGAGGAGGAGGCCGGCCTAGAGGAGGAGGAGGCCGGCCTAGAGGAGGAGGAGGCCGGCCTGGAGGAGGAGGAGGCCGGCCTAGAGGAGGAGGAGGCCGGCCTAGAGGAGGAGGAGGCCGGCCTGGAGGAGGAGGAGGCCGGCCTAGAGGAGGAGGAGGCCGGCCTGGAGGAGGAGGAGGCCGGCCTGGAGGAGGAGGAGGCCGGCCTGG
The DNA here is from genome assembly GCF_963259705.1 of Myotis daubentonii. Classification (NCBI taxonomy): domain Eukaryota; kingdom Metazoa; phylum Chordata; class Mammalia; order Chiroptera; family Vespertilionidae; genus Myotis; species Myotis daubentonii. The sequence goes on from NC_081848.1 coordinate 2,146,146, forward strand.
AGGAGGAGGGGGCCGGCCTGGAGGAGGAGGGGGCCGGCCTCTGCAGGGATACTGGAGGGAGAGCAAGGAGGTCGCCCAGAGCCAGGGTGGTGTGTGGGCCCTGCTGCTGGACTGATGTCCTCCCTGCATTTCTCTCTCTGTCGATGCAGGTGAGGAGGGTCAGCCACCAGACCTTTGGGGGCAAAGGGAGGATGTGGGCTGGGAGGCTCGGAGGCTCACAGGGCCGGGAGGGAGCCAGGCCTTCCGTGTCAGGCGGGCGGGACCTGGACGCGCCCTGGTCTGTAAACTGGGGAAAATACGGGTGCCGTGAAGGGTCAGGGTTATACTGAATGTGGGCTGAGGACAGCACAGACCTCCTCCCTGTGAACGGCCCGCCCTCCGTGGTCGTCTCAGCCTCCGTCGTCACTACGGCGGGAAAGACGAGACAGGCCAGCAGCGGGGAAGGCCTCCCAGCTTCCCAGGGGAGGAGGCCGTGCAGGGTGCAAGCGTGGCGGAGTGGCATCGCGGTGTGTCTCGGGGACAGGGGCGCGTGGGCGGAGGTTATGGGGCCCAGGGCGGGCTGGGCAAACCTGAGGGCCGTGAGTTCCGAGCCTGTGAGGAGGGCGGCCGTGTTGGTGTTTTGGGGCCCAGCTGCAGGAAGAGCAGCTGTGGCTGCACTAAGGCCGCCTCGCCCTAGGCGGCTGTCTGTCCTCTCGGGGTGCGGCGGGCACTGGCTCTTTTCTTCAGGTCCCTGCCATTGGCCGCCAGGCTCTTCGGGAGGGACCTGCTAGACTGGAGAGAGCCGAGGCCGCCCCCCAGGCTGGCACGGGGGCAGCAAGAGTGAGGGGTCGCCATGAGGGAGCCCGACCACCCAGGGAGAGGCGGCGTATGGGGGTCAGACTGGCCTGAGTGTGTTCACACACTTGCCCTTCTGGCTGTGGCCTTGAACTAGTCCTTCGCTCGGGGCTTTCCGTGGAGACCTCGGGCTTCTGATGGTCACACCAACCCGCCCTGGGCCCCATAACCTCCGCCCACGCGCCCCTGTCCCCGAGGCACACCAGCCGGCGCCCGTCACCCCCGGCCCCCCACGCCCGGCTGGCCCCGCGGGACCGTGTGAGGGAGACGAGCAGTGGGAGCTCTCGTTTTCGTTCTCCCTCGCTTCGGGGAGCAGCTGAGCGCTGGTGCCTGTGCAGAGGCATGGAGAGCAGTGGGGCCAGGATGGACAGGAGGTGGGCCGCAGGGCGTGTGCACAACACACGTGTGTGCAGGGCACGCGTGTCCCTGGCCACTGCACCACCACACACACATGCTTTGGCACAGGATCCTCTAGGTCCCGGTCCCGGAAGAGGTGGTATTTGAGTTGTTCCTACAGGGGTGAGTGCGTGGGCGGAGGTGGGGGTCCCCTGGGGGAGTGTGTGGGAGGAAACGGAAGGAGGGGCTTTCTCTGTCCAGGGGAGCCTGCGGGTTCCCGGAGAGGCAGTGGCAGGGCTGGTTCCGACCGAGCATTTGGGAGGCGCTGTGGATGCCGCGGGGAGCAGTGAGGGCTGCGTGCGGGTCTTCCTAGGGGGCCCAGGGCCTGCACGGGGCCGTGGGGTGAGAGCAGAGGAAACGACCTCCCTGGGGCTCCCACGGGGCCTGAGCCCGGCTGAGGGCAGGTCACAAAACAATCCAGTGAGCCCCTCCCTTCTCCCCGTGGGGTGGCGCTCAGGAGGTGTCCCTGATCAAACTAAAGGGGCTGAATTAGGCCCCTGGGCTGGGGGTTCAGGCCACTTGCAGAGCAGGCCAGGGAGGTCGTGGGGTGTAGGGGTCAGCCCCCTCCCATGAAGGTGACAGGGCGTGCCCCATGGGCAAGGTGCTCTTCAGACCCCGGGCTGGTGCAGCGGTCCTGCGTGGGGTGCCCCTGGCGAGGAGATGTGCCAGCAGCAGGTGAGCGGCTGCGTGCTGAGTGCGCCAACAGCCCGGCGGGCTGGGGCGGGGGTCTGGGAAGGCAGCTGTGCCTGCACCTCGGAGGACCCGGCGCCCCTCGGAGGACCCGGCGCCCCTCGGGCTCGACAGGCCCCTTTGCGGGCCTGACAGATGCTCAGCTGCTGCAGCTGCGGAGGAGGGAAGAGCTCCCCTAGTCTGACCCCCGGCCTTCCCCCTGTCTCTGGCTCGCCGCACTGCGTGCTGGGAGGTGTAGTTCTCACAGCCCGAGCGCTTCCTGCCTGTCTGTGCTGGTTTGGGAAGCGAGTCCAAACATTCCTGTTGGCCACAGGCCTCCTGCAGATCCCAGATCCAGACGGCCAGCCCCGCCCTCCCCTCTGCTCCCCCACCGAAGCCCCGCAGCTCCATCAGGGACCGGGCCGGGGGAAGCGCAGCCAGTCAGGAACGGGCGCTGCCCCTGGTAAGAGGATTTGAGGGCTGCAGCTGGATCCCGCCCGCCAGCAAGCACAGCAACCCCGCCGAGCCCTCCCTCCCTCCCCGCTGCAGCGATGGGGCTGTGTGTGCTGCTGGCACGGACAGCTGGAGGGACAGAGTGTGCGGGCGGGCTCTCCAAGGCAGGCAGGCAGCCCGCGCAGCTGCGTTCGTCCCTGTAGCGACTGCTCTCCGGCTCCCCGCGTAGCATCTTCCCCCCAAGTCTGTGGGGCTAGAGTCGTCTTAAGCCATTCTTCTTCCTCTGCACAGGCCTGGAGCTAACACAGCCAACACAGCCAGGGTTCCCCTGGTCCGGAAAGCTCCCCGGGGCCCTGGCCAGTGTGGCTCAGTGGATAGAGCATCAGCCTGCAGACCGAAGGGTCCCGGGTTCGATTCCAGTCAAGGGCATGTACCTTGGTTGCAGGCTCCTCCCCAGCCCCAGGTCAGGGTGCCTGTGGGAGGCAAGCAATCGATGTGTCTCTCACAATGGTGTGTCTCTCCCTTTCTCCCACTCTCTAAAACTCGTCTCCAGGAGTGCGAGTCCTGTCCCCTGTGGACACGAGCAAAGTAGGTGCTCAGCACATGCTTGCTGACCAGGTGGCCGGGCGGATGGACAGACGGAAGGATGAGTGCATGGGTGACGGGTGGAGCAGGTGAAGAGAGGAGAGAGCATCCAGCCTGGGTGGAAACTGGAGCGGCCACAGGGGGGGGAAGGTCACAGACAGGGGGAGGTCACAGGCAGGGGAAGGTCACAGGCAGGGGAAGGTCACAGGGGGAAGGTCACAGACGGGAAGGTCACAGGAGGGGAAGGTCACGGGGGGAAGGTCACAGGGGGGAAGGTCACGGGGGGAAGGTCACAGGGGGGAGGTCACAGACAGGGGAAGGTCACAGGGGGAAGGTCACAGACAGGGGAAGGTCACAGGGGGAAGGTCACAGACAGGGGAAGGTCACAGACAGGGGAGGTCACAGACAGGGGAAGGTCACAGACAGGGGAAGGTCACAGGGGGAAGGTCACAGACAGGGGAAGGTCACAGGGGGAAGGTCACAGACAGGGGAAGGTCACAGGGGGAAGGTCACAGACAGGGGAAGGTCACAGACAAGGGAAGGTCACAGGGGGAAGGTCACAGACAGGGGAAGGTCACAGGGGGAAGGTCACAGGAGGGGAAGGTCACAGACAGGGGGAGGTCACAGACAGGGGAAGGTCACAGGGGGAAGGTCACAGATGGGAAGGTCACAGGAGGGGAAGGTCACAGGGGGGAAGGTCACAGGGGTGAAGGTCACAGGGGGAGGTTACAGGCAGGGAGAGGTCACAGGAGGGGGAGGTCATGGGGGGAAGGTCACAGACAGGGGAAGGTCACAGGGGGGAGGTCACGGGGGGAAGGTCACAGACAGGTGAAGGTCACAGGGGGGGAAGGTCACAGACGGGGAGGTCACAGGCAGTGCAAGTTCCAGAAGAGGCCGCTGCCTCTCGGTGCCCCTCGTGGGGAGCATGTGTGAGACCAGAAGAACCTTGAGGCTCCAGAGATGCTGCCCTGGACGTGGGCAGTGAGCACAGATATTCAGTAGATAATCATTGGGCAGCCTGGCCGGTGTGGCTCAGTGGTTGAACGTTGACCTCTGAAGCAGGAGGCCAGGGTTCATTCCCGGTCAGGGCACAGGCCTGGGTTGCAGGCTCCATCCCCAGCGTGGGGCAAGCAGGAGGCAGCTGGTCCATGATTCCCTCTCATCATTGATGTTTCTCTCTCTCTCTCTCCCTCCCTTCCTCTCTGAAATCAATTTTTTAAAAAAACAGACTAGATTTAAAAATAAAAACCACTGGGCGGCCATGTGGGCACGTGCACGGAGGACACAATGGGGACGGGAGCTCTGCCGACTCCGCCTGTGGACACCTCCTCCGTGGGTGGCCCTTCCAGCCTGAGCCCTTGGAAGGACTTTTCCATCCTGGAACCTCCAGAAAGGAGGGCTATCCCGCCCAGGGCCCAGCCTCCAGGTGTGCCTGGACCTGCGCTGCTCCTCCGCCCGGCTGGCCGTGGTCTCCGGTGCCACCCTGTGGTGGTGCTGGGAACTGCCCCTCGGCCTCTGGCCTGGCCCCACTGGCCAGGAAAGTCACCTGCCCAGCCTCTTCCTTTCTCCTCTCTACCTTTCCTGCCTCTCACTTCCACTCTGTCCTCAGTGTGACCGTGTCATACACACACATTAGCATGGCACACGGCTCGCCATGGCACAGGGTGTGCGCCCAGGTGCCCTCTGTCCCCTGTAGTACCAAGTCCCATGCTCGCAGGCCCGTTCCCACACACCCTGGCTACCCCCACCCCGCCCCCCCCCCCCCCCGTGCCTGCAGGGCCAGCCCACAGCCCAGACCACAGCCCTCGTCTCTGGCACTTTGCTGGGCATCTACGGGCCAGCCCCCGGAGCCGGGCCTCCTCCTCATGCCCCAGGGGCAGGTGAAGCCAGGGGGCCGTGACCGCAGGTGTGGGCAGAGGCAGTGGTGACATTGGCAAGGGCTGGACGTGCAGGAGCCCTGGCTGCGTCACGGCCGCTGGCTGGGCAGGTCACTGAGCCTCTGGGCTCTCCCTGTGTTCACGGGCAGTGACAGCAGCCTGCTCCACGGGGAGACGTGGCCGTGCTGCATCGGTGGGCACGGGGTCAGGGTGGGCCGGCACCACAGCCAAGGAGGTGGGCACAGAGGCTCTGGGGCCGCGCAGCTGCCTCTGCCTCCCTTCGCCCTGCAGCCTTGGGTGGGGGGCGGGGCGCTGGGGTTGTCTGTCCCCGGGCCTTGGGCCCACTCCCTGGCCGGCCTCCCCCTTCCCTGCCAACGAGCGGACACTGACCACCCCCGTCTCTTCCTCCCCCAGAATTCCCCTACACCCCGTCGCCTTCGGAGCACGGGCGGCGGGCCGGGCCGGTGCCCACGGCCATCATCGGGGGCGTGGCGGGGAGCGTGCTGCTGCTGCTGCTGGTGGCCGGGGGCGCCGTGCTGGCCCTGCGCCGGCGCCGCCACACCTTCAAGGGCGACTACAGCACCAAGAAGCACGTGTACGGCAACGGCTACAGCAAGGCGGGCGTCCCCCAGCACCACCCGCCGCTGGGCCAGAGCCTGCAGTACCCCGACGACTCGGACGACGAGAAGAAGCCCGGCCCGCTGGGGGGCAGCAGCTGCGAAGAGGAGGAGGAGGAGGAGGGCGGCGGGGGGCGCGCGTGCAAGGTGGGGGGCGCGCACCCCAAGTACGACGAGGACGCCAAGCGGCCCTACTTCACGGTGGACGAGGCCCAGGCCTGTCAGGACGGCTACGGGGACCGGACCCTGGGCTACCAGTACGACCCCGAGCAGCTGGACTTGGCGGAGAACATGGTTTCTCAGAACGATGGGTCTTTCATTTCCAAGAAGGAGTGGTACGTGTAGTCCCTCCCAGAGCTCGGTCTGCGCCCCCTCCGCCCGCACGCCCCCGCCCCTCCCCAGCGACCCTCCCGGACCCCCAGGGACGGCCCACACGCCCTCCGGAGAGCCGGGGCCTGGGCAGAGCCCTGGTTCTGATCCCCGGTCCCACCCTCCCCGCGTGTCCTCTCTGTGGCCTGGACGTCGCTGCGCCTCCTGTGCCTGGCGGTGCCCTGCGCTGGTCTCACCTCGTGCACCTGGGCACCCAGCCCTCCAGGGCCCGGGAGCCCCCTCCCCACCCAACACTGGAATATCTCTGTTCTCCACTGGGGAGCAGGCCGGAGGGCCTCCCTGAGGAAGAGCCTCCCCCACACGCTGCTCCCCGTTCCCACGGAGAGGGCGCCCGGCCCGTGGGAGTGGACGCGGCCGGAGTTGGAGCCGGTCTAGACCCGAGAGGCAGGGGCGCGCCCAGGGCGCCGTGAGGCTGTTACAGAGACCGGAGGCCCCAGGGTCGTGGGCAGCGTGCTCTCCTGGGGAGGCTGGTGGCATATTCCCTCCTCGTCCTGCAGAGGGATGTCCTACACGACCCTCCTTGCCACCTCAGCCTGTCCCCACAGAGGGCGGCCACACCCCCACTCACCTCTACCGACACAGACACACGCCACCCGCGTCTGCTTCCGCACCCCTGGGTCACAGGCCTCCTCCCCTTCCCACCCGTGCTTCCCCCGGACCTCGGGCTGGCCCTGAACCGCTCCTTACAGCACCAAGCCTCTCGGATCTCCTTACCTAGCCAGTCCCAGCAACGCATTTCCTTGGGGTCAGGGTTGGGGTCCCTGAGTGAGAGGTGAGCGGCACCCATGTGGAGGGGGCACGGCCTGGGAGGAGGGAGCCTTGCGGGAGGAACTCAGACTCCGGAGGGTGTGGGGCGCACCTCACCCACTGAGGCCAGAAAGTGCGAGGGGACGCGGGAGCCGGGGGTACTGAGTCTGAAGCTCCTGCCTGCTCCTGCTCCCCACACCACTTCCTGCTCAGCTGTCCCTGGGCCTCTGGGAGAAGCTGTCCCTTTGAGCTGCATGTTCCGCGTGCATAGGCCCAAGTTCCTGTCAGTCACCCACCCCAGTCTCCACAGAGGAGCAAGGCCCGCCCCGCCCTTGGTCCCTCCTCAAAGTGCCTCAGGTCCTCCCTCTGCCCCTCACAGCCCCGGCTCTGGGTGGAGACACTGGGGTGGGGAGGCGGGGTCACACCTGCCCACTGGGGTTCTGGTGAACTTGGCCCAGCTGTCTGAAGCCCTATGGGATGGCAAGTGCTGGGAGGAGGGGCAGATGGCTCTGTGCCCCCCAGGCACCAGCTTGCCCTTCCTTAGGCTTCCCAAGGGAGGTCCCCCCCCCACCACCGCCCTATTTCTCCCTTCTCTGGTGCTGCTATGGGACCCCTGGCCAGCTCCTGGCAACCTTGGGCCCCGCAATTGGGCCACCCTCACCCGGCCCCCACGCCCCACCAGCCACCCAGTAGCCACGTAGCAGAGATCTGAAGCCATGGCAGCCCTGGGGCCACCCTCCCCTCAGCACTGAGGGTGCTGGATGGGATGCAGTCGGGGGAGAAAATTCTGGGGTCTTTCCAGCCACAGAGAAGAGGGAGGGAGGGAGGGAGGGAGGGGCTGCTTCTCCCAGCAGGATTAGCCCCCAGGGGAGGGGCCTTCTCCATGTGACAGCGCTGTCCATCCTATGGACAGTGACCCCACCCAGCTTCCTCACCCCAAGCAGGGGGAAATCCCGGGGGCCTACCTGGTGGAGGCATTCTCTGTCCCCTTGAAACCGTAAGACTGAAAGGATTCCTCCTCTGTTGATGCTACCACTGCCACCCCCTTTTCTCACTTGATGATGGACTTTGGAGGCCCCTGGGCCCAGCCAAAGCACGGAGCACCCCCCACCCCCCAGGACACCTCCACCCCCTCCCCCAAGCAAAGCACAAATCATGGTGCATGGGCCATGAGGGACCCCTGCCTGGCCGGGAGCCCGCTGCACCCTTCCCCCGGGAGAGCTGCCGCCCACGGCCAAAAGTGGGCGCAAGGCAGGGTCTGCACCGGGGCCTGGGGAGATGGGGTTTTCTGTGCCCAAGTCTGCAGGGAGCTGAGCTCGGCTGTGGGGCCCAGACAGCCCAGCTGGCCCGGGGAGCAGTGGCCCAGCGGGGGAAGGGGGGGCGGGCGGCATTGCTTCTCTGTGACACCAGCACCGCTGAGCCCCAGCCCGTCCTGGCTGGAGATGAGATGAACTTGGTATTCACGGTGCCAAGACCTCCCGCTGTCATCCTGCCTCTGGGTGCCCTGTCCCGGCCCACCCCGACCTCCCTGTACCCGTTTTCTTAAAATTTTGATACTGTTGTAACGCGGAGCAGACCACCGAGCCTCTCAGGAGGACGGTGTGAAGAGCGCAGCGCGGGGATGCGTGCGGGCGGCCTCCGCAGGCCCACACGGGCACGTGGGGCGCGTGCACCTCCGGCAGCCCCGGCACAGGCCCCGCACACTCACAGGCGTGCAGGCACCGGGCACCAGAGCAATGGGCAGAGGGCAGGCTCCCGGGAGCGCCAGCCCCTCCATGTGCCCAGGGCACTGGTGCCATCGACCTGCCACCCTCCAAGCGGAGGAACCAGGATGGGAGGGGGGGCCCTCCTCGCAGCAGCGGGAGGTCCCCGCAGCCCACGGGGAGGGCGCCTGGGCCTGGCTGCTCCTGCTGCTGCGAGGAGGGGGTTCTGGCCCCCCCCCCCAGAGGGCGTTGTTTTGTACAAATGAAAACAAGACCCGGGAGAAGCTGCCCCTCCCCTGAGCGCGATGCACAAGCTTTGCCTCGGTTTCTCCTCGCCATTTTCATCTTCGGTCCCAGGGGCGCCTCAGTCTCCTGGTTCCGACCCGGGGGTGTTGGCCTCGCCCCCTTTTACTTGTATTAGAAAAAACTCATGGTTTGAAAAATACTTTTTATAATAAAGTGTTGAAAACAATGCTGGCTGCTCGTGTCCCTCCTGCCCCCGGGGTGGTGCCCATCCTGACCGGCAGGGGCGCCGACGCCCAGGCCGAGGGGACCCAGCGGGCCACAGGCAAGAGCCCCCGGGAGCCCGGCCAGCGTGGCCGGGGGTTGGGCGGGAGGCCACGGTTCGATCCCACGGGGCACAGGCCCAGGGTGCGGACTTGATCCCCGTGGGGGGCGCGCAGGAGGCAGCCGGTCAGGGACTCTCCTCGTCGGTGCTTCTCTCGCCCCGCCCTTCCTCTGAAGGCAGGAAACGCACACGTGGCTTAAGAAGACCTCCAAGGCAGGGCACGAGGGTCAGCTCGAGTCCGCCCGCAGCTCCCGCTGCCACGGTGCCCTCTCCCGCACGAAAAGGGCGGCAGCATTCGGCGGGCAGCGGGGTGGAGGGAGCCCTAGGGACGCACCAGAGGGGCGGGGGCCGGAGCGCCGCTAACCGCCCCCCGCCGGCCTGCTCCCTGCCGCCGCCCCTGGCTGTCCGGAGAAGCGGGTCACACCTGCTGTGTCCGCTCCCCCGGCCGGTCAGGCGGGAGCTCTGTCCTTAACCGAGGGCACCGCCAGCCCAGCCCTCGGAGGGGCCGGCGCGGGGAGTCCCCGCGGGTCCTCGCTGCCCCTCCTCCCGCACCATCTGCTTCCCGTCTCTCGGCCGGAATGCAGGACCAATCGGCCGGCGTGGGAGCGGCAAGGGCTCCGGTGGCTGCCCCTCCCCACCCCCAGCGCCTCCTCCCACTGAAACGCACACCTCCGTGCCAAGGGGGTGGGGTGGGAGCCACGGGGGCTGCCTGGCAGAGGGCCCTCCTGCCGTGGGGCCAGGCGCTGCTCTGCACCAGGGCTGGGCGGCCGCGGCTGGCGGTGGACCGGCGCGGAGACGGTGGAGATGAGCGGCAGCGGGCGGCCCTCACCGGAGGCCGGTCCCGGACTGTTAGATGTCGATGCTCGAATGCGATGCAAACCGGCGGAGGAGGTGCCCCTCCGCCCGTCCGGCCGTCCGCCAGGCCGTCCGTTTAAGTGCATGTTTAATTTGCACAGGCTGCAGCGCTAATGGCATGATTAATAGACTGCGAGAGAGCAGTGGACAGGACGTCCTAATTGGTATTTAACTGGAGCGTTCCAGCAGATTAAGACTTTCTCTGGCGGCAGAAGGAGGCAGGCCAATCAGTCCCGGGCACAGCCTCTGGGCTGGAGGGCCAGGCCCCCCTCCCCCCAGGACCCCAGGAGTCCAGGGCACAGGAGCCGCTGGCGGGAACAAGTTCTGCGCTAGGCCAGCCCCCCACCCGACCCTCAACAGAGCAGAGAACGAGGCGGCCGGCTGGGGTGTGCCACCTGCACTCCGCTGGGCTGGGGCCAGGCCTGGGAGCCGGCGGTCACAGCTTCTCCCTGGAGACCACAGGGCTCCGCTCCGTCCTCACCTTGGCCTCTGGTTGCAGGTGGTTAAGGGAATGAGCTTGATGAACGGAGGGGTCCATTTATTCACTTATGCAGGCATTCATTCAATCATTCATTCATTCCCCCTGGGCCAGGCACCGTTTAAAGAATTCAGATCCTCCAGGATCTCAAATTCCAACGCAGCAGGGCCTCTCGGCGTGGGCTGAAGCAGGGCTGTGTGCGAGCGCTGTCGGTGCACAGAATGGGAGTGGCTACGTCTGTCTGGGAAGGTCTGAGAGGTTTGATGGCTGAGGTGACTTTCCCTTGGCCTTGAAGGATGTATAGGAGTTCTTCAGACCAGAGGTGTGTTAAGAGGATCCCAGGCCAATTGAGAATTTAGCATCTTATATTAGTTGTAAAAGAGATCATTTGAGGGGGCCAAATAGAGGGTATCCCCCAAAGTGTACACACACTTAAGTGATTATCAAGTCAGTGTTTATTAACATACAGTTCATTTTCAAATTTTAAAAGAATCTACAGAAATTAATAATTTTTTGTTAATGAGTTTTTAAATGGGTGACTGTTCTGGTCCAGGCACTGCTGATACGTGAAGCAAAGGAATCGCAAACATCAAGAATTGTTTTGTTCAGTATTAGTACTGTAAGCTTTATCTTACGTACCCCAAAAAAAGTCTAGTGGGTAAATGTTCTTTGTTTAAAGCTTAGTTTGGCTTCACCTATTATTTCAAATCAGTTACACCTGAAAAGGAGTAAAAAGTGAGTTATCAGGATGCCCCTCAAAAATATATCCACACTTGGAATAATTACAGAGGCAGTGTTTGTACTTACCTGCATTTTCAAACTTCCATAGCATTTTAGGATGAATTTCCTTTGTTCAAAGCTTAGTCTGGCTGAAAAGAAAGAAGTGTCAGTTGAGCTATGCGTGTTTTTGGGGTACCTGTATGTGGGGAGAGATGATCAGACTGTGGGTGGTGAGCAACAATGAAATACAGGTCACGGATCACAGAAGTATACACGTTGCCTTGGCTGGTGTGGCTCAGTGTATAGAACATCAGCCTGCAGACTGAGGGGTCCCGGGTTTGATTCCAGTCCAGGGCATGTACCTCAGTTGCAGGCAGGCTGGATCCCCGGCGCTGGTAGGGGACCATGCAGGAGGCAACCAATCAGTGTGTCTCTCTCACATCCATGTTTCCCTCTCTCCCTCTCTCCCTCTCCCCCTACCTTCCACTCTCTCTAAAAATCAACGGAAAAAATAGCCTCAGATGAGGATTAACAACAAAAAGATATATATATATATTGGCTTAAAAAATCCCAGTTACTCCAGCTGTTCTGAAACACGCGCACGCACACGCACGCGCACACACACACACACACACACACACACGCGCGCGCGCACACACACACACAACCACCAGCACATTCCTAGTTCCCTCTCATTCTGGGGCCAGAGATAAAATGCTGTTCCAGGAGGGAGGAGTGGGGGAGGGGCGGGGTGGGTGTTATCTGCTTGTCCCCATGAGCCCGGCTTCCCCTGACACTGGGCACAGCCAGCCCAGCTGCCCGCCTGGCAGTGGTGTGGACCACAGCGGGTTCCCCATGGCGGTGACGGTTCCTGGCGGGCGGGGTGGATGGATAAGTCTCTTTTGCAGGTGCTACCTCTGAGCAGGCCTCTCACCCCGTACTTGGGCTGTTTCTCCGCTAAATGTGGTGCCGTTGCCAGGATCTCTCCTCTATTTTACTGTAAAGATCACAGTCAGCATTTAGTCTGTGGGGCCTTTCAGGTGCTGTTTGTTCAGTTCACAGCAGGCGTTTCTTAGACACCTGGTGAGAGGACAGAGGCGAGGTTTGGGGTCCCCTGAGGCTGAGGGGTGCACACCACGAGCTGTGTGGGCCAGGCAGGCTGCCTCCGGGGGCCCTAGCCTGCTGAGGGCCTGTCGCTGTGTCAGAAGGACCTCCCCCGGCACAGTGCTGAGCGCAGTCCTGACCTGAGGGGCCTGCGTGGCCGTGGCCTCAGGTGTCAGAACCTGCTTTCTGCCTCGTGGAGACCACATCCCCTTAGCTCCTGCTCAGTGGTTTGCGTCACCGCCCCCCCCCCCCCCCGGCCAAGGAGCTGAAATGTGTCCCTCAAGGCCATGGACTGGTGGGGATCCCTGCCCTGGCCGCTCCTGGGGACTGGGGCCAGCTCTGGGGGCGTGCGGCTGAGACCTCAGCAACACTGACTGGCAAGGTTTGGTTTCTGCAGGGACAGAGTCTGGGACCCCTTACTCTACCCGGCTCTCCTACTGGGCACTGGACAGCGGCTCCCCGGACAGCACGGGGAGCAGGGGGCAAGGGGGTGAAGGGGGATCTTCCTGAGCTAGAGAATCTGGAGCTATGCACAGCCTCGGGCATTGCCACCACCACCCTCCCCATCCCCACCACCACCCTCCCCACCTCCACTCTCCCCTCCCCCACCCCCACGCTCTCCTCCCCCACTCCCATGCCCCCTCCCCCACCCCACTCTCCCCCCCACCCCCACGCTCCCCTCCCCCACCAGCCCCTGCTTGAATGTCGGAACAGTGATCCCAGCACAAGGACAGTACTGCTGTTCCTGTGCTCCCCTGCTGCTCCGTGCCAGGCACTCCACACGCATCACACTTATTTCCACCACCTCCCCATTTACAGAAGGGAAAACTGAGGCTCAGAGCAGCTACGGCCGCCCTGCTAGGACATGGAGAATCCGGCCACTGTGTGCACCGGCTCAGACTTGTCCTTCCCCCTCAAGCAGCCTCTGTGAGAAGGAGATGCAGGGGAAAGAGCCCGGAGGGGGAGCCAGGAGGGGGAGTGCCCAGCCCACCAGCAGGTGTGGCAGATAAATGGCTTCCCTGTGCCCCTAGCTTTCCCCACCTGGCTGGGCAAGGTCCTTGCTCATGTCTCTCCCTCAGCGAGGGAGGGCTGAGGGCTGAGGGGGGGGGGTGTCAGATCCCTATCCGGCAGGGTCCCCAGCAAGGAGACAGTCCCTCTCCCCTCAGGAATGTGCGTGAAATCCTAGTAACTCCCTCCAGCTGGGCCGGACCTCAGCGGGGTGAGAAAGGGTGGGCCTCTAGAAAGTCAGGCCCAACCTGTTCATTTTTCCTAATGACAGCTCCTAGGGCGCAGGCTAGGGGGCGGGGCTGGGAAGCGGGGACACTGGGGAGAGCATTCCGAAGGGTGGACCACCTTGTGCAGACTGGACGGGTCTGGGGAAAGCTGAGGCAGGCATGCGGCCGCCAGCAGGCGGGGAAGAGCAGAGCTCCCAGCCCTCGGCCACCGCCCAGGCTGTGCCCGAGGAGCAGACCTGCCCCTGCCCCGCCAGAACCATGCTCACTGAGCACACGCTAGGCACAGGCTCTGTGCTCGGCTCTGACAGGCGTGACCTCATCTACGCCCAGCAACAGCCTGGTGGTAATTCCCATTACACAGATGGGGACACTGAGGCCAAGAGGGTTGAAGAGACTTTGCAAGGTTATACAGCTAAGGAAGTGGCAAGTTCAAGAGTGAGCGGGCTTGTCTTCCTCCGAAGATAACCTGGGAGAGGGAGGCAGCGGGAGCATGAAAATGGACCAGGTGGGCTCCTCACCAATGCCGCTCGGAATCTGCACTGAGGATCTTAGTGTCTGGTTCCTACTTCACTCCATCATCGGTGGGCTGTGTGACCTTGAGCATTTTACTAAACTTCTCTGGGCCTCCAGTTACCTAGCTGTCATCATAGCAAAAGCATGAAATGAGGCAATTTAAGTAAAAGCACATGCAAGATATAATGATATCAGATGAATGTGGCCATAGGTGTCATTCGGCCCAAGTGCTGGCTTAGAAGCCATGCTTCCAGGGAAGGGAGAAGCCACCATCATCACCATCTTTACCATCATCACCACCATCATCGCCATCATCGCCACCATCACCACCATCATCACCACCATCACCACCACCATCACCACCACCACCACCACCACCACCATCACCACCACCATCACCACCACCATCATCACCATCACCACCATCACCACCACCACCACCATCACCACCACCATCATCACCATCATCACCATCATCACAACCATCATCATCACCACCATCAGCACCATCACCACCATCACCACCATCACCACCACCATCATCACAACCATCATCACCACCATCACCACCATCACCACCACCATCACCATCACCACCATCACCACCACCATCACCACCATCACCATCACCACCAGCACCATCATCACCACCACCATCATCACCATCACCACCATCACCACCATCACCACCATCACCACCATCACCATCATCACCACCATCATCACCATCGCCACCATCACCACCATCACCACCATCACCACCACCATCATCACCATCACCACCATCATCACCATCACCACCATCACCACCATCACCACCACCATCATCACCATCACCACCATCATCACCACCATCACCATCATCACCATCACCACCATCACCACCATCACCACCACCATCACCATCATCACCATCATCACCACCATCACCACCATCACCACCACCATCACCACCATCACCACCATCACCACCACCATCACCATCATCACCATCATCACCACCATCACCACCATCACCACCACCATCACCACCACCACCACCATCATCACAACCATCATCACCACCATCACCACCACCATCACCACCACCACCACCATCATCACCATCACCACCATCACCACCACCATCACCATCATCACCATCATCACAACCATCATCATCACCACCATCATCACCATCACCACCATCACCACCATCGTCACCATCACCACCATCACCACCACCACCACCATCATCACCATCACCACCATCACCACCATCACCATCACCACCATCACCACCATCACCACCATCACCACCACCATCATCACCATCACCACCATCACCACCATCACCACCATCACCACCACCATCACCATCACCACCATCACCACCATCACCACCATCATCACCATCACCACCGTCATCACCACCATCACCACCATCATCACCATCACCACCATCACCACCATCACCACCACCATCACAACCATCATCACCACCACCATCACCACCATCACCACCATCACCATCATCACCACCACCATCACCACCATCACCATCATCACAACCATCATCATCACCACCATCATCACCATCACCACCATCACCACCATCACCACCATCACCAGCACCATCATCACCATCACCACCACCATCATCACCATCACCACCATCACCACCATCACCACCATCATCACCACCATCATCACCATCATCACCATCATCACCATCATCACAACCATCATCATCACCACCATCAGCACCATCACCACCATCACCACCATCACCACCACCATCATCACAACCATCATCACCACCATCACCACCATCACCACCACCATCACCATCACCACCATCACCACCACCATCACCACCATCACCATCACCACCAGCACCATCATCACCACCACCATCATCACCATCACCACCATCACCACCATCACCACCATCACCACCATCACCATCATCACCACCATCATCACCATCGCCACCATCACCACCATCACCACCATCACCACCACCATCATCACCATCACCATCATCACCATCACCACCATCACCACCATCACCACCACCATCATCACCATCACCACCATCATCACCACCATCACCATCATCACCATCACCACCATCACCACCATCACCACCACCATCACCATCATCACCATCATCACCACCATCACCACCATCACCACCACCATCACCACCATCACCACCATCACCACCACCATCACCATCATCACCATCATCACCACCATCACCACCATCACCACCACCATCACCACCACCACCACCATCATCACAACCATCATCACCACCATCACCACCACCATCACCACCACCACCACCATCATCACCATCACCACCATCACCACCACCATCACCATCATCACCATCATCACAACCATCATCATCACCACCATCATCACCATCACCACCATCACCACCATCGTCACCATCACCACCATCACCACCACCACCACCATCATCACCATCACCACCATCACCACCATCACCATCACCACCATCACCACCATCACCACCATCACCACCACCATCATCACCATCACCACCATCACCACCATCACCACCATCACCACCACCATCACCATCACCACCATCACCACCATCACCACCATCATCACCATCACCACCGTCATCACCACCATCACCACCATCATCACCATCACCACCATCACCACCATCACCACCACCATCACAACCATCATCACCACCACCATCACCACCATCACCACCATCACCATCATCACCACCACCATCACCACCATCACCATCATCACAACCATCATCATCACCACCATCATCACCATCACCACCATCACCACCATCACCACCATCACCAGCACCATCATCACCATCACCACCACCATCATCACCATCACCACCATCACCACCATCACCACCATCATCACCACCATCATCACCATCACCACCATCATCACCATCATCACCATCACCTTCACCACCACCACCACCATCACCATCACCACCATCACCACCACCATCACCATCACCACCATCATCACAACCATCATCATCACCACCACCACCATCACCACCATCATCACCATCACCTTCACCACCACCATCACCATCACCACCACCATCACCACCATCATCACCATCACCACCATCACCATCATCACCATCATCACAACCATCATCACCATCACCACCACCACCACCATCACCATCACCACCATCACCACCATCACCACCACCATCATCACCACCATCACCATCACCACCATCATCACCATCATCACCATCACCACCATCACCACCACCATCATCACCACCACCACCATCACCACCACCATCAGCATCACCACCATCACCATCATCACCACCATCACCACCACCACCACCATCACCACCACCATCACCATCACCACCATCATCACCATCACCTTCACCACCACCATCACCACCATCACCATCACCACCATCACCACCACCATCACCATCATCACAACCATCATCATCACCACCATCACCACCATCATCACCATCACCTTCACCACCACCATCACCATCACCACCACCATCACCACCATCATCACCATCACCACCATCACCATCATCACCATCATCACAACCATCATCACCATCACCACCATCACCACCATCACCACCACCATCACCATCACCACCATCACCACCACCATCACCATCACCACCACCATCATCACCATCACCATCATCACAACCATCATCACCATCACCACCATCACCACCACCACCATCATCACCATCATCACCATCACCACCATCACCACCATCACCACCACCATCATCACCATCACCACCATCACCACCATCACCACCATCACCACCATCATCACCATCACCACCACCATCATCACCATCACCACCACCACCATCACCATCATCACCATCACCACCATCACCACCATCACCACCATCACCACCATCACCACCATCACCATCATCACCACCATCATCACCATCACCACCACCACCATCATCACCATCATCACCATCACCACCATCACCACCATCACCACCACCATCACCATCACCATCACCACCATCACCACCATCACCACCATCACCACCATCATCACCACCATCATCACCATCACCACCATCACCACCATCACCACCATCATCACCACCATCACCACCATCACCATCACCACCACCATCACCATCACCACCATCACCACCATCACCACCACCATCATCACCATCACCACCATCACCACCATCACCACCATCATCACCACCATCACCACCATCACCACCATCATCACCACCATCACCACCATCACCACCATCATCACCACCATCACCACCATCACCACCATCACCACCACCATCATCACCATCACCATCACCACCACCATCACCACCATCACCACCATCACCACCACCACCACCATCACCACCACCATCACCATCACCACCATCACCACCATCACCACCACCACCATCACCATCACCACCATCACCACCATCACCACCACCATCACCACCATCACCATCACCACCACCATCACCACCATCATCACCATCACCACCATCACCACTATCACCACCACCATCACCACCACCACCATCACCATCACCACCATCACCACCATCACCACCATCACCACCATCACCACCACCATCACCATCACCACCATCACCACCATCACCACCATCATCACCATCATCATCACCATCACCACCATCATCACCACCATCACCACCATCACCACCATCATCACCACCATCACCACCATCACCACCATCATCACCATCATCACCATCATCACAACCATCATCATCACCACCATCATCACCACCATCATCACCATCGACATGCATCTGTTTAATCAGTAGAGGCTGATGAGGTTTATTGCCGTGCATCTAATAATAACAGAAACAGCACCATGTATTACAAACTGAGAACATTCCAGGCACTGTGCTAAGCACTTTGCGTAACTACATCTGCTCCAGACACAAGGAGTGGGAGTCGGGCTGGGGTAGAAAGAGGGCAGGGCAGAGCCAGAGCTGTACCCTCCGTCTAGGACAGTGGTTCTCAACCTTCCTAATGCTGCAACCCTTTAATACAGGTCCTCATGCTGTGGTGACCCCAATTTCATTGTTACAAATTGAACATAATTAAAGCATAGTGATTAATCACAAAAACAATATGTAATTATATATGTGTTTTCCGATGGTCTTAGGCGACCCCTGTGAAAAGGTCCTTCGACCCCCAAAGGGGTCGCGACCCACAGGTTGAGAACCACTGTCTAGGAGGTCAGAGGCCTTGACTGCAAGGGGACCTCCGCCTAAGTTAAGAGCCAGAGTGAACTCTGTAGCCAACGAGAAAAGGCTTTTGCACTAACATGCACGCCCAGGGCTGGCACAGGCTGGAGTGCAGCCCAGCCCAGGAGCTGGCCAGGAGCCTGCCCAGGGAGGAGGCAGGCTGGGCTCCCAGCAGCTGTAGCCCCGGGGCCAGGCTCCTCGCCCAGCATCCCATGTGGCCAGGGGCTCCTGGTGGCAGCTCCCCAGCTCCGGTCAGAGGAAAGTGCCTGAAAGAGTCCCTCCTGTATGGGCTGAGGCGAGGAGGAGAGGGTCGTGTCCACTCCTGGGCTGGGGGACAAGTGATTGGATTGCCACCCCTCTGGGGTCCTGGAAAGAAAGCATTGGAATAGAGAGACAGATGGTAGGGAGCGGAGTGAGCCGGAGCACACAGTCAGACAGACACTTCCAGGAAGGGTGTGGGCCGGGCTGGGAGCCATGCAGGGCCTGGGGGGGGAAGGGGGGCGCGGGGCGGGCAGGGAGCTTAGTCTTGATGTTGAGGCCACAGTCCTGTGGAGGCCCTGCTGCCCTTCATGTCCCAGCTCAGCTCCCCATCCCTGTGGCTCAGGTCCTGGTCTCAGAGCCAGGCTGAGCCGGATGGAGCAATAAGCCTAGGACGGGTCTGGGAGCTCCGCCTCCTTCTAGCGCCTGGAGGTGCAGGTGCGGGAGGCTGTGGAGTCTGCCTTCGGACCTGGAGAGGGGACCTGGCCCAGGGCGCCCGACGCCAGCCCTGCTGCCTGCCTCTGGCCAGGGATGGAGCCACCCCTGCCACCTGGGTGGAGCACCCACACCCCTGAGCCAGGCCTGACTCCTGCTGTCCATGCCACTTTGCACCCTCCTTCCAGCCACATCTAATGTGTCATTTCCCTCATGTGCCCCACATTTCACACACATCCCTGCAGCGCCCTTCATTCTACCTACAATGCTCTTCTCCCTTTATTCTCCTGGTGAACTCCTATCATGCTTTCAAAACCCTGCTCAGAAGGCCCCTCCTCTGTGAAGCCATTAACCCCCAGAGCTGATCACTGACTCTTCTCTGCACCCATTCGGTGCCTTAGACAGACTCTCATGAGACAAGAGTCACAAAATAGGGACTTGTTTGTGTGCCTGTCTGATGTCCCCGTTAGCCGGGGGGCAAACCCTCGGCCCCAACACAGACCTGACGCGCGGTAGGGCCAGCAGCCTGGAAAGTGAGCGTGCCGTGCGCCTGGGCTGCTTCCCACACTGAGCAGAGCGGGCTCAGGACCACGGGGTATGGCCAAGCGGGGGTTGGAGGGGAGCGCAGACTGAGATTGCTGGGTGCCCCGGTGGGATCCAAAGCTCCGCCCCTCCCCACCTTGGGCCTCCATGCCCAGAGGCGCTCCAGGAAGGGCCAGGAAGGCCTGTGTCCTCGGCCTGCAGCCCCTTTGCCCCAGGACTGGACGCCAGGTCTGTGTTTACCTCTGAACTGGGGTGTGGCATTCTCAGCCTGTGGGAGGAAAACCGGGTGTGTGGTCCCTAGGTGACGGGTGAGAGCTTCGGGGCTTAGTGGGGTCACTGGTGTGGTGCCAGAGCCAGCAGGAGGGAGTGGGCAGAGGCCATCCTGGGGCCTGAGCCGGAGGCGTGGTCTCTGCGGGGAGAGGGGCGGTCCTGGCTGCAGCCCCCACACAGACTCCACCTCTGAGCCTCTTGGTGGAATGAGAGCAGCTACCGAGGGACCAGGGACCGGCTGGGCCTGTCACGCCCGAGCGCTGGGCCTCCCTGGGAGCCAGACCCTCCGTGGGCCTCAGGATGGAGCAGGGAGCCTGTCAGTCCTGCTGGAGAAACTGGCGGCATGAGGTTGATCGCCACCCGCACCGTTCAGGGGCTCCGCATTCGATCCCTGGACGCTGGTGCGGGCGGAAGCGGGAGGGAGTAGATCCCCCTCCTCGGTCTCTTCCTGCCTCCGGGGGTGGGAAAGGTCGGAGGTGAGCCGGCAGGAGCCGCACGGCCAGGAGAGGTCTCACAGCCTGGCCACCCGCCACCAGCTCAGGGCAGTGCCCCTGGCGCTCTTGTCCTCGGGACGGGTCCCTCCAGCCCAGACCGAGACCTGCACACGCCTCGCAGGCGCCTGGCCTCCTGAGACCCCAGGGACCGAGGGACCGAGTGCTCCCGCCCGTGGCGGAGCCCCCACGGGCCCCAGTTCACTTCCCGCCCGGGCTGGCGGTCAGGCCAGGGTGGGCGCAGGCCACAGCCCCTGGGCTGCCACTGCTGGGGAGTGAGTGCCGTGGTCTCCCCAGGACCCCACCGGCGCGGGTCCCTGGGGAGTGAGTGCCGGGGTCTCCCCAGGACCCCACCGGCGCGGGTCCCTCTCCCAGGCTCTGGCCTTGCCCTCTCCGGAGCTGCAGGCAAAGCCCCATTCGTCCGTTTGCGTGTTTCACTGGGAAGGGAGGAGAGACATGAAACTCCACGGAACCTTCCCTGCAGGCCTAGGCATGGACCGAAGGGGTGGCCCCCGTCTCTGAGCACCCCTCCGCCTGCCCCCTGTTCCCACCCCCGTCCCACCTCCTCGCCCCAGATCCTGAATGAGCGCAGAGGCTGGGGTTACAGGGCCCTGGGGACCCACTAACCCGCAGCCTCTCTCCCAGACCTGAGGGAGATGAGGAGGAGGCTGCAGGGCGGGGCGGGCGAGGGCTCCTCTTTCCCTCTCTGTCCTCCTCCCCCCTCTCACTCTACCAGCCAGGCCCCTGGGCTCCTGGTCCTCAT
Organism: Myotis daubentonii; assembly: GCF_963259705.1. Taxonomy (NCBI): domain Eukaryota; kingdom Metazoa; phylum Chordata; class Mammalia; order Chiroptera; family Vespertilionidae; genus Myotis; species Myotis daubentonii. Next base: position 2,167,934 of record NC_081848.1, read on the forward strand.
TCCTGGCGGTTCTCGATGGCTCCCTTCTCTCTCACCTGCAGAGAAGAGCTGCTGGAAGGGGTGGGGTGGGCGTCAGTAAGCCCAGCCTCAGCCCCAGCCCCTCCCTGCGGCTCGGTCTCTCCACCCCGCAGGTCGCACTCCCGCCTGGGGCCTTCCTGGAGGAGCTGACCCGCAGCCGGAGTGTGAGCCAGGCCGTGTTCACAGGAGCCACCAGAGACGCATCTCACCCTCCACGGACGCTGAGAAGCAGGTGTGGGGTGGTGGCTGTTCCCAGGGGAGGGAACTGATGCCCGGAGGCTGAACTCCTTACCCAGGTTCACCTTCTCCCAGCCACGGACACGGGTGAGGCCGGACCCAGACCAGGCGAGGTGACGTGCGCTCTGGCACAGGGTTTAACGGGGCCCCAAGGCTCGGCCAGCACAGGTAATGCTTTCAGAACACGGTGGGTATCCTGACTCCGCCTGCGGCCGCCGGCTCCCCTGGGGCTGGGCTCCGCCCTGTGACGGGGCCTGGCTTTACTTGAATGTTGGCCTTTTCTTTCAGTATTGCATTAAAATACTGTTTATCGTGATAACTGAGACTCTGGGTGTCCTCCTCTGCTTTGCTCTTGAGGCCTCTCTCCCCTCACCCTGCCCTGGGGCCCACTGGCCGACACCCTAGGGTGCCTGAGGCCCACCCGCTCCTGTGCCCAGGCGGGGGGCAGGGGGGAGAGCACTCTGTCATTTCCCCACCACACGGGTGGCCACACCGCAAGCTCGGGCCACTCCTGTGAGGGGGGCTCAGGGGCCAGACACCGGGAGGCGGCCTGATGGGCAGGGACCCCCCAGGAGCCTCATTCTGTCCGCCCAGAAGGTGCCTCCTCTGACAGGGAGAGCCACCTTGCACCTGAGGACCTGCAGGTGGCCCAGGCCCGGGAATGAGGGGGCGGGAGAACAAAAAGGAAGATGTCCCCCCCTGAAGGGGCCCTTCCTCCCACCTGGGCCCCCCTTCCCCACCCAGAGAAGGGACCGCCTGGCACCTCCCCAGCCAGGGCCCCAGGACCCGCTTCCTCCACCCCTCCCTGCACTCACTCACTCACTCACTCGCTCCGGGAACATCACCAGAGCCTGGAGCGCTCCCCACTGGAGCCGCAGAGCTGAGGCCTCAGCTGCACACGCACCTCCCAGTGACAGCCAGGGGTCCGGCCGCCCGTCACTCCCTGAGCCGAGTCGGCAGAGACGGTGGATCCTGTGAGCGTGTGTTCCAGTCCTGCCGGCAGCGTGGAGAGCAGCAGGTCACCCGCAGAAAGCTGCCCCCGCCCCCAGCTGCTGTATTGGGTAGAAGGACAGAGATTACAGGGGAAGGAGGCAGAGGGTGTGCCAGATGGGCCGTTCACAGGCAATGTGGCTGGACATGCAAAGGCCTGTGGGTGAGCAAAGGCCTGTGGGTGAGCAAAGGCCTGCGGGTGAGCAAAGGCCTGTGGGTGAGCAAAGGCCTGCGGGTGAGCAAAGGCTGCGGGTGAGCAAAGGCTGCGGGTGAGCAAAGGCCTGCGGGTGAGCAAAGGCCTGCGGGTGAGCAAAGGCCTGCGGGTGAGCAAAGGCCTGCGGGTGAGCAAAGGCTGGGGCCTTGACGGGCTGGGGGCTCTGGTCTCTGCGATGAGGCTGCCCGTCTTTCATGATCACAGGCAGCTCCTGGTGGGGGGATGGGCCGCATTCCCAGGTGAGCCCCCGGGCCCCACGGCAGCTCCCAGCCAGGTGAGCATGCGCCTCTGCAACCAGAACAGCGATCCCGGCCACAGAGCAGGACTCACCTTCCTCAGTCACAGCTGGCCCCGCGTTCCGTTTCTGCCCCTGTCACCAGCAGCCAGCAGTGCAGCGAAGGCGGGGATGGGGTGCCTAGGGAGCCAGGAGGAACCCCCAGTGGTGCTGGGCTGCGAGCGGCTGCTGGAGCCTGCAGAGTCTGCAGCCGCTGACCGCTTCTCTTCCACATGCTGCCCTGAAGCCGGGTGCCAGGCCCCTGCAGCAGTGGGAGGGGGGAGCGGCAGGAGCTCCCCTGCAGACCCCCCACTGTGATGGGGCCTCCTTCCCCACCCCCTCGGGAAGGACCACTGGGCCTCTGGGATGGTGCCCCCACCAGCTCCACCCACTGCCGGAGAGAGAGGGGGCGGAGGAGGCTGGGAGGCAGGAAGGGGCCTAGCTGTTTGGGGGGGGGGGGGGACCCTGCAGCGGGGAGTGGCTCCAAGATGGGTCTCAGGGAAGAGTGGGTTCGGGCACTGACAGACCAGGGAAGGAGGGGGGTTCTGATGAGGCAGAACCCGGATCTGATACCCAGCTGTCTCCCCAAACCCCACCCATCTCTCTACCCTGCACCCCAGTCCCCACCAACGACCACCAGCAAACCATCCACAGCCTCTGCCCACCACTCGCACCGGCCCGGCTGCCGCCGGCACCCACGGCCTGGCCTTGCAGCACTCAGGAGGCAGGGGGAGGCACCCATGTTGTGCTGCCCAGAAACCCCGGCCAGACCCCCGGGGCCCAGGGGGCACAGCCTCCTGACACTGGTGGGAGGGCCAGGCCCAGTCTCCACAGCACAGCCCTCCTCCCTCCCACCTGGGTGTGCCCACGTGCGGAGCCCACGCTGAGATGCCGAATTCTGCCCCCGGAGGCCAAGGCCAAAGGCCAGGTCAGTCCCCATGCCAGCGTGTGGGGTGAGAAGACCAGTGTTTATTATTCCTCAACCAGCAGAGACGTGGAGGTGAGCTGGAACTCGCTGCGGACACAGGGTCCATCCCTCAAACAGCAGCTGGGAGCCCCTTCCCCGCGGACCGTCCCCCACCCACCCCACCTCCTGGGCTGCCTCACGCCCCCCCACACGCCGCATCCACTGCTGCCGCTGGTGAGTCCCGGCAAGAGGGGTCCTGGCGGCTGCACTGAGTGCCTGCCCTGGGCGAGGCACCAGGCTGAGACTCCGAACACGGCTCCGCTCAGTCCTCACAGCAGTCTCCACGATGGTAAGTCCTGGCATGGTCCCATTTTACAGATGAGGAAACTGAGGCTCCGTGGAGCCCAGAGGTTTGCCTGGATCACCAGTGAGTGCCTGGGGGAAGCGTCACTCAAAGCCCTGGTGCTCCGCTCCCGAGGGTTGGCCCGCATCATCGGCAGCCACCAATGGCCAAGCCGGCGGGGAGTTTAGTGGTGAGGCCGGCAGCCCCCCCCCCCCCCGGGCGTCATTGGCGGGGGCTCCTGTGCTCAGCTCTGGGCTTGGTGCCCCTCAGGCCCGGGAGCAGCAAGGAGCCCTGAGCGCTCGGGTTGGTGTCCTGAGCCGGGTGTCAGCTGCCACTTCACAGGCACCAGCCTGGGGGACTCTGGAGAGCCTCTCGGACAGTGAGGAAGCGCCGGAGGGAGGAGGGAGGGCACGGACCCCGATATTTGCAGAGAGGAGAAGCCATGGCCACTCGGATTCCCCAGAGCAGCTCCCGCCCCCCCAGCTCCCCCAACGCCAAGCACCCACAGCCGCTCAGAGCCCCGGGTGACAGAGAAGGGGAGGGGCCCGAGGCAAAGACCAGGGGGTTGGAGTCACCAAGTGGAAAGTCCTGGGGGATGCCCAGGTGCTCCCCTGAGGGCTGCGCCCGGCTCAGCCCGGACATCGCTGCTGTGACGTGAAGCGACAGCTGCAGCCGCCTGATCCCACCAGCGCCGTCTCCGCCCACTCTGACTGCTGCTCTGCGCCTGGCACGCTCAGCCCTGGTGGGGGGAGGGGGGGCCCACAGAGGACCCTGGCCGAGCTGAAGCTGCAGCCCCCCTCCCCCTGCACACTCCTCCACCCTCTTCCCCTGCAAACCAGGCCCCGCACGCTCTCGCCAGTCCCTCCCTCCCAGCCTCTCCGGCCTCTGCTGCTATGGGCAGAGGGAAAGCCTGGCTGAGCTTAGCGTTCAAGAGGCACAAAGCGGAGAGGCGCCACCCTCCACCACCACCGTGGGCAGGAGGGCTCGGGATGGGGCCGCTCTACCTCCCGAACCCAGGGCCACGCGACGGGCGTCAGGGACCGGCTGTGGAGGTGTAGCTGAGGTCAGCTGTCGGGGAGGCGCTGGAGCCACTGCCCAGGGAAGGGAAGCTGCCTCTGTGGCACAGGAAGAGTGGCCGGGCAGGAGAGGGTGTGCCCAGCACCCAGGACTGCCGCAGGGCAGCTCGTACCGGGCGCGTTATCGACGTCATCAATTCTCCTTCCCAACATGCAGAGAGGGAGCCGGCAGAGCATGTGCTGTCTCCAGGCAGGGATTGGGGTGGGGGTGGGCTGCAGGAGGCCTGGGGGCTCATCCAAGCTCCCCCCAGGTCCCTGCAGCACAGACACTCAAAGGCGTTACCTAAGGCCACGGCCGGCCACGGACAGCATGACCCCCAATTTCTGGCCAGGTTTCTGGGCCAGGAACCTGCTCAGGCAGGTACAATTTGTTGTTGTTGTTTAGTAGTAATATTTTTATTGATTTCAGAGAGAAGGAGGGAGAGGCTAGTGTGTCCATTTAGGTCTCACAAGAAGGGGATGCAAGTGGAATTAGACCTGCCAAGTCCTTGGGGGGCACTGATGAAGGCTCAGGAGGGCGCAGGCGCAGGGAGTCTGGCCCAGGGCGTAGGTCTGACAGGGAGAGGGCAGGAGGGGTAGCGGGAGAGGCTCTGGCTGCTGGCCACGGGGCCCTGGGGCACTGCCACCACCGTGAGGGGCGCCCTGGGTCCTGCTCGGTCAGCCACGGGCGGGACAGCAGGGGCGTGGTCTCAGTGCCCACGCTCCTCGGGCCCTGAGGCCGCAGTGTGGGCCCAGACAGCGCAGAGCAGCGCATGCCCACAGCCCACAGCCACCCTGCACACGGGGCCTGCCCCTCTGTGTTCTGCAAACCCCTCTGCCTGAGCGGTGCTGCCGGGGTAGGTCTTAGGGCCACAACTGGGCCCACCCTCTCTTTCCCACCCTCACTCAGTGATCGCCTCGGCCGGCCGTGGTTGCTTACCTGGCGCTATGACCACATCTCCATTCCTCGGTGGCCAGAGCCTGACCATCACCCCTTCCCAGCCCCCGTGTCCACTCACCGTCACAGCAGAAGCCCAGCCGGCCGGCGTGGCTCAGGGGCTGTATCGACCTATGAAACAGGAGGTCACGATTTGATTCCCGGTCAGGGCACAGGCCTGGGTTATGGGCTCCATCCCCGGTGTGGGGCACGCAGGAGTCAGCCGATCCGTGATTCTCTCTCATCATTGATGTTTCTCTCCCTCTTCCTTTCTCTCTGAAATCAATAAAAATATATTAAAAAAAAAAAAAAGCAGAAGCCCCAGTCTGACAGCAGCCAGGCCTCCCCGACCAGAGCGTCCCCCTGCCGACCAGACCGTCCCCCTGCCGACCAGAGCGTCCCCCTGCCGAGAGCCTGCACCACTCACCCGGCAGGTCTCAGGGCTGGGGGTGGACGCAGTTTCCCCATCAAGTCATCGGCGTGATGGTGAGTGGGGCCACCCTGCTCCCGCCCCTGGCGGCAGCGCACCCTCCCCCGCTGGCCTTGCAGATCGGCTCCCGCACAAACCCAGGGGGAGCCTGGCCGGCCCCTGCATTCCCAGCTCACCCGGAAGAGGCCAGGTGGGTGCTGGGCAGGCTCCTGGCGACACCTGGCACCTGAGCACAGGGGGCTTTCCCAGCGCGGGAAAGCCCTGGCGTCCTGGGGGAGGGTAGCAGGGCACCTCTGTCCCCACACCCCCCCCCCAGCCCCCAGGTAGCTGGCAAAAGGTCTCAGCCCCCAGCCAGGGCGCCATGCGGGAGGTTGGTCGCTGCCACCCCCCTGTCCCAGTCTGGGGCCCAGCCCAGATTGGGCGATCAGGGCCTGCCAGCCGCTGGGCACCGGCTCGCACCCACCTTGACCTGGCGCCGCCCACTCACCTGGTCCACCATCCCACCGTGGTCCCCCTCTCATCGGGGCCCATCAGGGCCCAGCACCTCCACTGCCGCACGCTGCCAGTGCCATGCTGCCCCCTGGTGGTAAGTGCACATCATAGCAAGTGATTGAACTCCGGGTCTCCCGGTGGAATGAACACCCGAGGGAATAATTTGCATATTAGGCTTTTATTATATAGGATTTTCATTGATTTCAGAGAGGAAGGGAGAGAGAGATAGAAACATCAATGATGAGAGAGTATAATTGATCAGCTGCCTCCTGCACACCAACACTAGGGATCAAGCCCACAACCTGGGCAAGTGCCCTTGACTGGAATCGAACCCGGGACCTTCATTCCACAAGCCAAGGCTCTAACCACTGACAATACTGGCTAGGACAAGCATGATGTCACTTCCGATTTGCTCCTTGGCTCCTGGGCACCTGTGAAGGCTTCTGCTTGGCTCTTGTCCCCAGAAAAGGGCCCCACGTGGTGTAGGTGCGCCAGCCCCATTCTGCCCTGCGCCCGGGACACGCCAGGTGCCGTCGAGGCACAGTGCCCTGTGCTCTGGGTCCAGCCAGGCCGTGGAGCCGTGTCCCGGGAAAGCGCTCCCCGTCCCTGGCTCCACCAGTTCCTTCCAGCCCTGGTGAGGGACTGCAGAACCCAGCCCGGCTTCTCCCAGGACAGGACGGACTGGACGCCAGACAATTCCCGCCCCGCCTTCCTCCCGGCCTCCTCCCTCCTCCTGGGAGGCGCAGCGGCCCCACCACCCGCAGCAGCGCTGGGCTCTCTCCTTCATCTCACCCTGCAGCCAGGAACCCAGGTGGGGCAGCTCCTGTGCCCACACCCCCCCCCCGCCCCGCCCCCGCCCACCCCACCGCCCCACCGCTCGCGCCCCCGCCGCAGGAGGGGGCCTCTGCCAGCTTCCTGGGAGGAGGCCTGGCTCTCCCATGGAGCCATAGCTGCTGATGGCCCTCGTTTCTCAGGTCTCTCGACACCTGCTAGTAAACTAAATAACCCACAACCCTGCTGCCCGGCATGGTCTGCGCATCTCCAGGGCCCGGATGTCCTCCCGGCCAGCACCGTGGACACGTCACCAGTGGGCTGCTGCCTCGTGCAGGATGCTCCACACCCTGCCCCCACCCAGCAGGTCCCTGCTGCAGGCAGTGAGGGAGCCCAGCCCACTCCCTCCTCCTCCGCTGCCTGTCTCCTCAGGCCCTCCCGGCTCACCAGGTCCTTCTGAGCGTGACTGGGACGGGAGGGGGCAGGTCTGGCCCTGAGGGGGGAGGGGACGGAAGGGGGAGCACGTGGGGACCTCAGACAGCAGGGCAGCTCTGAAAAGGCTCTGGGGGAGCCAGCAGGGAGCCTCATGCCGGGGTCCCGCCCACAGGACCGGGGCTGCCTGGCGGCCCCAGCTGCACTCGGGGGCTTGGGGAGTGTGGCCTCTGCAGATGTCACGGTGGATCCAGCCCCAGCAGCTGGGCTGTCAGTCAGCGGGGCCCCTTCATGGCTGCAGAGCTACAGACAAAACAGGGGGTGTGGGGCCGGCACCCACCCCCCCGACCTGCTCCTCCAACCCCGTGGGGCGGATTGGAGGGTGAATTCGCTCAGGGGCCAGCTTGGGCCTGGCTTCCACCGGCTCCTGAACTCTGCCGGGAGGTGTGCGCCTTTTGGGTGAGATAGGCTGGAGCAAAGCTGGCTGCGGGGTGCCAGCTCCCCAGCCCGGCCCAAGGCTGCCCCTCGCCAAGCAGGAGGCCCAGGTCCTGCTCACTCCCGCCTCTGAGATGGACCCTTCGAGATCCGGGCAGCACCGCACCCTTGAGGCCTGCAGGGTGGACTGGAGATGGTCCGGAACCTCCTTGGCTACCCCCACCCCAATCTCCCAGGCCTCCAGGGTCAAAATCAAGGCTGCTCCAAAGAGAGGGTGCTTGCCCAGCTGGTTCAACATCAACTATGAACCAGGGGGTCACAGTTCGATTCCCGGTCAGGGCACATGCCTGGGTTGCGGGCTTGATTCCCAGTGGGGAGTGTGTAGGAGACAGCCGGTCTAAGATTCTCTCTCACCATCGATGTTTCTCTCTCTCTCTTCCTTTCCCTTCCTCTCTGAAATCAATAAAAATATCTTATATAATAAAGAGCTAATATGCTAATTAAACCAAATAGCAGAACAACCACCCAGATGACCTTCCAGTCGAAGCCGGGGCTGTGAGGGCTGAGCCGCTTGCATGAATTTCATGCATCGGGCCTCTAGTCTATCTATATAAAAACCTAAGCGACTGTTCGACCGGTAGCTATGACATGCACTGACCATCAGGGGACAGACACTCAACGCACAGGCATGGAAACAAGGAACAGACCGATGAATTTCAGAGGGAAGGGGGAGGGAGGGTAGGAAGAGATCAACAAAGGTTTTATATGCATTCTAGAGGCCCGGTGCTCAGATTCGTGCACTGGTGGGGTCCCTCAGCCTGGCCTGCAGGGATCGGACTGAAACTGGCTCTCTGACATCCCCCAAGGGGTCCTGAATTGCGAGAGGGTGCAGGCCAGGCCAAGGGACCTCACCGGTGCACAAATCCGTGCACCAGGCCTCTAGTATTTTTTTAAAAAAGAGAGAGAGATGGTGCTCAGCTCAGCAGGGCCCACAAAGAGCAATTACCTGTGCCCCAGAGGCCTCTCAGCAGGCAGCCTCAGCAAGGACCCCCAAGCCTGCCCTAAAGCAGTGCCCAGGCATCCTCATGGCGACGGGAAGGACGAAGGGCGGTCCATCCGGCCTCCACACCAGGGTCAGGAATGAGGACGGCGAGTGCGCTCATCCCCTGCCCCTGCAGGCGGTCCCCAGGCCACCCCAGGCCACCCCAGGCAGAGGCCTCCTCCTCTAGGGCCTCGGGGACAAGGGGGTCTGCAGGCCTTGGACCCTCCGTGGCTCCCGTCACTTAGGCTGCTCGCCTGGGTCCCGCCTCCACTCGCAGGCCCAGCTGGGGGCTTGGAAGCCAGATCTCCTGTCTGTCCATCCATCCAACCGTCCATCCGTCCATCCGTCTATCCGTCCATCCGTCCATCCGTCCATCCGTCCATCTGTGCAGTCCCTTCCCCTCCTTTCGCCTTGAGCTCCTTCTGCCCCAGCCTCCCCTTCCCACTCCTCCTCTGGAACAGAGGTGCTTCCTCTGCCCTGCCTCTGGGCTCTGGAGGCCTCGGGGTGGGAGTTTCCCTTCTGAGGATCAGGCACTGAGTGCTCCACCTGGAGCCCTGCCCTGTGTCCAGGTCACGGGAATCCCGCCCGCCTGCCCTCCAAGCCCCTGTGGCCGGTCCCTCCGTCTGTCCCTCTGTCCGTCCGCACACTGAGCTGCAGAGGACTCCCGCCTGCGAGGAAAGCTCTGGAGACAAGAGCTCGAAGGCTCCGCTCCCTCTCGGACTGGGGCCAGTGGGGGGGCGGGGCGGGGCGGAGGGGAGGGGGCGGCAGCAGGCGGGCAGTTTTGTCACCACCTTTGCCTGACCCCATCTTCTCTGTGGTTGCCAAGTGCTTGGTTCTCTCCCTGCGCCCACACCCCACAATCCTCCCTGGTGCCCCTTTCTCCCTCAGGCAACCCTCAGCTCACACTCCCCTCCGCCCTGGTGTCGCCACTGGGCGCTTTGTCTCAGGCTTGAGCCCTCCTGCCCTTCTGCCTCACTCCTAGCGTTCCTGCCTGAAGGACAGCAAGGCCCACCATGCAGAGCAGGCACCTCAGCCTGCAGCTCACCCTGGGCCCCAGATCCCAAGCCAGGGCCGCACACCCCCAATCCAAGGCCCCACACCCCAATCCAGGGCCCCACACCCCCAATTCAGGGTCCCACACCCCAATCCAGGGCCACACACCCCCAATCCAGGGCCTCACACCCCCAATCCAGGGCCCCCACACCCCCAATTCAGGGGTCCCACACCCCAATCCAGGGGCCGCACACCCCCAATCCAAGGCCCCACACCCCAATCCAGGGCCACACCCCCCCCAATCCAAGGCCCCCACACCCCAATCCAGGGCCCCACACCCCCAATTCAGGGTCCCACACCCCCCAATCCAGGGCCCCACACCCCTGAGCCAGGGCCACCGACCCCCCGAACCAGGGCCATCCAGGTGAGGCCCACCCTCCCACAATCCTCGCCACTTGATCCTGCCTCTGGACCGCAGGTGCCCTCTGCCACCACCCTTCCCAGCAGGGCCACCCCACCTGCCTGGGGCCTTGACAGGGGAAAGGGTGGGGGGGGCTGGGCTGACAGTGCACGAGAGGGACCTGGATTTGGAGCCCAGAGCCTAGGAAGCAGCCTCACTAACCCCCCCCCCCCACCCCCCGATTTCCTGTGAATGTTTCCTATTCCCTCTCAGGGCCCCAGAGCCCTGCCTGTAAAACAAGGAGGTAGGCCCTGGCCCGTTTAGGTCAGTGGTTAGAGTGCCAGACCATGGACGAGGGGGCCAGTCAAGGGAATGTCCCTCCTCCTCCTCCCCCTCCTCCCCCTTCCCCTCCCCCTCCTCCCTCCCCCCTCCTCCCTCTCCCCCCCTCCCTCCTCCCCCCACCCCTCCTCCTCCCCCTTCCCCCTCCCCCTCCTCCCCCCCCCCCTCCTCCTCCTCCCCCTCCTCTCCTCCTCCTCCTCCTCCTCTCCGTTGTAGGCTGGATCTCCAGCAGCAGCAGAGTCAAGAGGTGCCTCCTGGGTCCTAGGAGGCCCTCTGTTTGGAGGGGAAGGTGCCCAGGGCAGCTTCTGGGGAACTGGGGGGGGGGGGGGGGTGACAGAGCCAGGCACAAAGCAGGGGGGGCCTGGGCTAGGAGCTGGAGGGCGCTGGGTGGAGAGGAGGGGGCTGCTGAGCTGGGAGCAGGTGGGACAAGCCCAGCCGTGGCCCCTTCCCGCCCCTGCACCTCCCCTGCTGTGTGCCCACAGGGCCTGGGAGTCCCCCAGGAGCAGGCGCTGCCGCTGCCACAGGGCGGACCCTCCCCCAGCCTCCAGCCTGGACCCAGGAAAGGTCCCTGATGTAGACCCCCGCCCCCCGCCGGCCGCCCTTGGGCTACCAGGTGCACCGGGTAATGATGCGGATTTTTTCACAGATGGAGTTGCACATAGTTGACATATGTGTGATTTGACATAGATGCTATTTCATTGTATTGACAACAAGCTTCAAAGCTTCATAGGTCAAATTTGCTGAAGGTGTTAACATCATAGATACTTTTACACTTAAAAATGTCGAATTTCGTGCCCAAAAAAAAGAGCATCTGCGGGAAGTTTTCATTCATACTTTATGTTGGAGAAAAGTTATCGTACCCTTCGGGAAGCTTGTGGTGAACACGCTCCATCTCACGATGCCTGTGAGCGCCGGTTAAACGCTTCAGAAGTGATGACTTCGGTGTGAGAGACAAGAACGCCCAGGGCAACCGAAAACGTGTGAAGACCAACAGTGACAAGCATAACCGGGTGAAGGTGCGTGTCAAACTCAGAAACAACTCGCAGGAAGATTAAAACGTGGCTCAGCAAACAATTTTTCATCATTTTCAAGCAACGGAACAATTTTAAAGGAAGGAAAATGGGTGCCACATCAACTGAACGAAAGACAAATGGAAAACCGAAAAGTCATCAGTAAAATGTTGCTTCAATGGCACGAAAGAAAGTCTTTTTTGCATCAAATTGTGACACGATGAAAAGTGGATTTATTTTGAGAATCCCAAACGCACAAAATCATGGGTTGATCCAGGTTAACCATCAGCATCGACTTCAAGGCCAAATCGCTTCGGAAAGAAGACAGTGCTCTGCGTTTGGCGGGATCAGGAAGGTGTGGTGGATTATGAGCTTCTAAAACCAGGTGAAACCATCAATACTGATCGCTACCGACAACAAATAATCAATTTGCACCACGCTTTGATCGTGAAACCACCAGAATGTTCCAGAAGACACGGCAAAGTAACTTTGCTTCATGATGACGCACCATCACACACTCCAAAACCAGTTAAAGATACATTAGAAGATCTTGCCTGGGAAGCATTAACCCCCTCGCCGTATTCACCAGACCTTGCTCCTTCAGATGACCACTTGTTCCGATCGATGGCACACGCACTTTCTGAGCAGCACCTCAAAACGTACGAAGACGTGGAAAGCTGGGTCTCTGAATGGTCTGCCTCAAAACAAGAAAAGTTCTATTGGGACGGTATCCACAAATTACCTGAACGATGGGGAAATGTGTAGCTAGCGATGGACATGACTTTGAATAAAGCACTTTTGATGTTTCTCTTGAAATTATCGTGTTTTCTTTGCTTACGAAATCCACATTATTGCCAGCAGCTGCCTTCAGTGAGACCTGGGCCATTCGACCTCCCCAGGCAGCCGTGGCAGAAGCAGCCCGAGGAGGGGCCGCCGGGGGAGGGCCGTGGCAAGTGAGGGCCAGCTGGACTCTACCCACAGCCCAGGCTCCTGGGCACAAGAGGCTGGGAGCTGGGCCCCAAGACCTGTCCCGACCCCACCCCACGGATTCCCTCCCTCCCACTCCCGCTTCCTCCCCAGCCTCCACTCCCCCTCTCACCAGCAACCTGGTCACACATCTGTTTCTCTCCTGTCTCCCCCCCTTTCCACTCCCTCCCTTTGTGCTCTGCCTGCCCTTTCACCCCCCCTTCCCTTGTCTCCCCAGAGGAGGGCCTGGTTCCAGAGGCCAGGACTTCAAAGGAGATCAAAGCCGGGCCCCCATCAAAGGCCAGGCTCTCCCTTAGACAGTAGCTCTCCAAAGGGCTAGTCTCCCACCCCAGCACCCCACCCCACCCCAGCACCCCACCCTGGCCCAGCACCCCACCCCATCCCATCCCAGCACCCCACCCCAGCATCCCACCCCAGCACCCCACCCTATCCCAGCACCCCGCCCAAGCCCCCCAGGAAGCAGTCTGGTCAGAGCCCCCGCTGGAGAGGCCGCTGGCTGGGTGGGGAGCTCCCAGCACTGGGGAGGGAGAGACCTGGCGGGGAAACCCTCCCTCCCGGCCGCGTGGCGCTGGGCCAATCACCAAACCTCTCAGACCCACAGCGACATTATGTGTAATTTTTAAAAAATATATTTTTATTGATTTCAGAGAGGAAGGGAGAGGGAGGGAGAGAGATAGAAACATCAATGATGAGAGAGGATCATGGATTGGCTGCCTCCTGCACACCCCTCACTGGGGATCGAGCCCGCAACCCAGGCATTTGCCTGACTGGGAACTGAGCCATGACCTCCTGGCTCCTAGGTCGACGCTCAACCCGAGCCTCACCGCTGGGCTCCACTCTATTGAAATGGACTGTCGCCTGCCGACGGGATTGCTGAGCGGCTGAAAGGAGGAAGGACAGGTGAGACAGCCCGCTGTCCACCGTCCTACGGCAGGCGCTCCTGGTGCGGCCCTCACATCACGGCTATCCCAGCCGCCCAGCCGCAGGCGGGGTGCAGAGGCAGAGGCGTGCCCGGGAAGGCGGGGCTGCTCCCCAAAGGGCAGGAGCCTCACAACCCAGCTCTGAACCCAGAGAAGCCGCTCTGCACAGAGGCTCCACCTGAACCCCGCGCTATGCCCCCCGCCCCCAGCACCCTCTCCTCCCAGACCTAGCTGGGTCCCCAGGCTGGGCTCTCCCACCCAGGCAGCCGCTCTGAGCCTCCGGCCCAGGTCTCACCCAGCCTCAGCCCAGCCCACACCCCGTGGAGTCAGGTGGGGAGGGGGCTGAGGGGCTGAAGCTGCACTTCTGACACATTTCTTGGCTGCGACAGCAGGGAGCTTCTGGGACAGTAACCTGAGTGGCCCCTAGCCCTCCGGGAGCAGGTTTCTCATTTGTAGAATGCTCACCCCTCCTCTGGCGCCGGCTCTGCAGACATTATCATTTTAGAGAACCAGGCGGCCTGGGCCCGTGTGGCTCAGCGGTTGAGTGTGGACCTATGAACCAGGAGGTCACGGTTCAATTCCTGGTCAGAGCACAGGCCTGGGTTGTGGGCTCGATCCCCAGAGTGGGGCGTGCAGGAGGCAGCCGGTCCATGATTCTCTCTCATCATTGATGCTTCTCTCTCTCTCCCTCTCCCTTCCTCTCTGAAATCAATAAATATGTACTTTTAAAAAAGAAGGAGGAGGAGGAGGAGGAGAACCACCACCACCAGGGGCAGGGCCAAGGCTCTCTGGGGCCTCGGGACCAGGGAACAGCCCATCCTCGGGCAGCAGCCTGGACGCTCGGCCTCTCCCCGTCTCTCCAGAACCTCCTGGTCCTGTGGTACCAGGAAGTGACGGGGCTCTGGGAGGCGAGGGCCTGCCCCGGTCAGCAGCCAGGAGCGGCAGAGCCCGGCGGGCAGGACCTCTCCCTGCGCCACCTGATGGGGTCCTTCTCTCCAGGTTGTAACGGGACCTGGGAGCTCAGAGCCACGCTCCACGCCAGCCCCAGCCGGCCAGCCCCAGCCCGCACCCACCTCCAGCCACCGCCCACACGGTGAGCAGAGCACCCACTGCGCCCAGGTCCCCAGCAGCGCAGCGGCCGAGCAGGACTGGAACACACGCTCAGAGGATCCACCCCGTCTCTGCCGAACCGGCTCAGGTAGCGCCCGGCGGCCGGACCCCTGGCTGTCCGGTTCCATATTCGCTCTGAACCGGGAGGAGGCGAGGCCCAGGCTCACCCTGGGAGCCGCATGGAGCCCAGCGGCCTGAGGGGCAGGGACGGCAGGGACCCTGTCCCCTGGGTGGGGGGCGCTGTGGCTCCGCTGTCCTCAGAGGGCAGAGTGGCCGCCCCTGGAGCCCCGGCGCCTGCAGACCTCCCCGCGGAAAGGTGGGGGCTCCCCCTGCTGGGCAGCCCTAGAAAGGCGCTCCAGCCGCCCCCAGAGCGAGCTCCCCAGGGAAGCCCCAGGGTTGTGGGACCTCCCGTGGGGTGGGAACCAGAATGAAGTGAGGGGACCCTGAGACACCCCAAGCAGGGCTCAGGGTCGTGGGGGTGAGTGAAGGTCCGTGCAGGGTCCCAGGAGTGACCTCTCCATCCATGGCCGCGCCGCACACCCTCCCCAGGGAGAGCCCCTCCCCCCGCCTCTGCTGCCCGAGCGGCGAGCGCGGACCGTGTGGCCTGGTGAGCGGCCAGCCTCCCCCAGCCTGCGGGGGGCGGGGGTCAGACAGCGGGTGGGAGGAGCCGGGCTGTGGGTCTCTCCCTCCGCCCCCCCTCCTCTCTCTCCCTCGCACCCCAGGATGAGACCTGCCCCGCCCGGTTCTGCAGAACCAGCCCTCCACCCGGCGCACCACTGCCCGGAGCTGGTGCCCGCCTGCCCCGGGCCCTGCCTGCAGCCGCTCCTCACGGCCTTTGGGCGCCACGCCTGTCTCTAAGGGCCACCCCGCAGGGGACATGGCTCCCTTCACGCCCTCGCCCCAGCCCAGCCGCGCTCAGCCAGCCCGGAGCAGCCCTCCCCCTGGGCCCCAGCCCTCCCCAGACCCGCAGGCCCAGACCCCAGGTCCTCCCCGGTCTGCGCGGGTGGGACAGCATGGCCTGGCCAGTGGAGCGTGGCGCGTGGCCTCCGCGGGCACACACGCAGGCGGGAGGGTAAATGAGGCCGGCGCTGTGAAAGCGGCGCGGGCCAGGGCTGTTCTCATCGAAAGCCTCCTCTGAGCGCAAGCCCTGGCAGCAGCCAACCGCGCGATTTCCGACGGCTCACCTTCCTTCAGAGGGTCAGCTTCTCCCTGCCAAACGGGCTGTGCGGTGCCCGCCCAGGTGCTACTGGGAAGGACAGACCGGGCGGACCAGCCACGACCCCCCTGGGCGGCTGCAGCCCGTTTCCCACCAGGCTGGTGGCCGCGTCTGTAGGCGGCTGCAGCCACGGGCCAGACTGGGTGGCTTATAGGCAACAGAAAGGCACTCCTCGTCCTGGAGGCTGGACGGCTGAGGTCAGGGCGCCATCCTAGTCAGATCCCGCTGCGACCCTCTTCCAGGCTGTGGCCGGAAGGGGCCACGTGCTGACCTGACAGCTCAGGGGAGGCCGCCTGGCGGGCTGGCAAACTCAGACCTACAGTCACCACAAGGATGGTCTGAAATTACACTCGAACTAAAGGCAGTGATGGTGGGCAGTCACCTCCTAGACACCCGGTCACCTCCTAGGCCGGTATCTTCACTGACCAGGCCAACCTTTCCCTTCACTGAGCCTGTCTGTCTTTTTGCCTCTATGATAACACACCCTTGAAGTGTCTGGGTAACTTGTAACTTCCCTTTTCTGGACCCCTTGGGGCACAACCTAATGTGCTGGGCGCCAGGACAGAGACCACAGATTCCTTCATTGTTATCATGTTCATTGATCCTGCACCCACCTAAGTATGTGTCCATCATTTTACTTTTTATCCAATCCCAGGCCCCACCCCCCCCCCTTTCCCTTCTCCCGCCTCCCTAGTCTATCACCAATGGATTTCATGTCACCCACCTCCGTCCCTCCTTTGATTGCAATGTGTACAGCTGTAACCCGCCTTCTCCGGAGCATTATCTCAATATGTTGAGGTTCTGCTTCCCAGTGTTTGTGGACAGTTTGCCTCAAATAAACTCACAGAATTCTTTCCAGGATTGAATGCTTTTATGGTAACAAGATGGCGGACTCCTTGCTGCAGCCTCACATGGTGGGAAGAGGGAGAGGGGAACCCCACCAACACGCCCTTCACCCTTTGCCCCACTACTGCATCGCCTGTCGGTACGGCTGCTCCGCTCCCACAGGACGGGGCCTTCTTGAGAGCAGAGATTATTTCTTGTATGGGGGTGAATAGTGTCCCCCCAAATCCATGCCTTCCCAGAACCTGGGGATGGGACCATATTAAGAAGTAGATGCTCCCCAAGAGTGGAACGCACAGAACTGGAGGGCCAGGAGTGGAAATAGAAGTGACGGGATTTATGTAAAAAGAGAGGCATTGTTATGAGGTGTACTACTGGGCAATTTACATGAATTCATCTGTAACCTGGGGCGATTGGGACCCCCTTTTGTAAGGCTGGGGGTGTACTAAATGAGATATTACAAACAGCGCCTCGCACATAGCAAGCTACTGTGTAAGCACAATGTTAACTACTATTACTTATTAAATCTTCAAACTAATATTAGAAGAATTGCATGAGAATAAAAGTTTACTCTCATAGATTTTTCATGTGGGGAGCAGTTAATCCAATCAATACATCAGCATCTCTACATGCCTAAACACTCTAATTCATTTTTTAAAATTATTTTTAAACTAGAGGCCCGGCGCACAAAAAATCGTGCACTGGTGGTGCGAGAGGGGTCCCTCAGCCCGCCTGCCCCCTTTCACAGTCTGGAAGCCCTCAGGGGATGTCCTACTGACAACTTAGGCCCGCTCCCCATGGGAGCGACTGGCAGACCAAGGGAAGGCACCGCCCCCATCACCCCCTCACTGCTGCTGCCTCTGGCCTCCCTCTGCAGGAGGCAACCGGGCAGATCAGGGGAAGGCGACGCCACTATCACATTGCTGCTACCGCCACTGCCGGCCGCCACAGCTGCCTGAGCCTTGGCCCAGCGCTTGCAGCAGCAACAGCCACCATGACTGCCTGAGCCTCAGCCCTTGTAGCTGCAGCTTTGTCCGGAAGGATGTCCAGAAGGACGTCCACTCTAATTAGCACATTACCCTTTTATTAGTATAGATTACAGTTAGCATACAATATTGTATTAGTTTTAGGTATATAACATAGTAATTAGACATTTATATACCTTATAAAGTGATCACCCTGATAAGTCTAGTACCATTAATTTTTTAAAATTCAGTGACTTGCCTGGCCGGTGTGGTTCAGTGGTTGGGCATCAACCTATGAACCAGGAGGTCACAGACCAATTCATGGTCAGGGCACATGCCTGGGTTGCGGGCTTGATCCCCAGTGTGGAGTGTGCAGGAGGCAGCCGATTCTCATCATTGATGTTTCTGTCTCTTTCCCTCTCCCTTCCTCTCTGAAATCAGTAAAAATATATATTTTTAAAATTCAATGACTAGTCCTAGTTTAAGCCTTTTTGGAATATAAAGCTTGTGAACATTGGCGGGTGGGGGGATAGGGCACCTACCAAGGACATTTGGTGGTTAATTGGACTCAAATTCTAAACATTTTTAGGGGGAGGGGGGCAGCCTCTAGTGCAAACTGCACTTCACAGAGAAGCCGGCTCTGAGGTGCCTGCCTCTGCACTCAAGCGCCTACTTACCCGCACTGTTTCTGCCGGTTGAGCCGGCCCTTATAAAGGTTTCCTGGAATCCTATTCCAACCAATAAAACTGAGGCTTTCCCCATCCAATCAGAGCTATGCAGCTCTGGCCAATAAAAGCAATCTATTATGGCCAATCAGGACAGGGCCTTTTGGACCACACTGTGAGGATTTAGAGTCCTCATTTACATGAGAATGGACCAATCAGGGACCAGGGGCGGGGACTTCTGTTCATATAAGCCAGCTCCCCTGTGGCTGAGAGCGCCCTTTCCCTTCTCACTGGAGGCTGGGTCTCCGTGGCTGAGCGGAACCGCGGAGCTGGTGGGGGCACTGGTGCTGTGTTCGTTGCTGTGCCGTATCGCAGTGGAGCTGTTTGCACTGAATCGTCTCCTTCCCCACGCCCCAAGTCAGCGCTCCTGTTGGCTCAGAGTCATGCCAACACCCGTCTGTTGATGAGCTAAACAGTTTCCCTCTGAATTCTAGATCTTGCCAATCAAACTTGCTCTGCTCATGCACCGTGAGTCTGTCTGCATCAAACTGAAAAACCCGTTCAGCAGCTCCGCCGACCTCTGCTCCAGGCTCCAGCTGCCCGCCCCAGAGGCACGCATGTCATTGGCTCAGTGGGTGCGGACCACCGGCCATAAAACACATCAGCTTAGTATTTCAAAGACATTGTCCGGCCTCTTAGGAAACCAGCAGGATTTAGGAGTGAAGCTGGGGGTGGGGAGGAAGGGAGTGAGGGGAGGCTTAGACCCAGGGGTGTGGTTTATAGGAAGGTTTTGTTAGGAGCCCTGGCTGGTGTGGCTCAGTGGATAGAGCATGGGCCTGTGAATTGAAGAGTCCCAGGTACGATTCTGGTCAGGGCACATGCCCCGGTTGTGGGCTGGATCCCCAGTAGGGGATGTGCAGGAGGTAGCCGATCCATGATTCTCTCCGATCGATGTTTCTCTCTCTCTACCTCTCCCTTCCTCTCTGAAATCAATAAAAATAAATTTTAAGAAAGGTTTTGTTAGGGAAGCTAACAAAAGTCTGCCCACACTATGTCAGCAAAGCCAAACACGGAATATCAAGGCTTGTGATGACGAAAGTGAAGTCGTTTTGTTTGCAAGGCGCCAAGCAGGGACACTGAAAGCTCTCTTCACACTTCCTGGCGGCGTTTAATCCAGGGGTCCGGTGACAGGCAGCCCGGGTGCAGGCTGGCCCTTGGCCATTTACGGTTCAGAGGTAGCAGGGGCTTCCCAACAGACCCTGCACCAGGGGCCCTCGGTTTCTGCAAGTTCCCAGGTGTTCAAGCTCCAGCCACAGCACCGTCCCTCCGACAGGGGCAGAAACGGAATGACTGCAAGGAAGGTGAGTCCTGCTCTGTGGCCGGGATCGCTGTTCTGGCTGCAGAGGCGCATGCTCACCTGGCTGGGAGCTGCCGCGGGACCCGGGGGCTCACCTGGGAATGCGGCCCATCCCCCCACCAGGAGCTGCCTGTGATCATGAAAGACGGGCAGCCTCATTGCAGAGACCAGAGCCCCCAGCCCGTCAAGGCCCCAGCCTTTGCTCACCCGCAGGCCTTTGCTCACCCACAGGCCTTTGCTCACCTGCAGGCCTTTGCTCACCCGCAGGCCTTTGCAAAGCTCCAGTCCTGTGAACGGCCCATCTGGCACACCCTCTGCCTCCTTCCCCTGTAATCTCTGTCCTTCTACCCAATACAGCAGCTGGGGGCGGGGGCAGCTTTCTGTGGGTGACCTGCTGCTCTCCACGCTGCCGGCAGGACTGGAACACACGCTCATAGGATTCACCGTCTCTGCCGACTTGGCTCAGGTAGTGACAGGCGGCCCGGACCCCTGGGTTGTCCGGTTACACCTGTAAGTGACGGGAAGACAAGTAGATGGTTCATCGATGGCCTGGAAGGCAGGAGGCAGCTGCAGGGTGAGGCAGGACCAGTTCGAGGGAGGGGGTGGCAGAAAGAGTGGGGGTCAGTTTCCCTGTGCCCTCCCTCAGGGGGCACCCAGCTCATCCA
The DNA here is from genome assembly GCF_963259705.1 of Myotis daubentonii. Lineage (NCBI taxonomy): Eukaryota > Metazoa > Chordata > Mammalia > Chiroptera > Vespertilionidae > Myotis > Myotis daubentonii. The sequence goes on from NC_081848.1 coordinate 2,187,981, forward strand.
CACACCAGCCACAGGCACAGTCAGAGCTGTGTCAGTGCGGTGGCAAGAGGCAGGCAGCCAGTACACGGGGCTCTGCACAAGGTGGGGTGTCCCTCAATCTGCCCTTCAGGTCGGGCTTCACTGTACCCTGCAGCCCAGGCCTGCAGCAGGCCACTCATGGCGCTCTTCCTGGGGGAGGGCGCAGGACAGGGCCTAGGGTGGGGGCAGCTAAAAGAAATATGTCCCCAGACGTGTGGTCTGCAAACTGGGCCTGGTGGGAACCGGGCGCCCACTTCCATCTTCCCAGAGGGCCAGGGCGCCGCCTCCTGCTGTCACCCAGGGAAGCTCCGTGTGGCAACAGGTGGTCCAGGGAGTGTAACCGGAAAACCCAGGGGTCCCAGCCGCCTGTCACTACCTGAGCCAAGTCGGCAGAGACGGTGAATCCTATGAGCATGTGTTCCAGTCCTGCTGGCAGCGTGGAGAGCAGCAGGTCACCCACAGAAAGCTGCTGCCCCCGCACCCCCCTCCCCCCCCTCGCCCAGCTGCTATATTGGGTAGAAGGACAGAGATTACAGGGGAAGGAGGGAAAGGGTGTGCCAGATGGGCCGTTCACAGGCAATGCGGCTGGACATGCAAAGGCCTGTGGGTAAGCAAAGGCCTGTGGGTAAGCAAAGGCCTGCGGGTGAGCAAAGGCCTGCGGGTGAGCAAAGGCCTGCGGGTGAGCAAAGGCCTGCGGGTGAGCAAAGGCCTGCGGGTGAGCAAAGGCTGGGGCCTTGACGGGCTGGGGGCTCTGGTCTCTGCGATGAGGCTGCCCGTCTTTCATGATCACAGGCAGCTCCTGGTGCGGGGATGGGCCGCATTCCCAGGTGAGCCCCCGGGCCCCACGGCAGCTCCCAGCCAGGTGAGCATGCGCCTCTGCAACCAGAACAGCGATCCCGGCCACAGAGCAGGACTCACCTTCCTCAGTCACAGCTGGCCCCGCGTTCCGTTCCTGCCCTTAAGGTCAGTGGCCTAGATCCTTAAGGCCACAGCTCCGGTGGGCAAGGGCGGGCCTGCGGGGAGCCTTGTGGTCTGTGAACCGTCCAGCACCATGGCCTCCATCTCCCTGGGCAGGACCAGGGCTCCCATGGGCACCTGCCCTCGTGCCCAGCCCTGCCTTCCCAAGGTGGGGACCAGGGGAATCAGGAACCAGCCATCTCAGCTCCCCATCTCTCACCGCAGCCTGCAGGAACCAGGGACAGCTTTACACTGGCCCTGGCCCAGAGTGAGAGGCCAGGCTCCCCACCTCCCGCGTCTGGGAGGAGCTCAGTGCAGAGACCACACTCCCCCCGGGACTTAGATCCGACTCCAAGATGGTCAGCATGCCCCCGTCTCCCTGTGACGCGGACCCAGGCCCTGCAAACTCCCATCTCCGCCTCCCAGAGGATGAGCCAACTACGGGTCCCTTCTCGCCAACCTCTTCACAGTGCCCACACCGGGCCTGACCACGCGTGGGCCAGGCTGCTCTCCCCTGAACTTCGACCCCTTCAGCCTATGCCAGCATGGGTGCTCGGAACAACCCTTTGTGAATGACCTTCCCGGGACCCCGCTGACCTCCCGGCCGCCTGCTCCACCCGCCCCTCACCTGCTTTCCCCGCCCTGGTCCACCTTTCTCCATGAAAACGTCCCTCCTGGTGACCTTGGAACACTGAAGTCCTCCTTCCTGCGGCCAGAGTCCTCCCCTCCTATTGCAATTGTCTTTTCTACGAAAGTCTCTCCTCACTGTTAGGTCGGAGAGAGCCCAGATTCGGATGCATGCAGACATGTGATGAGACAATGGACTTCCCCTGGGATTTCTCACAGATCAACGTGCCAGACACAGATACCGGCTTCTTCTCCCTGAATCCACATACCCCCACACAGATACGGACTTCTTCTGAATACCCCCGCCCATCCCCTGCGGCAGAGAATTCCTCAGCTCATGTCCCCGCCCCTCACTCAACTGCAGTATAAAAAAAGCGCCCCCCTCCCTGTTGGCGTGAATCCACGTGCCCTGTCCTGGGGGTACGTGGGTCTCCCGGGGACGCAGAATAAACCTTTTCCTTTCCTTTCTTTTCTGATTCACTGGACTCTATTTCTTGCGCCACCTCCTGAGCCACCTAACCTAACACTCGAGGCTTTGTTTTTTTTATTGATTTCAGAGAGGAAGGGAGAGGGAGAGAAAGAGAAGCATCAGTGATGAGAGAGAATCATGGATCGGCTGCCTCCTGTGTGCCCCACCCTGGGGATCGAGCCCGCAACCCGGGCCTGTGCCCTGACCGGGAATTGAACCAGTGACCTCCTGGTTCCTAGGTCCACACTCAACCCCTGAGCCACGCCGGCCGGGCTGGGCTTGGTTCTTTGTTTGACACGAGCCCAGGAGCAAAGAGCCCTCTCACAGAGACGGCCTCCACTCTGCGGTGACCTGGTGAACAGCAATGGCAGGACCCCCCCCCCCCCCCCCCCCCGTCCCTGCTCCCGGTGCGGCCCGCCCAAGGCTCGCTGGGCAGCGGCAGAGCGAGCGCCCGTGGGGGCGACCCAGGCAGCTCTGTGCTACGTGCTTCTCAGGGGCCTTCTCAGCCCGCCGGCCGGCACCCTGACTGTCCCCATTTCTCGATATGGAAACTCCCGCCCAGAGAAGGGGAGCAAACGGGTCCAGGACTGAGGACACACGGCCTCCTCCGCCACAGGACAGCAGCTGCGCCCCGCAGGCCTGGGAACACGCGTGTCCCTGCCACCAGCTTCCCTCTGAGGACGAAGTGGCTCTGTGGACAGGCGGTGCTGGGAACAGGCCTGGCACTGCGGCCGGGTTAACACTCACTGTTGGTACCGCCACCGCCACGAGGGTGGCGGCACTTGCCACCCTGCCCAGAAGGGGGCAGTGCTGGGCTAACTGGCCGGAGTCTTACAACTAAAATGCTTCCACTCTTCTCCAGCCTGCGGACGATTCCGGTCAAGGGCCTGCACCTCGGTTGCAGGTTCCATCCTGGCCCCGGTCCAGGCGCGTGCAGGAGGCAACCAATCGATGTGTCTCTCCGTGTCTGCCCTCCCTCCACCGTCACCCTCTCTAAAATCCACGGGAAGACATCCTGGGGGAGGAGAGCAACAGATAAGATGAAGTGCTGCCGCTCTCGCTCCTGTGTGACCGCCCGCTGCCGCTTCCGTTCACCGTGTGTTGGCGCCGCCAGGAAGGCGGGCTCCCCGCGGGCAGGAGCGCTCCCCGAGGGCAGGAGCAGAGGGCAGGAGCCGTTCCCCGAGGGCAGGAGCGCTCCCCGAGGGCAGGAGCAGAGGGCAGGAGCGCTCCCCGAGGGCAGGAGCCGCTCCCCGAGGGCAGGAGCGCTCCGCAGTGCCTGCTGCGACCTCCCTGCGGGCCAGGGCCGCTCCGGAAACAGACGAACGGATGAACGAACAGAGGAATGAGCGAATGAAGGAACAAACGGATTCCAAGCTCGTGCTCCGAACCAGCGGCTCTCAGGCAGCTTTCTGGTCCGAGACCCGCAGCCTCCCCCCATCGACCATGGCCCCTTCCCTTCACCATGGACCTGGCGGGTTTCCTGAAACCTCCACCTGCAGCGCCTGGTGTGAGCCGCGGAGTGTTCTGTCTCCAATTCCCTGAAGGAGAAGCGGGCTCCAGAGGGGACACCGGCCGCGTCGCCCGGCCCCCCCTCCTCGCCCCACCCGCCACCACACGCACCCCCTCCTCGCCCCCCCCCCGCCACCATCCCCCCCTCCTCGCCCCACCCGCCACCACCCGCCCCCACCCCTCCTCGCCCCACCCGCCACCACCCGCACCCCCTCCTCGCCCCACCCGCCACCACCCGCACCCCCTCCTCGCCCCCCCCCACCACCACCGCTCCCCCCTCCTCGCCCCACCCGCCACCACCGCTCCCCAGGCCCGGCTCACCTGCACAGCTCCAAGCGGGTGCGTGGGATTCCCGCCCGCTGGGCGAATGTCCCCACGTGGAGCGGGTGTTTTGCCTTTTCCGGGCAGTCTGCGGGTATTTTTGTCCGCCTCTCACGCGCCGGAGGGAAGCTCCCGGCTCGGAGCTGCTCCCCAATTTACAACCGCAATTAGGACAGCGACAGAAACGCACGCGGCGGCGCCGCCTTAAGCCATATTTGATCATCAGACTGAAGGTCACCGCGCAGGCATCGGCCGGTGATGCGGTGACGCGTCCCAGCTCCGCTGCCCGGAGGAGCGCGGGAGGGAGGGGCGTCTCCCGGGCCTGGCGTCTGCTCACTGAGCCCACAGATCCATCCTCCCACGGAGCCCACGCTCTGTGCGTCCTTCACGTTGGACGCCGCCTGCCCCCGCGCCCCCCCCCCGTCCCCCCACCCCCCGCGACGCGTGGAATGGATGGTTATTCCAGTGTCCTTGTCTCTGCTCCCCCAGCAGGTCACAGGCGACTGGAAGGCATTGGTCTCTCCCTAACTTGCTGTTCTAGACGCAAATGACAGCAGGACCGGAGGGCTTGGGGCTGGGGTGGGAGCTGACAAGGACACTGACGGCCCTCCTGCCCAGCACACACGCCGCGGGAATGCGGACCGATGGGTACGGCCCACTCATGCCCTCATTCATACCCGGGCACCACACACACCTGCCTGGTGCCTTTGGTTGGGACTCACCCCCAGAACTCTTTTCTCAGGAGAGGGCCTGCCCCTGAGCCCCGAGGCTGGCACAGCGCATGGGGCTGTTATGCCCAGATTTCAAGATTCCCAAGACCCCACCAGGGAGCCAGCGAGTCCGATGCAAAAGCAAAGAGTCTTTCATTCAAACCCGGGTCTGGCTCCCCTACCCTCCTTACTGGCACAGCAGCAGGTGGCAGAGAGAGCCCTAGCCCGATGGGAAGAGGAGTTTTATAGGGGGGTGGAGAGGTGACTGTGGGTCCTGCCGATTGGCCAGGCGCAAGTCGGTGTCTCGTTACACAGGACGTGGTCATCTCCATGGCGCGCACGTCCCCTGACTGTCATTGGTTAGTTTAAGAAGACTCCAGGCATGGCCAGCAGAGGCCTGGCTTCCGGGAAGAAGGTGCTTTCCTGAGCACATGGCGGCTGCCCCAACATGGAGGATACGGGGCAAGATGGAGGGCATAGCCCTCGCCCTTTCAGGGCAGCCTGGCCCGCCCGTCACACCAGCACCGAGGCTGCCCCTCAAGCCGACGTAGCAACACACAGCACCCCCAACCCTTTGAATGAGGTCATGGCCCTATGACTATGTCCTGGCAACGGCACGGCAGGCGTTTGGGGATGAGCGTGCCAGCAAAGTCCCTTGGAAGAGTGACCGACAGCGGTGCAGCTCTTTGCCCCCCCTGCTCCCTCCTGCCTCACAGAGCTGCCTGTAACTGCACGAAGGACATTTCAGAAGCCGCTGTAAGGATTCTCCCTGACGCAAACTTCTTTATCCAAAGTATTTATGAGCAAACATCAGGCATCGTATCACTCACCTGTAAATATCTTAATCTAGCAGAGGACTTCTTTCCTTTAACCTAACTGCAATACCAGTATCACACCTCACAACATTAACAAAGGCTCCTTAATATTTTCTAATTCTCCGTCTATGGCCAAATGTCCCCAGTGATGCCCTAGCCAGTGTGGCTCAGTGGATAGAGCATCGGCCTGGGTTGAATTCTGGTCAAGGTCACATGCCTCAGTTACAGGCTTGATCCCTGGCCCAGTCTCTCACATCAATGTTTCTCTCTCTGCCTCTCCCCCGCCGTTGCAGTGGGTGAGGATTAACCACAGCAACCAATTTCTCAGTTGCCTTACAAACAACTTTTAACCGTTGGTTTGCTCAAGTCAGGGTGCAGACAAGGCCTGTCCATTGCATTAAGGCTCTTTAGGGTCAACAGCACCCCCAGTTTCGTCAAGGTCATTGTGCGGTAGACTGCCCCGCACCCTGGCTGGCCAATGCCATCCTTGCTGTGCGTCTAACATCCTGCTCAATCCCCAGAGAGGCTCTCGCAGGTGTAAAGCCGGTCGCATCGCTCTCCTCTCCAAACCTGTGACTCCTGGCCCACAGGGGCCCCAGCTTTCCGTGCCCTGCAGACCTCTCCTGGACACTCCCCCCAGCCACCCTCTGAGCCTCCCCCAGCAGCCGCCGGCCAGACCGTCCTCCACTCGCCGTCTTGTCCCGACACAGGCAGCCTTGTTGCCTTGTTGCCTTGTTGCCTTGTGTTTTGTTTTGAAGGTTAAGGCTCACTTCATTGTGACACCCTTCTCCACTCATTTATTTACTAGTGGCCCGGTGCCAAAATCCGTGCACTGGGGTGGGGAGTGGGGAAAGGGCCCCTCAGTCTGGCCTTCACCCTCTCCAATCTGAGACCCCTCAGGGAATGTCCAACTGCCTGTTTGTGCCCACACTTTTAACAGATAACAGCTCCATTGTTGTTTCTTTCTTATGCTTAAAACCATTGGAATTAGTAGGTATTCAAAGTGTGTATACACTTTGGGGGGACACCCTGTATATCTCTAGTCAGCGGTGAAAGAAACCAACAGCAGGTTTGGAACCCCCAGACAGAGAACCTTGGTCACTCCCCACATGTCTCCCCACTTCACTTTCCACCTTCGTGGGCAGCAGGAGAATCAACGTTTTCTCTCATTAATTCAGAAAAGCACATCCTGTCACCCGCTGCCCGGCAGGAGTGCGCTAGGCCCCAAGCAAGCGAGGCTCAGTCAGGGCAGCCTTCGCTCATGGGTGCTGGCACCCAAAGTGCACATTCCTCCTCTACAGTCGCCCTGACTATCCCATTGTTTCACTGAGAGGACGGAATTCCTCTCCACCTCTGGGTTCTTGATCTTGAACGCTGACCGAAGGCACCTCAGCGAGGGCTGCCCGTGCCCACCAGGTGTGTCTGTCTGCTCCTGCTCCCGCCTCAGCACCTGCACTAACCCCCCAGAGGTGATCTCGTAGCTGCACTGGCCTCCGTGGGAACAGGGCATCACCACTCCGCCCTCTCACTGTCATCTCACAGGCGCCCACCCTCAGCACCCAGAACACCCAGACACTCTCCAAAGGACGTGAGCGCATCAGAGGGGATGTGTGCACATCCTGTGGGGGTGTTAGGCATGCCGGGTTGATGGAAGTGCTGTGGAGAGGCGGGGGGAACTTGGGCACGCCTTGGTTTGCAACTGTTGCAGGTGTGGGAGGGTGACAGTGTGCTAGGGGATGTTCACATGCCAGGGGGGGATGTGCACACCGGAGGCCTCTGGCTTTGCAGATCCGCAAACCCCCGTGGTGCGGCCAGGAGGACGTCAGCCTGGCCCGCCACGGTGGCTGTCCCTGCGATCCTGCACCTTCTGGGCCAGGAGGCGGATCTTGCGCAGCCACTCCTGGGCGCTGATGGCCTGCAGGCGCTACTTCAGCTCAGCCTGCAGGCTCCGCTTGGCACACTCACAGCTGTCACCACCGCCATGTGGGGAGTACAGGCCGCCCTCCTCTGGCCTGCCTCCCCTGTCCAGAGGCTCTCTGCGCTGCTCACCTGACCAGAGTGACTGGGGCTGGGCGGAAGCCAGGGGTCCTGCCCTGCCCAATCCTGGCTGATCCGCCCCTGTGTGAGCTGCCGCCCTGCCGGGAAGGGTCACAGATCCGGGTCCCGGGACCGCAGACAGCCTCATGCGCTGCCCCCCGCCCGCCAGGTCATGGATCCTGGTCCCAGACCATGGACAGCCTTGCCCGCTGCCGCCCGCCTTCAGTATGCAAATTAGCCACCATCTTGTTGTTTCAGGGTGGGGGGTCCCCACTGGGGTGCCTGGCCAGTCTGGATGAGGGGCTGAGGGCCGTTTTCAGGCTGGCGGGCGACTGAAGCTCCCAACCTCTCTTTTCTTTCTTTTTTTTTTTTTTATTCTGGGATTTATTTACCTTCTATGGCTGCAACTGGAGCTGAGAGCCGGTTTTAGCTCTGAGGCCCGGCTGCAGCTCTGAGACCTCGGCTGCTGAAAGCAGGTCTCTGGGTTTGTTCTATAATTGAAACACTGTTGCGATCCTGCTGGCTGAAGCCCGGCTGGCTGAAAGCAGGTTTCTGGAGTTTGTTTAGATTCTATAATTGCAACATAGTTGCTTAGAGTTGCAGCTCAGAGGCCGGCAGTGGCAGGCAGGGAACGTTGGCTTCCTCCTTCACTCAAGCAAGCAAGCCTCCTGTTCGCTTCAGCTGCCTGGCTGCCGGTCGCCATCTTGGTTGGCAGTTAATTTGCATATTGCCCTGATTAGCCAATGGGAAGCGTGTCGGAGCTACAGTTAATTACCATGTTTGTTTATTATTAGATAGGATTTAATCCTCACCCGAGGATATGTTTTCCATTGATTTTTAAAGAGTGGAAGGAAGAGGGAGAGACAGAGAGAAACACCGCTGTGAGAGACACACATCGATTGGTTGCCTCCTGCACATGCCCCAGACCAGGGCCGGGAGCCTGCAACCCGGGCACATGCCCTTGATCGGAATCAAACCTGGGACCCTTCAGTCTGCAGGCCAATGCTCTATCCACTGAGCAACACCAGCCGGGCGACAGGCAGCCTTGTGACCCAGAGTAGACCCTCCCCAGGGCTCTTTCTCAGCCTCCTTTTTGTGTCTGTGGCGCATTTCAGAGTCTATAGTTACATTTGCTACTTGTTTGTTTCCATCGTTTTTAGCTGCCTCTCTCTCCTCCACCCTGAGAAGAGAATGCAGGTCTCTGAGGGCAGGTCTGAGTCCAATGTCGCCAGGCCTGTAACTGGGCTTAGAACAGGGGTGGGCAAACTTTTTGACTCGAGGGCCACAATGGGTTCTTAAACTGGACCGGAGGCCGGAACAAAAGCATGGATGGAGTGTTTGTGTGAACTAACATAAATTCAAAGTAAACATCATTACATAAAAGGGTACGGTCTTTTCTTTCAATAGTTTTATTCATTTCAAACGGGCCGTAGTTTGCCCACGGCTGGCTTAGAACATAGTAGATGCTCATCTTTCAGAGTTCACCATCCGGTTGGAGGCAGGGAGACAAGGAGAATGCAAATGATCTTCCAGTCAACATCCACTAAGCACCACTCACAGCCCTCCCTCCCCTCCCAGGTGGGATCGATCTCCGGGCTGGCGCAGCGCAGCTGGGGGCAACGGGCATCCCCAAGTCTGGGGGAGTTCCACGCAGGGCTCCGTGGGGAGGGGCCTGAGCGAGCCTCCAGCCTGAAAGTCGCTCAGCTTTCCTTGGGCCCTGGGTCCCAAACGGCGACACGCAGGACCCAGATCTCGATTCTCCCCTTTTGAGAGAGAAGGACATTGAGACTCAGCTGCTTGCCCAGGTCCCAGGACACCCAGGGGTCAGAAGGGGACTGGAGCCCACAGGCCATGACCCTCCCTGACTGCTGGGCCCGCAGGCTCCCTGGAGAGGAAGGCAGAACGGTGGTCGCGGCAGGGACCGCCTGGGAAAACGCCAAAGGTGCCCTGGAGGCCAGACTGTAGAACCAGCCGCCTTCCCTGCGCCCAGCTCTGCCCGCGGCCTCTGGAAGCTCTGCCCCCACCTCAGGCTTCCTGCTTCGCGGCTGGGACTCCTCATTTAGACAACACACCCCATTTGGTCGTCCGTGTCCCATTCGGGAGAGCTGTTTGTCTTTTTTGCCAGAGCTGTTTTCACGGTGCTCATCTCTATTGTTTTAGTTAGTAGTCCTTTCACTTTTTAAAAAAAATATATTTTCATTGATTTCAGAGAGGATGGGAGAGAGAGATAGAAACACCCATGATGAGAGAGAATCACTGATCGGCTGTCTCCTGCACACCCACAACCCAGGCATGTGCCCTGACCAGGAATCGAACCATGACCTCCTGGTTCATAGGTCAACGCTCAACCCCTGAGCCATGCGGCTGGGCTCCTTTAGCTTTAAAATATACATATATATATTATTGATTTTTTACAGAGAGGAAGGGAGAGAGATAGAGAGTTAGAAACATCAATGATAGAGAAACATCAATCAGCTGCCTCCTGCACACTCCCTACTGGGGATGTGCCCGCAACCAAGGTACATGCCCTTGACCGGAATCGAACCTGCGACCCTTTAGTCCGCAGGCCGATGCTCTATCCACCGAGCCACACCGGCCAGGGCTCCTTTAGCTTTTTAAATTCTGCTCTTACGTATTACTTCTTTTTCTCTTTTGCTTCAGTGCAAATAGAGGCAATAGAACCAAGGTGATGCTACTGGGGCCAAGAGGGAGGCAGGCTCAAGAGACCTGGGCCCCAGAGTGGTGCTCCAGGGAGCACGGGAGGAGGGAAGGCCCTGAGGAACCCACAAGCAGACAGGGGTTCCGTGTGGAAACAGGGCCCAGAGAGGCGCATGCAAACAGCATGGGAGTAGGCACGTTTCCAGACGACAGGCTTCCTGGCCTCCGTGAGCACCTGCAGGCCGAGGCCGCCGCCTTCCCCAGGCCAGTCTGCCTGCTGCCCGCTGCGGGCAGCCCTGGGAGAGGCGCCTGCGCTCAGCCCTGCTTTTCCGTGGGGGTTGCTGCGGCCATGGTTGGCCGCCTGCTGTCGGGTGGGGCTCCCCCCTCGGCGGCTGGTGGAGGCCTAACCTTGAGGTCACCACAGTTTGGGGCACAGAAAGGTCGAAAGAGCCAGGGACCGCCAAGGAGGCCTCCACCTCTGACGCAAAGTCATTTGTAAGCAGATGGTCACCAGCACATCCCGGGGCCTGGCCCTGCCCCTGCCCCGCTGTGGCCGCACACGGACATGGCCTGGGTGGCTGGGCGGCCCCAGGAGGGAGGTGTCCGCGCCAGAGAACCAGCAATGACATGGGGCGAGGATTGATGGCTTCACGCACCAGAGGATTTCCATTAGAGATGGGTGGTGCCTCGGGCGCTGTGGGACAGGGTCCCAAGCAAAGGCCAGGACGGGGGGGCCATCCTGGTGAAAAGAACTGGGGCAGGAGGCCGAGGGGAGGCAGGACAGGCTGCGGGGGGCGGCCTCCTCTCGGCAAGGCCCCCACCCACAGCAGGACCGTGAGGGACTCCACTCCGGAGGAGACGCGGGTGCAGGAGCCGCAGCTCCTGGAGGTGAGGTCCAGGCCCAGCTCCATGGCACCGGCACTGCCGTCAGGCCCCGCCCTGCCCCTTCCGAGGGTCCTCGATGCCCCAACACGGGCACGGGCGGAGCGCGGCGGGGGGCAGGGGTGGGGTGCGGGGCTGGGCCTGGGGCCTGGGTGGGTGGCGCAGGGCGGGCACACGCGGCCGCGGCACGGACAGGCCTGGACGCTCACCAGCTCTGCCTCTGCGCCCGGCGAGCTGCGCGGAGGCCACCGCCCGCCACCCGCTCAGCGGCCCGCCGGCCCGGAGGACCCTGAAGGCGGGTGCGTGTGGGAAGCAGCCCAGGAGCTGCCCGTTGAGGAGCCGGGCCCATGGCGCCCACGGCGGGAGGTGGGAGCTGCGGGGAGAGGCCCTTGGCCCCAGGCTGGCGGGGCTCCCGCGGCCGCACTAACGGGGGGCGCGGAGCCAGGGAGCTGCCATCGCGACGCTCCAACCTGCCCTGGGCCTGGCCTCCGCCTCCCTTGCCCCGGCGCTCCCCGCAGCTCCCTCTGGTGGAGGCTCCTCTAGACAGCAGCCCCCCCACACCCCCGCCCCCCAGAACCAGAGCCCAGGCCTCCCGCGAGAGGAGGGGGCAGAGCCCCAGGAAACAGGGCGCCAGGCGGGTCAGGGAGCCCTGGGTTCCCGGGCCCAGATGCACTGGGGCCCAATGGGAAGGAGGCCGGGCCTGAGCGGGGGCGCAGCGCTCACACGGTGTGTGTGGGGGGGGGGGGGAGGGGGGAAGGGGGGGCAAGGGGGAGGGGGGCGCTGGCTACTGAGGGAAGCAGCTGTGAGCCCCCGCGTGGCTCAGGGCTGAGCGTCAACCTAGGGACCAGGAGGTCACGGTTCGACCTGGTCAGGGCACCTGCCCCGCGGCTCCATCCCACACTGGGGCCTGCAGGAGGCAGCCAATCAGTGATTCTCTCTCATCATGGATGTTTCTCTCTCTCTCTCCCTCTCCCTTCCTCTCTGAAATCAATAACAATATACTGTTTAAAAATTAAAATGAATTTTTTAAAAAAACCATCCTCCAAGTGGTTTCGGCACTGCCAGTGGCAGAAATAAAGTCATGCATTTGCTCTGCAGTATTTTCCATTCAGATACTCTTGTTCTCACCTTTATAAGTCCAACTTCTCTGATAGTTCCACTCCCCGTGGCGCCCACGCTGCCCTGTGCATGTGTGTGTGTGTGTGGGGGGGGGACAGTGATGTCCCTAGTGGGGTCCTGTCTGCCGAGTGCATGTGTGTGTGTGGGGGGGGGGACAGTGATGTCCCTAGTGGGGTCCTGTCTGCCGAGTGCATGTGTGTGTGTGGGGGGGGACAGTGATGTCCCTAGTGGGGTCCTGTCTGCCCTGTGCATGTGGGGGGGGGGGACAGTGATGTCCCTAGTGGGGTCCTGTCTGCCCTGTGCATGTGGGGGGGGGGGACAGTGATGTCCCTAGTGGGGTCCTGTCTGCCCTGTGCATGTGGAGGGGAGGATAGTGATGTCCCTAGTGGGGTCCTGTCTGCCCTGTGCATGTGGGGGTGGCAGTGATGTCCCTAGTGGGGTCCTGTCTGCCCTGTGCATGTGGGGGGGGGGACAGTGATGTCCCTAGTGGGGTCCTGAGTGCCCTGTGCATGTGGGGGGGAGGACAGTGATGTCCCTAGTGGGGTCCTGTCTGCACTGTGCATGTGGGGGGGGGGGACAGTGATGTCCCTAGTGGGGTCCTGTCTGCCCTGTGCATGTGTGGGGGGGGACAGTGATGTCCCTAGTGGAGTCCTGTCTGCCCTGTGCATGTGGGGGGGGGACAGTGATGTCCCTAGTGGGGTCCTGTCTGCCCTGTGCATGTGGGGGGGGGACAGTGATGTCCCTAGTGGGGTCTTGTCTGCCCTGTGCATGTGGGGGGGGGGGGGGACAGTGATGTCCCTAGTGGGGTCCTGTCAGCCCTGTGCATGTGGGGGGGATAGTGATGTCCCTAGTGGGGTCCTGTCTGCCCTGTGCATGTGGGGGTGGCAGTGATGTCCCTAGTGGGGTCCTGACTGCCCTGTGCATGTGGGGGGGGGGGACAGTGTGTCCCTAGTGGGGTCCTGTCTGCCCTGTGCATGTGGGCGGGGGGACAGTGTGTCCCTAGTGGGGTCCTGTCTGCCCTGTGCATGTGGGGGGGGATAGTGATGTCCGTAGTGGGGTCCTGTCAGCCCTGTGCATGTGTGTGTGGGGGGACAGTGATGTCCCTAGTGGGGTCCTGTCTGCCCTGTGCATGTGGGGGGGGGTGGCAGTGATGTCCCTAGTGGGGTCCTGTCTGCCCTGTGCATGTGGGGGTGGCAGTGATGTCCCTAGTGGGGTCCTGTCTGCCCTGTGCATGTGTGTGGGGGGGGACAGTGATGTCCCTAGTGGGGTCCTGTCTGCCCTGTGCATGTGGGGGGGAGGACAGTGATGTCCCTAGTGGGGTCCTGTCTGCCCTGTGCATGTGTGTGGGGGGGGACAGTGATGTCCCTAGTGGGGTCCTGTCTGCCCTGTGCATGTGGGGGGGGTGGCAGTGATGTCCCTAGTGGGGTCTTGTCTGCCCTGTGCATGTGGGGGTGGCAGTGATGTCCCTAGTGGGGTCCTGTCTGCCCTGTGCATGTGGGGGGGGGGACAGTGATGTCCCTAGTGGGGTCCTGTCTGCCCTGTGCATGTGGGGGGGGGACAGTGATGTCCCTAGTGGGGTCCTGTCTGCCCTGTGCATGTGGGGGGCGGGGGGACAGTGATGTCCCTGTGCGGTCCTGTCTGCCCTGTGCATGTGGGGGGGGACAGTGATGTCCCTAGTGGGGTCCTGTCTGCCCTGTGCATGTGGGGGGGGGGACAGTGATGTCCCTAGTGGGGTCCTGTCTGCCCTGTGCATGTGGGGGGGGGACAGTGATGTCCCTAGTGCGGTCCTGACTGCCCTGTGCATGTGGGGGGGGGACAGTGGTGTCCCTAGTGGGGTCCTGACTGCCCTGTGCATGTGGGGGGGGGTACAGTGATGTTCCTGTGCGGTCCTGACTGCCCTGTGCATGTGGGGGGGGGACAGTGATGTCCGTAGTGGGGTCCTGTCTGCCCTGTGCATGTTGGGGGGGGGATAGTGATGTCCCTAGTGGGGTCTTGTCTGCCCTGTGCATGTGGGGGGGAGGATAGTGATGTCCCTAGTGGAGTCCTGTCTGCCCTGTGCATGTGGGGGGGGGGGGACAGTGATGTCCCTAGTGGGGTCCTGTCTGCCCTGTGCATGTGGGGGGGGGAGGATAGTGATGTCCCTAGTGGGGTCCTGTCTGCCCTATGCATGTGGGGGGGGACAGTGATGTCCCTAGTGGGGTCCTGTCTGCCCTGTGCATGTGGGGGGGGGGGGATAGTGATGTCCCTAGTGGGGTCTTGTCTGCCCTGTGCATGTGGGGGGGGAGGATAGTGATGTCCCTAGTGGGGTCTTGTCTGCCCTGTGCATGTGGGGGGGGGGGGACAGTGATGTCCCTAGTGGGGTCCTGTCTGCCCTGTGCATGTAGGGGGGATAGTGATGTCCCTAGTGGGGTCCTGACTGCCCTGTGCATGTGGGGGGGGGGGACAGTGTGTCCCTAGTGGGGTCCTGTCTGCCCTGTGCATGTGGGGGGGGGGTGATAGTGATGTCCGTAGTGGGGTCCTGTCTGCCCTGTGCATGTGTGTGGGGGGGGACAGTGATGTCCCTAGTGGGGTCCTGTCTGCCCTGTGCATGTGGGGGGGGGTGGCAGTGATGTCCCTAGTGGGGTCCTGTCTGCCCTGTGCATGTGGGGGTGGCAGTGATGTCCCTAGTGGGGTCCTGTCTGCCCTGTGCATGTGTGCGGGGGGGGACAGTGATGTCCCTAGTGGGGTCCTGTCTGCCCTGTGCATGTGGGGGGGGGGGTGGCAGTGATGTCCCTAGTGGGGTCTTGTCTGCCCTGTGCATGTGGGGGTGGCAGTGATGTCCCTAGTGGGGTCCTGTCTGCCCTGTTCATGTGGGGGGGGGGGGACAGTGATGTCCCTAGTGGGGTCCTGACTGCTCTGTGCCTGTGGGGGCGGGGGGATAGTGATGTCCCTAGTGGGGTCCTGACTGCCCTGTGCATGTGGGGGGCGGGGGGATAGTGATGTCCCTAGTGGGGTCCTGTCTGCCCTGTGCATGTGGGGGGGGGGACAGTGATGTCCCTAGTGGGGTCCTGTCTGCCCTGTGCATGTGGGGGGGGGGACAGTGATGTCCCTAGTGGGGTACTGTCTGCCCTGTGCATGTGGGGGGGGGATAGTGATGTCCCTAGTGGGGTCCTGTCTGCCCTGTGCATGTGGGGGGGGGGACAGTGATGTCCCTAGTGGGGTCCTGACTGCCCTGTGCATGTGTGGGGGGGGGACAGTGATGTCCCTAGTGGGGTCCTGTCTGCCCTGTGCATGTGGGGGGGGGGGACAGTGATGTCCCTAGTGGGGTCCTGTCTGCCCTGTGCATGTGGGGGGGGGACAGTGATGTCCCTAGTGGGGTCCTGTCTGCTACTCCCATCCCCTTTCTCGCTTTGGGGTTTGCTTCTGGAACTGGTTTTTCTCCTGGTTCTGGCTCATGTTTTCCTGCCTCTTTGAATGACTGTGAATGTCTTGCTCGATGGCAGATGCTGTGAACTTGCTATTCGACTCTGGAGTTTGTCGTTCTGGCTCCTAGTCGTTTGGGATCCCTTTGACCCTCTGCAGACTTATCAGGGCGGGTGCGGGCAGCCCTGGTCCTGGGCTGAGGTGTTGCCTTCCCGAGCCCCTCTCAGTGCCCCCACACAGCCAGCCCCCTCCTCTCTCGCCAGGGGACCTGACCCATTCCTGCCCGCGGGACAACAACCCTTCAGGAACCCTTCAGACAAGGAACAGTAAATGACTGGGTCTCGCGGTGGAGGGTGAAGCTGCTTTGGGGAATAGAGCAGGGGGGCGAGGGGCGAGCGCTGGGGGGGTGGGGCTTCATTTCATTCATTTACTTATTTACTTACTTATTTATTTATTGTTGAAAGTGTTACATATGTCTCCTATTTCCCCCCATTAACCCCCTCCAGCCCACCCCCGCCCCCACCCCAGGCCTTCACCACCCCACTGTCTGTGTCCATGGGTTATGCATATATTAATACAAGGTCTTTGGTTGATCACCTCCCACCCAGCCTCCCCTACCTTCCCTCTGAGATTCCGCACTCTGTTCCCTACTTCCATGTCTCTGGGTCCCCTCTGTTCATCAGTTTATCGATTTCAGAGAGGAAGGGAGAGGGAGAGAGAGAAACATCAATGATGAGAGAGAATCATTGATTGGCTGCCTCCTGCAGGGTCTGGTCGTGATGAACACCACCCAGGGTTTTTATATAAGTAGATAGTGTTCCATGTGTAGATGTACCACAGCTTTTTTATCCACTCATCTGCTGATGGGCACTTGGGCTGTTTCCAGATCTCAGCTATTGTAAATTGTGCTGCTATGAACATAGGGGTGCTTATATCCATTCTGAGGAGTGTGTCGGGTTTCTGAATGTAGACTGGTGCAGCCACTGTAGAAAACAGTATGGCGTTTCCTCAAAAAATTAAGCCTGGAACTGCCATTTGACCCAGGCAACTTTGACAATAATTCTGGCGACGCCCTTCCTGGCTCGCATGTGCACATCCTGCCCGTAGCCTGGCACAACCGAATCGCCTGCAGGTGGACCTGCTGGGGTGCTAATAGGTCGCACTGCCAGGACTATCCTGTGTCCTTTTAGTCCGATGCGCTCCACCTGGAACAAAGGGCTTCGGGCACCTTCCCTCTCCTCCTCTCGGCATTCCTCCCCCTGCCCAGTGCTCTCTCCTCTTCATCCTTCCCGTCTCCATGGTGCTCTCCTCGTCCTCCCTGCCTGCCCCTCCCCTGCTCTCCATCGTCTGACTCATCGTTATTTCAGGGGAGTGTGGATGAAGCTCATGCGGACTCTGGTGAAGGTCCTTGTCTACCTTGCCTGGTGAGACCAGAGACTAACTCGGGGCCCCGGAGTCCTCTTGGCTCCCAGCTCCCCTCCCTCAGACACTTCCAGATCCTCCGTCCTCTCTACATTCTCCTGCTGTCCTGGTCCCATGCCACCCGACCTGGCCAAAGAGACAGCCCCTCAGAGACAAGCACTTTCACCTTCTGTTCCCCTGCCTCAGGCATCTCACACCTTCACACGTGCTCATGCACACACGCATGCACACACCCATACACGTCTGCTCACACGCACACACACCATACACATGTGCTCACGTGCACACACACATGCACCCATTCACACGTGCTCATGTGCACACACATACACACATACCATACACACGTGTTCATGCGCACACACATGCACATTGCTTCTTAAGTGACATGAGGGCAGAGACCTGACCCCATAGCTCCTTTTTCTGCTGCTGCTGCAGTAAACTACAGACAGTGGGACCCACAGGAGAAATGAGGCATGAATGTTAATCTGCTTTACACTCCTCATGAATATTTAACAGCTGATGAATATGTAACTACCTTTCTTTTCTCCTCCATTAGTGTCTGCTCTGAGTTACTCTGTAGCTCCCTGTGGGTCCTTTGGGGGCTGGTTGGCTACCAGGGGTGGGCACACTTTTTCACTCGAGGGCCACAATGGGTTCTTAAACTGGACCGGAGGGCCGGACAAAAGCATGGATGGAGTGTCTGTGTGAACTAATATAAATTCAAAGTAAACATCATTCCATAAAAGGGTACGGTCTTTTTTTTTCTTAGTTTTATTCATTTCAAACGGGCCGGATCCGGCCTGCGGGCCGTAGTTTGCCCACGGCTGGCTAGACCCATGGTTGGCAAACTGCAGCTCGCGAGCCACATGCGGCTCTTTGGCCCCTTGAGTGTGGCTCTTCCTCAGCCTTAGGAGTACCCTAATTAAGTTAATAACAATGTATCTACCTATATAGTTTAAGTTTAAAAAATGTGGCTCTCAAAAGAAATTTCAATCGTCGTACAGTTGATATTTGGCTCTGTTGGCGAATGAGTTTGCCGACCACTGGGCTAGACTGATTCTTAAATTGGTTTTACAGGTGCCTATAGCTCCTGGGTTTTCGCACTTCCAGTTCTCAGAAGAGGATCTGTCCTCTTAAAATTCCCCAGGGAGGCCTGGCAGACAGAAGGGGGGAGGAGAAACCCTTCCTCCCTGTGGGAGCCCAGGGAGAGGGGCTGAGGGAGGGCAGGGCGTGGGACGCAGCCTCTGCCAGGGTGAGCCATCTGCTGTGGGCTTCGCTTTCCTCCTACGACAACAGCCAGCCCTATCTCCCCGGCCTCGTGGGTCCTCCAGGGCCCAACCAGGCGGCCCTCAGAACCAAGGACTTCGGTAGCAAATGTTCCCTCTGCCCACAGAGGCTCCGTCATGAAGCTAACGGTGTGTCCTTCGCAACATCTCGGGGCTCCTCCAGAGCCACCCTCCCCGGCGACACCCTTCAGAGCCTCGGGCCGCCTCCTGGCCTGCTCTCCCTCCCATTCTGCCCTGGCTGCTCTGGGAGCCTGCTTCCCACCCTCTCACCATCTGAACGGAGCTGGGAGGGAAGGCCGCTCCCCGCCTTCCCAGCCACAGGCCCCCCAGGGGGAGAGCAGGAGCAGCAGGGCCTCTGCCAGACCAGCAAGACCTTCCTGGGCCCGAGGCAGAACTCGGCTGTGAACTGGCCTCCTGCCGAGGGGAGGCTGGGCCTTGGCTGGGAGGAAGGCGCTGCCAGGGCGAGGGGGAGGCAATGGCGGTGGGCGCCGGCTATGCCGCCAAGTTCCAGAACCCAGCCCGCTG
This sequence comes from Myotis daubentonii, assembly GCF_963259705.1. Classification (NCBI taxonomy): domain Eukaryota; kingdom Metazoa; phylum Chordata; class Mammalia; order Chiroptera; family Vespertilionidae; genus Myotis; species Myotis daubentonii. The sequence goes on from NC_081848.1 coordinate 2,206,741, forward strand.
CATAGCCAGCAGCATCCAGGCGCCACAGCCCGCGCCTGGAACCCCACGCCACAATGGGACACGCTCCATCCCGGGCCCCCATGCCTGTCCTCCGGTCTCCTCTCACCCTGTCCTCACAGAGCCCTGCAAAGGAACGGAGCTCTAGTCCACGCTGCTTGATCATACTTCCTCCCTCCTCGTGACCCTCAGGACTCCTTCATTTCTCGCTTGTCAGTCACATAGGACCTCCTCCCTCCACCATCGGCCCCTCCCCTCCCTATGCCTCCCGCCTGGAGGCCCTTCCAAGCTGACATGTGCACCCCAGTCCTACCTCTTTAGCCCAGGTCCTCCATTTAGCCTCTGATGTCACATGTTCGTTTGTTCCCCCAAATTCTGCTCAGAACCGCGTTCTCCCGGAAGCCTTCCCTGGTTTCCCAGCCAGCTCTCCTCCATGATCCTGTCGTCTTTTCTGGCAGAATCCGCAGGGGGTTCGCTGCCACCACCTTCATGTGTGTGATGGGGAAAGGGCGGCTTACCGTGCAATGTCCTGTAAGCCAGACAGATGCACACAGATGGCAGCGGGGCCACAGCCTCCTGGACTGGGGGCAGGTCTGTGGGGACCCATCACCTGCCCCTCCCACTGCTCACCTGGGCACACACTCTCCTGCCCTCCCCCTGCTCACCTGGGCACACACTACCCTGCCCTCCCACTGCTCACCTGGGCACACACTCCCCTGCCCTCCCCCTGCTCACCTGGGCACACACTCCCCTGCCCTCCCACTGCTCACCTGGGCACACACTCTCCTGCCCTCCTCCTGCTCACCTGGGCACACACTCCCCTGCCCTCCCACTGCTCACCTGGGCACACACTCCCCTGCCCTCCCACTGCTCACCTGGACACACACTCCTCTGCCCTCCCACTGCTCACCTGGGCACACACTCCCCTGCCCTCCCACTGCTCACCTGGACACACACTCCTCTGCCCTCCCACTGCTCACCTGGACACACACTCCTCTGCCCTCCCACTGCTCACCTGGGCACACACTCCCCTGCCCTCCTCCTGCTCACCTGGGCACACACTCCCCTGCCCTCCCACTGCTCACCTGGGCACACACTCCCCTGCCCTCCCACTGCTCACCTGGACACACACTCCCCTTCCCCTCCCCCTGCTCACCTGTGCACACACTCCCCTGCCCTCCCCCTGCTCACCTGTGCACACACTCCCCTGCCCTCCTCCTGCTCACCTGTGTACACACTCCCCTGCCCTCCCCCTGCTCACCTGTGCACACACTCCCCTGCCCTCCCCCTGCTCACCTGTGCACACACTCCCCTGCCCCTCCCCCTGCTCACCTGTGCACACACTCCCCTGCCCTCCCACTGCTCCCTGGGCACACACTTCCCTGCCCTCCCACTGCTCACCTGGGCACACACTCCCCTGCCCTCCCCCTGCTCACCTGGGCACACACTCCCCTGCCCCTCCCCCTGCTCACCTGGGCACACACTCCCCTGCCCTCCCCCTGCTCACCTGGGCACACACTCCCCTGCCCCTCCCCCTGCTCACCTGGGCACACACTCCCCTGCCCTCCCCCTGCTCACCTGTGCACACACTCCCCTGCCCTCCCACTGCTCACCTGGGCACACACTCCCCTGCCCTCCCACTGCTCACCTGGGCACACACTCCCCTGCCCTCCCCCTGCTCACCTGTGCCTTCAGCTCAGCCTCACTCCATCTCTGATCAGCAGCCTGTGCTGCTATCGGAGTGGCCCAATTTTGGGACCAGGGACTCTTCTCCCTCCCAACCCTCCTCTCAGATCCACCCTGGGACCTCACACCCCCAGCCTCTGGGTGGCACAGGGCTCTGGACCTGGCTCTGCCCTGCCGTCCTGGCCAAGCTGCTTCATATTCTTGGGTCCCAGCTTCGTAAACATCCACACAGGAATGTGGAGCTGCCGCCCCATCAGAGGACCAGGGTGACGATGTGCCCGACATTGCGTAAATGCCAGGGGTCTCTGCTGCTGTCCTCATTCACAGCACATCGCTCCGTCTTCCCTGCCATGCGCGGGCGACAGCGCCCTCTGGCCTAGACTCTCCGCTGCCCTCCCCTTGGTGGATGGGTGCCCCGGGATCAGCAGCTCATTACCGTGCTGGGTCCCCACGCAGCAACATCTGTCAGCCCCTGGCCCCTCCGCTCAGCTCCCCAGCTGCCTCTGTCAGACAAGCCATGCATCTCTGTAGAACGTGCTCGAAGCGTAATTATCATCACGGAAGTGTGCAGCCCCGCTCTTGCCATAGAGCTGCGCAGAGGCCCAGCTGCCTGGAGCCAGGAGCAGGAGCAGCGCCCCAGCCAAGCAGAGCGGGCGCCGGCTGGGAGGGGAGCCCAGGCCAGGCTGGGAGGAGTAGGCGGTCTCCCAGGAGAGCCTGCAGGGAGGGGAGCCCCCAGGCGCTGGCGAATGCAGAGCCTGGCTCTCTGCTCCTTTTATTGCCCACAGGTCAGCCTCCAGCCGCCTGTCCTGAGGCCCCTCCGTGCAGGGACGTGCCCACCGTCAGCTCCTGCTCCCGCCTGTGGCTCCTCTGCCCCGGCAGCTGGTGCCTGCTTAGCCTGGACCCCTCCCCTGCTCCACGCCCCAGGGCTGCGTGTCACCAGCAGCCTAGGCACATGGCGGCGCCCGAAGAGGCAGACAGGCAGCGAGGGCGTCCCATCCCCAGAGCCAGGTGCAAGGCAGCGCCAGAGAGCAGCCGCCTCCCCTTTCCCACCTGCCCGGTCACCGTCCGCAGGGAGACCACCCCACACAACCCTCTGGGGAGGTATGTTCCCGCCCCACACGCCTCCCCAGGCCGCCGACCGGCTTTCCGCCGTAAGTGCCACTGCTCCCACTCCTGGCTCCTCTGTCCACAGGCAAACAGCGCGCGCTCCTGGGCCAGCTGAGGCCTCCTTCTCCACGTACCTTCTCCACACATCAGCTGTTTCCAGAAAGAGGTGAGGAAACCTCGCCCTGGGCCCCCACAACTCCTTCCTCGGGGTGGGCATCAGTCTGAGTGAGGAGAGAAGCAGAGGTTTGGGGTCCTTGGGGTGCGCCCCCTGCTGGATGTCGGCAGCAGGGGCCCCCGAGATGCTCACTGCCCTTCCTGGACGGCACCCTTGGAGAGCAGGGGCTCTGAGGGGCCGCCTCTGCTGCTCTTCCCTGGGAAGAACCCTCATGGGAAACAGAGTCAACCCCACCCCCCCACCCCCCTTCACACCCCCCACCCCCCTTCACACCCACCCACCCCCCTTCACACACCCCCACCCCCCTTCACACCCACCCTCTGCGGGCTGAGCCCCGGCCTGTGCTGGAAGCCCTGCTCCCTGTCCCAGGGCCCCTGCCTGGTCCCTTCTAGGGCTTCCAGGGGTTTGACACGCAAGCCAGTCCCTTCCGCCCAGGACTCCAGAAATCACACCAAGGGCCAGGCCCCCTCTGAACCCTGAATCCTGGCTCTCATTCCAGTCCTTCCCAGCTGAGCTCGGCTCCTGTGGGAGAGACGGCGCGATGGGTGGGCTGCACTGAGACCCGCGGGACCCTGACTAACCCGCCATCAATGGCTCTTAAAGTCCCATTCTCTCAGAAGCTGCAGGCCCCTCCAGGCTCCCTGCCCTCCCTGAGCGAAGCAGAGATCCCCAGGGCAGCTCTCACCTCTCTCTCTCTCTCTCTCTCTCTCTCTCTCTCTCTCTCTCTCTCTCCCTCTTCCCTCCCTGCTCCAGTCACATCAGCAAGATGGCTATGTCTTATTTCTCTTGGATTTGGCCACAGGAGCCAAACAGCATTGAAGGTCATTGATTGTTAGAAAGGCCAAATGCCTAATGAACCTGGAAATTGGTTCGGAGTGCCCAGCAGAGCAGCTCAGCTCTGGCCTCGGGTTTGCTCTGCTCTGGGGGCCAGGAGGAGTAGGGGGCAGGACCAGTGCTCCTTTCAGTCTCTCCAGGAAGTTCTGGGAGGCCACCCCTCCTCATGGCCACCCTGGGGCCGCTTATCTGCTGGTTTACCCCTGAGCTGCATTACAGCAGTAACTCCTCCATTCCATCCCACCCACGCACCCGCATCCCAGCTCAAACACACGGCACACTCACACGACACGCCCAGCACACTCACACAACACACCCAGCACACTCAACACGCCCAGCACACTCTCACGACACACCCAGCACACTCTCACAACACGCCCAGCACACTCTCATGACACGCCCAGCACACTCACACAACACACCCAGCACACTCACACAACACGCCCAGCACACTCTCACAACACGCCCAGCACACTCTCACGACACGCTCAGCACACTCACATGACACGCGCAGCACACTCACACGACACGCACAGCACACTCACATGACACACCCAGCACACTCACACGACACGCACAGCACACTCACACGACACGCCCAGCACACTCTCACGACACGCCCAGCACACTCTCACGACACGCCCAGCACACTCACACAACACGCCCAGCACACTCACACGACACACCCAGCACACTCTCACGACACGCCCAGCACACTCACACGACACGCCCAGCACACTCACACAACACGCCCAGCACACTCTCACGACACACCCAGCACACTCACACAACACGCACAGCACACTCACATGACACACCCAGCACACTCACACGACACGCACAGCACACTCACACGACACGCCCAGCACACTCACACAACACGCCCAGCACACTCACATGACACACCCAGCACACTCACATGACACGCACAGCACACTCACATGACACACCCAGCACACTCAATGACATGCACAGCACACTCACATGACACGCCCAGCACACTCAATGAAACGCACAGCACTCACACGACATGCCCAGCACACTCACACGACACACCCAGCACACTCAATGACGCACATAGCACACTCACATGACACACCCAGCACACTCAATGACACGCACAGCACACTCACATGACAGTGTTTTTTCAAACCCTACATATGCCTGCACAGGAGACTGCCCATCCCACCCACAGAGGTGGCTGCACACACTCCTACGTGTGTCCACGGGAGGCTGCCTGCAAGTCTAGATAAAAGGCCTTTTCTGCTCTCGCCAGTTTGGCTCAGCGGATAGAGCTCGGCCTGTGGACAGAAGGGTCCTGGGTTCGATTCCAGTCAAGGGCATGTACCTCAGTTGCAGGATCCTCTCCGGCCTGGGCCCTCGTCGGGGTGTGTGCAGGAAGCAACCAATCGATGTTTCTCTCTGCCTTTCCCTCTCTCTTCCAGGCTCCCTAAGAATCAGTGGGAAAATACCCTCGGGTGAGGACTAGCCACATAAGTAAGCAAGCAAAGCACTGAGCACTAGTGCTGAACGGAGGGCCAGGCGCAGAACGGGTGATCTCTGATGTGTGGTTTGGTTTGGCTTTTCATTGATTTCAGAGAGGACGGGAGAGGGAGAGAGAGAGAAACATCAACGATGAGAGAGAATCGTTGGTCTGCTGCCTCCCGCACGCCCCCTGCTGGGGATCGAGCCCACAACCCGGGCCGGTGCCCTGACTGGGAATGGAGCCCTGACCGCCGGGTTCATAGGTCAGCTCTGACTTTTTTTGATCAGTCAAAATGGCTTTGGGCTGAACGGCGCAGGACCATGGACAGCTCTGCCCCCTGCTTCTCCCTCTGTGATCAGTTCACCTGAGCACCAAGAGCTCCTGCTCACAGCCAGTCCCAGGCACCAAGTTGTAATCATAACCACGGCTTTCCGTTCTGAGAGCTCTTCGGCGCCAGTCACAGCGGCTCTTTGTATGAACCGTCCCTTTGGCCCCAGGACGCAGGCGTTCTCAGTCTGCAGATCATGAAGCTCAGCGCTGTTCCTGCGCGCGTCTGACAAACAGAAGCCGGGCACCTAGCGCCAGGGGCTCCTGTTGGACTGTACATACTTCATGACAATAACCACCAGACACTTTCTCCTGGAAGCGGGGGAAGATGGACATGTGCCGTCCAGCCGGTGTGGCTCAGCGGTTGAGCATCAACCCAGGAAGCAGGAGGTCACCAGTTCAATTCCCTGGGCTTGATTCTCTCATCATTGATATTTCTATCTCTCCCTTCCTCTCTGAAATCAATAAACATATATATTTTTTAAACGATAAGTGTTCACCAGTATTCAGGACCATACGCCACAAACTTCCAAAGCAGCTCCAGAGGCCCTTGGAAAATGCGACGCGATGGGGACGCCTGTCAGACTCTCCCGGGGCCTGCGCCGAAGGCCACACCCGCAGGCGGCTCCTCCCGGACCCGGACCCGCGCCCTTTCTCCTGTCAGTTGATCGTCACCTTGAGCCCTGCAAGCGGACAGGACAGGGTGGTTGGTAACGTGGCTGTGTCTCCGCTTGGAGGCAGGAGGCCCGGCTGGCCTCTGGCTCTACCTTGGCCACCTGTGTGACCCAGGCCTGGCCCCTTTGAGGCTGTTTTCATTCGCAGATGGTACCGGTGTGCCCACTTGGGTTCTGGCTACAGGAGAGGGCTTGCCCTGTCTGGTGTGGCTCAGTGGATAGAGCGTGGGCCTGCGGACTGAAAGGCCCCAGGTTTGATTCGCGGTCAGGGCACTTGCCCGGGTTGCTGGCTGGATCCCCAGTGTGGAGCGTGCAGGGGGCAGCCGATCCAGGATTCTCTCATCACGGATGCTTCTCTCTCTCTCCCTCTCCCTTCCTCTCTGAAGTCAATGAAAATATTTTTAAAACTTAACCGCGGACCTGAACTCAGCCGAAGAAAGACAGCAAGGGTCCTCAGAAAAAAGATCTTCCTCATCCAGCAAAGGCCCCTCGCAGCCAGAGCGGCAGCGAGGCCGGAGGAAGGCTTCTCCCTGACCCCCGGCTCCGCGCCGGCTCCGAGCCCCCAGGAGCAGCCGCAATTCCCCAGAGCGCGGCCTGGACCCGGCCTTCACCCTTCCTCCGGAAGCCGGCAGGTCCAGGTCTGCGAGCAGCACGCCAGCCTCGGAGGGGCGGGGCCCGGGAGGGCGGGGCCCTGGGAGGAGGGCGGGGCCCTGGGAGGGGCGGAGCTAGGAGGGGCGTGGCCTGGGAGGGCGGGGCCCTGGGCGGGGCGGGGGCTCCGGGAGGGCGGGCGATGGCAGGAACAGCCAGGCTAAGGAGTCGGAGAGCAGCGGCTCCTGGGAGAGCTCTAATGAGCACGGGTTCAGCTGTTATAACATCAGCAAAAGCACACACTCCCGGCTCCGGAGAGCGACCGGCAGGTGAAGAGCAGCCCGAACACGGCGCTGAGCCATTCCTGGGTCCCCGGGGCGCCCACAGCAGGTCCTGGGAAGTGGGGAGTTAGGGCAGGTGCAGAGCCTGAAACCTTCCCTTAAGCTGTGGACGATCCAGGCGAACCCCGCCATCCCACGTGGACGTAGGGGCAGGTTTCCAGCTGGCGTGGGCCCTGCATGTAATTCGTGATCGATCTGCAAATAAGAACACAAAGCAAGGCCCATCCCCAGGTGTGGCAGTGACTTTAACACAGACACGGCCCATTGAATATTAATTAGAATGCGGTCCCACCGCAGCTCCCCGCCCGAGCGGCCGGAAGCACCGCCTCCAGGACGTGCCAGTGCTGCTCGCTGCTTACCGAGCGCACGGCGGCCTCCCCGCTTACCGAGCGCACCGCGGCCTCCCCGCTTACCGCGTGCATAGCGGCCTCCCGGCTTACCGAGCGCACCGCGGCCTTCCCGCTTACCGCGTGCATAGCGGCCTCCCGGCTTACCGAGCGCACCGCGGCCTCCCCGCTTACCGCGTGCATAGCGGCTGCTGCAGACGCAGCGCGGGCCGCAGGTGAGACCTAGAAGTTCCTAACTCTCAAACGTACCGAGGCCCTTGGAGGTCATCTAACTGAGTTTTCTGTTTTATGAGGAAACTGAGGCTCAGAGAAATTAGACCCCCATTTTAAAAATCAAACTGCCATGTGTCTGAGCCAGAACCTAAGACCCCTGGCACGGCCCTGGCCGCTGGCCTCCCTGCCCAGGCTGCACCACCTGGCGACTAGCTCCCCTGCCGCCTGGGCTGACCTGAGCAAGAGGCATCTGGGGAGGCCTGTCTGCGCTGGATCTCAGGTGCCTCCAGCGCCCAACGCCAGGCCAGGATGTCACTCAGGCGATGGCTTTGCTCCCCCGGGGGCTGGTGAAATAGGGACCCTATTGTGTAGGTCACTGACCCTCAATGCAAATGGGAAGCCTCCGCTGTTACCCAGGCCTAACTGCACCCCCGGCAGGGATGAGAATGGTCCTCCAATAGCTCCTCTGTGATCCCAGCCATTCTGCATCTCCTTTGCCGAGGGCTAATGCGCAACCCCCAAGTTCACAGAATGAATGGCCTGCGAGTCCATGAAGCGAGGGGAGGGGTACTTTTACCCATTAGCCCGACCCCCAGAATGGGGCCTGTCTGCTTGTCGCTCGGGGAGACCCAGGGCGGGAGCAGCAGCCTGAAAGGCCCCGCGGGGAGGAGAGCAGGGCCGTTCTCCGGTCCAGCACTCGGCCGCAGGTGCCGGGCTGAGAAAGCCTGTTCTTTCTTTCCCGCCCCTTCTTCCCAGGGGTCAGAGGTCGGCTCTGTGAGAGCTGTGAGCCTGGCGTGGGGACCAAGTCCAATGTGGATGCTGCTTTTGGCTGAGGCAGGAGATTGGACCCCAAGATAACGGGACTCCTTACCCCTTACCTCTCAGCCGTCTTCGCTCCCTCCTTCCTGCCATTCTAAGCCAGGCATCTGCCCTGGAGACACAGGAGCTCCCTCCACAGCCACGCCCCCCCAAGCTCCGCCCCAGGAAGGCCCTCCATGGAGGGGGCTGCCCACCCAACAAGGGGTAACGTATGGAACTGGGTGGCGGTGTTTTAAATTGTTCCATTTACATGCAAATAGGGAGATGGTTTCTCGGAATAAACTCTTATTTGTGTTCGGCCCAACTCCTTCCCAGGAAAACTGGGAGCAGTTTGGAGCCATCCTGGCACAGAACCCCCACTTTTCCCTAAGGACTAGGGGACCCACCCGTGCCCCTGGGGGTGGTGACTTAGAAACAAATGCCCCTCACAACTCACTGTCAGGGTCAAGGCCATGCCAAGTGCTCAGCTGGGCTGTCTCCCCCACCTCCACTCCAGTCAGCTGTGGGCAGGGCAGGGGCAGGGCAGCTGTGGGCAGGGCAGCTGTGGGTAGGGCATGGGCAGGGCAGCTGTGGGCAGGGCAGCTGTGGGCAGGGCATGGGCAGGGCAGCTGTGGGCAGGGGCAGGGCAGCTGTGGGCAGGGCAGCTGTGGGCAGTGCAGCTGTGGGCAGGGCAGGGCAGCTGTGGGTAGGGCATGGGCAGGGCAGGGGCAGGGCAGCTGTGGGCAGGGGCAGGGCAGCTGTGGGCAGGGCAGGGGCAGGAGCAGGGTCTTCACCTCTGTCTCCAGGAGTGACAGGAAGCGGGGAGCTCCACCCCCTTCACGCAAGGGGACTCTTCCTGCTGAGGGCCCAGCAGTGGGCCCCCCTCGTGCTGAGATGCTGACTGTGGGCCATCTATCCCACGAGTGTTTCTAATCCTAACGGGGTCCCCAGACACAGAACTGCCTCGAACCACCTCGGGCACCATCCCATGTGCCAGGGGAACACATTTATGTACGGGGCAGAAGTAGAATGTGGGGACCAGCTACGATAATAAGAGCTATCACTCCTGCCCTGTTCGCTGACGGTTCTGTTCTGGTTAGAAAGCGCTTCTCACCTGGCTGGGAGCCGCAGGCCCTGGGACCTGGCGCTCACATCCGAACGGGTCCATCCTCCTTCAGAGCCGCCTGTCACTGTGGAGAGATTGACACCCTCGGGGCTGAGACAATCCAGTCCTGGAGGCACCTGCTCCTTACAACCCCAGCCCCTATGGCCTGGGGTCTGGGCCCGGGGCGCCCGCCCTCTGCGACCCCCCAGACCCCATGCTGATTACCCGTGCCCACTTCCCCTGCCTGTAATTCCTATTTCCCGCGCCATCTCTGTCCTTGTGCCCAATACAGCAGCGGCTTGGGGGGCGGGGAGCAGCTTTCTGTGGGTGACCTGCTGCTCCCCCACGCTGCCCGCAGGATTGGAACACACCCTCATAGGATTCACCCGTTTGCTGAATTGGCTCGAGTGACAGGCGGCCCTGGCTGTCTGGTTACATTTAGGGGAAGGAGAAGGACCTGTGTTCCCCCTTCCACTCCCAGGATGCCAGCGCTGCCATCTCTTGGGATTGGGCCACCACCACCCATGAGCTTCCGGAGGCCTGGAGGCAGGGCAGACTGGGGGGGCCTGTGGGGCCTGGGCTCCGGCCCTGCCCCCTGTGGCTCTTCTGCATCATGGTCCTCAGACTAGACCACAGATGGCTGGACAGTCGCAGCCTAGGCCACCCAGATCACACCCACGGAAACCGGGAGAGAAAGCTCCTGAGACTCGGCCAGAGAGGCCCAAAAGGGCCCCCCCACCCCCACCCTCGGGAAACTCCCTCCATCGCACCTCCGGCCTGACCAATCCCGGCAAGATTCCTCAGCCCGCCAGGCCACCCTGGGCTGGGGCGGCCCCTCAGGCCCTGTGAGGGCAGGGCGGGTGGGCGGCGGGGGAGGCTGCAGGGGCTGGGGAAGCCGGTGGTGCTTTCATGGTTGCGGTGTTGCTCCCAGAGCCCCGCGTGGGTGGGTCTGCTCCTCCCCCGGACGGAGAACCAGACGCTGCCCTGCCCGTCCCCTGAAGACAGGGCGTCAAACCAAGGACCCAGCTGGACGCTGGCGGGCAGGTGGCCCCAGGAAGAGCAGGGTGCCGCCCCGGTGTCCTTCTCTTTCCCAGGACGCCCACGAAGGGAAGGACGGCCGGTCTGAGCCCCGTCACCTCACCCGCCGCCATGCAGCCATCGTTCCGTCCGGGTACTGCCTGTCCACTCTGTGCCAGGCACAGCTAGAGGCGGGCCCACTGGCAGGAGGGGCGCGCCGTCCTTGCGATTGGGGTACCCTGTGAGCTCGGTGTCTGGGTGCCGCAGACCTCCCTGAGCGCCGACGCCTCCGGCCTGGGGAGCCGCAGCTTCGCGAGGTGGGAACCGAGGCTTGGTTCCAGCCCGGCAGCAAGGCCCCCCCACCCCCCCCCCCCTCCGGTCACTCCCAGGAGCTAGGCAGGAGGCGGAGGTGGCGGTGCCGTCTCAGGGAGGCAGTGAAACAGGGTCGGGTTCTGGCCCGAAGCGCGTGGGAGGGCAGAGGCGCAGGGGGCGGGTGCCGGGGCCATGGGCGGCCTACCCGGAGGCTCAGCCTCCGGTCGGTTCTCCGGGGCAAACACCCAGGATTCTCCCAGTAGATTCCTTTTTCTTCTCTTTTCCTTGTTTTATGAAGTGCTTGTCTTATTACACACAACTAGTGTTGACTGTTGTAAGTGAAACACGGACATGTCTACTGTGTTTTCCCATGCAGGTATTTGAATGCCTGTAAAGTTGTATAATTTTTCATGGATTTATTTATCGTCAGTTTTTAATTCCAGGGATTGATTATTCATGTTCTTTGCCTATTTTTCTGTTGGAGGGCCAAGGAATTTTTCTGAATTGAATTCAATAATGTTAAAGATTTTGAAAAGAAAAATACTAGTATATTCCTTGGCTTAGTACAAGTTTCTACTCTTCTCCTTTAGGACAATCTGTAGAGGATGACTTGAACACACATGTCTGAAATGGAGATGTTTGACAGATGTGATTTATTCAGCACGTAACTACTTGAGAGGACCCGCTGTTGCACAGATACCCTATAGAAATATTAAACCAGGATGGCAGATCACATGTTCTCCCAAAGAATACAATGTTTAGCTTGAATTGGCCTTTTACATCCTCATAGTGACTGGTTGAGGAGTCATTCTGCTCGTTCTGCCGTTTGGGTCAATTTGCATATTACCCTTTTATTATATAGGATAGAGGCCAGGTGCACGGGTAGGGGCCGGCTGGCCTGCCCTGATGGGGGCCCCGGGTTGGGGTGGGGGTCCCCGCTGGGAGACGGGGCTGGCCAGGGTGAGGGGCCGCTGTCATTCTGGTCTCTGGTCATTCTGGTCGTTCCGCTGTTTCCATTGCTTTTATTATGTAGGATTAGAAATGTTCTTTTTGGAAAACACATTCACATATGTAGTCTTTCTCCCTTTTATCTCTCCCCGGCCTCTGACTCCCCTTCACCTCAGGAATAGAGGTCCCTTTTCTGCTCAGTCAGTTGGTCACTTTCATTGCTGACGGCCACAAACTCAACAGCAGCTGCGCTCCCCGTCCTTGGTGAGCATTACTCCGTGTGAGCTTCCACTTGGGGTGGCCCCTTCCCTGAACTCCCCAAAACCCAGTCCCATTGCTCATGCCTCTTACCTGGTCTTCACATACTCATAAGCCCATGTGACTCTCCACTGCCTCCCAACACACACACAAACACACCTCGGCCAGTGGCTTTAGGCCTGGGCAGGGGCAGAGCCAGCAATCGGTGTGAACTACAGAGGAAACACCTTTTCTGACTGCTCATTGGCTAAGCTCCCTGTATGCCACTGGTAATATTCTTAGTAACTTGGGTAATAAGAATCCAAGAAAGTGATGTTGGGTTTTTCCACCTCACTCCTGGAGAAAAAAACCAAGGTCCACTGCTGGAGGGCTAAGAAATGTCATATCCTGCCCTAGCTGGTTTGGCTCAGTGGATAATGCCTAACCTGCCAACTGCAGGGTCTGGGTTCAATTCTGACCAAGGGCATGTACCTAGGTTAAAGGCTCCTCCCTGGCTGGGGCCCAGGTCAGGGCTCATGCAGGAGGCAACCAATCAAAGTGTTCCTCTCACTTTGATGTTTCTCTCTGTCTTTCCCTTTCTCTTCCACATTCTCTAATAATCAATGGAAACGTATCCTCAGGTGAGGATAAAAAAAGAAAGGAAGAAAGAAATGTCATATCCTATGAAAGACACATCTTGAAAATGCCTAAAGAAAGTTGTCATTTTTTTCATGGTGAAGGGACTGGAGTCTGTGGTGGCTGCAGTGACTGGCAGTGGCTGCAGCAGCGGGGTGATGGGGCTGGTGCCTTCCCCTGATCAGCCCGGTCGCCTCCCACAAAGGGAGGCCAGACTTCGGCTTAGGCCCGCTCCCTAAGGGGAGCAGGGAGCAGGGAGTAGGACATCCACTGAGGGCTCCCAGTATGTGAGAGGGGGCAGACTGGGCTAAGGGACAACCCCCCCCCCCCGCCAGTGCACGAATTTTGTGCACCAGGCCCCTAGCCCTAGAGTGGCCCAATGTAGCAGGTGTCCTGTAGGGCCCAGTGCCACAGCCTCCTGGTTCTCCCTGGCTGGGCACTCCAGCTGTACACCCTCCTGTTGTAGTTGAGCCTTGATGGCTGGTGGCACATCAGTGGGAGGGATTTACCCCCAGGCTAATCGGCTGCAAGGACTGGCTGCACCACCATGGAGGATCAGCTGTGCAGGGCCACCCCATGGAGCAGGACTTACTTCAGCAGGGCTCTGGTGCCCACTGAGTCCACCCCTTGAATGTGTAAAGGGGATGGCTGGTGCCTCGACATGGCATGAAACTGTCCACAGGGTCTTCTGGCTCTAGGTCCTCCCAGGAGGTATAGGCCAAGGTTGGCCACCACCTTATGTTCTTCCCAGGGCCACTCAGCATGAGCTACAAAGCAATCTGCAGATGGCTGCTACCGGTGCTGGGCTTGGAGGTGCCCAGGAGAGACCAAGCCATGAACCAAGGTTGGTAGTCACTACTGCCAAGCCTGGGCCACTTATCGAGAGGTACTGGGCATGCTGAGCTCAGACAGTTCAAACTTTTAGGAAATTTGAAGCATGAGCCAAGACAGGACATTGATATATATATCTCCTATCTAATAAAAGACAAATAGGGTAATTAACCGTATCTCCGATACGCTTCCTGTTGGCTAATCAGGACGATATGCAAATTAACTGCCAACAAAGAGGGCAGTTAACTGCCAACAAAGATGGCGGCTAATTTGCATACTGCAGGCAGGGCGGGACAGTGCCATCCCGCCTGCCCCGCTGCCATCCGGGCCTGCTATCTGCCCCAGAGCTGGTGGGTGGGACCACAGAGATCCGCCACCGACCACACCCACAAACGGCCCTCCCTTGGGGATCCTGGGTTGGCTGGTGCTAATGCACCAATCTGCCACCGACCACACCCACAACCGGCCCTCCCTTGGGGATCCTAGGTTGGTGGGTGCTAATGCACCAATCTGCCACTGACCACACCCACAACAGGCCCTCCCTTGGGGATCCTGGGTTGGCTGGTGCTAATGCACCAATCTGCCACCACCACGCCCACAACCGGCCCTCCCTTGGGGATCCTAGGTTGGTGGGTGCTAATGCACCAATCTGCCACCACCACGCCCACAAACAGCCCTCCCACGGGGATCCGAGGCTGGCGGGTGCTAATGCATCGATCTGCCAACACACACACCCGGGCCGCCTTTGCCCTGTGAAAACTATGCAGCTGGGAGAGGGGAGTGGGGCTGCTGGGAGCAGGGCGGGAACTGCCCGGGGTTTGCGTCAGGCAGCCCAGAGCGGAGTGCGAACTATCCCAACCGGTAGCTGCTTGCTCATTCACTTACTTGCTCATTCATTCACTCATTCACTCACTCATTCATTCACTCATTCACTCAGCAAACCCTCTCAGGTCCCTGGCACCAGGCCACGTACTGAAGGTAAAACAGGATAAGACAGAGCTATGTCCTCATAGCTTAGTGATTCAGTAGGGCGAAGCAGGCACATGAACGAGGCAGTTGTACGCACAGACGCACTGTACTGAGTTTGGTGAGGGCTGTAACTAACGCCAACTTTGTTCTCTTGATAAATTGGGGCCTCGGGAGCCAGGCCACCCCACGCCTGTAGGCCTGCGCCTAGGCCAGGAGTGGCCGGGGTCCCGGAACATGACAGAGGGTGCAGGTCGGGCTGAGGGGTCTGGTCCCACCCCTCACCCTCACCCCCGAGTGCACAAATTTTTGTGCACTGGGCTACTAATATATATATACTAGGGGCCCGGTGCACGAAATTCCTAGACTGGGTGTGCGGGGGGGGGGGGGGAGTGTCCCTCAGCCCAGCCTGCCCCCTCTCACATACTGGGAGTCCTCAGGAGTTGACCCCCATCACCCTCCAATCGCAGGATCAGCCCCTTGCCCAGGCCTGACGCCTCTGACAGAGGCGTCAGGCCTGGGCAGGGGACCCTCATTTCCTCCCATCACTGGTTCTGCCCCCAGCCCAGGCCTGATGCCTCTGGCCGAGGCATCAGGCCTGGTCAGGGGACCCCCAGACCCCTCCAATTGCTGGCTCTGCCCCTTGCCCAGGCCTGATGCCTCGGCCAGAGGCGTAGACCCCCATCACCCTCCGATCGCCTGATCGGCCCCTTGCCCAGGCCTGACGCCTCCGCCAGAGGTGTCAGGCTTGGACAGGGGACCCCCATCTCCCCCCGATCACTGGCTCTGGCCCCCGCCCAGGCCTGAGGCCTCTGGCCCAGGAATCATGCCTGGGCAGGGGACCCCCATCTCCCTCTGATCACTTTCTCCACCCCCCGCCCAAGCCTGACGCCTCTGACCCAGGCATCAGGCCTGGGTGGGGGACCCCCAGCCCCCCACCTAGGCCTGATGCCTCGGCCAGAGGAGTTGACCCTCATCACCCTCAGATCACCAATCACCGGATCGGCCCCTTGACCAGGCCTGAAGCCTCCGGCAGAGGTGTCAGGCCTGGGCAGGGGACCCCCAGCTCCCCGCGGTTGCAGGCTCTGCCCCTGCCCAGGCCTAACGCCTCTGGCCTAGGCGTCCGGCCCGGGCAGCGGGGACCCGCAGCTGCAACGGCCCCTCGATCATGGGCTTCACTTTAGGCCCAGGCAAGGGACCCCTAGCTCCTGGGACTGCCAGCTTCGATCGTACCCAGCTCCCATCGCTGGCTCCACCCCTACTTCCTGCTATCACTGGCCAGGGTGGAAAAGGCACCTGATTCTCTGATCATGGCTCGGGGGCAGGGCAAAGGCGGCCCCAGGGCCGCCTTTGACCTGCCCCCCAGCTCTTAGCTCCCCCCTGGGTTTCCGATCACTGTCAGTGGCAGGGGGCTTCTTCCTGCTTTCCCCTTCGCCTCCCTGCATTGTACCTACATATGCAAATTTTTTTTTTAATTAAATCTTTATTGTTCAGATTATTACATTTGTTCCTCTTTTTTCCCCCCCCATAACTCCCCTCCTCCCAGTTCCCGCCCCACCCTCCGCCCTCACTCCCCACCCACTGTCCTCATCCATAGGTGCACGATTTTTGTCCAGTCTCTTCCCACATCTCCCACACCCCTTTCCCCCCCAAGAATAGTCAGTCCATTCCCTTTCTATGTCCCTGATTCTATTATAATCAACAGTTCATTCTGTTCATCAGATTATTAATTCACTTGATTCTTAGATTCACTTGTTGATAGATGCATATTTGTTGTTCATAATGTGTATCTTTACCTTTTTCTTCCTCTTCCTCTTCTTAAAGGATACCTTTCAGCATTTCATATAATCCTGGTTTGGTGGTGATGAACTCCTTTAGCTTTTCCTTATCTGTGAAGCTCTTTATCTGACCTTCAATTCTGAATGATAGCTTTGCTGGATAAAGTAATCTTGGTTGTAGGTTCTTGGTATTCATCACTTTGAATATTTCTTGCCACTCCCTTCTGGCCTGCAAAGTTTCTGTTGAGAAATCAGCTGACAGTCGTATGGGTATTCCCTTGTAGGTAACTGAGTTTCTTTCTCTTGCTGTTTTTAAGATTCTCTCTTTATCTTTCGCTCTTGGCATTTTAATTATGATGTGTCTTGGTGTGGTCCTCTTTGGATTCCTTTTGTTTGGGGTTCTCCGCGCTTCTTGGACCTGTAAGTCCATTTCTTTCACCAGGTGGGGGAAGTTTTCTGTCATTATTTCTTCAAATAGGTTTTCAATATCTTGCTCTCTCTCATCTTCTGGCACCCCTATAATTCTGATGTTGGTACGCTTGAAGCTGTCCCAGAGGCTCCTTACACTATCCTCGCATTTTTGGATTCTTTTTTCATTTTGCTTTTCCGGTTGGATGTTTTTTGCTTCCTCGCATTTCAAATCATTGACTTGATTCTTGCGCTCCTCTGGTCTGCTGTCGGGCGTCTGTATAATATTCGTTATTTCAGTCCGTGTATGCTTAATTTCTCGTTGGTTCCCCAATATAAGATCGAGGGTCTTATTAGTTTTCGTGTAGATCTCATTAAGTTTATCGACAGCTTCTAAACAGTTCTTGAGAGACCTTAAAAGTGTGGTTCTGAACTCTATATCTTCCATTGACAATTTTGTCCTGTTTCTTTGTCTCCACATTTTGTTATGCTTCCTTGGTGTACCCCCTAGTGGTCTTTGTTCGCAGTCTTATAGTTAAACCTTGATTGTTGTAGCTAATCCCAGGGAGGGTTTGACCTCCAGACCAAGTGGCTATGAGAATCAGCTGTGTCAGCAGTGAGAGAACTTCTGTCCTCTAGGGAGGTGCTAATCTAGCCTTTGCCTGAGGCTATCCAGCAAATGCCTCTGTGCAGGGCTTGGGCGGGGCGGGTCGCACAGGATCAACAGGGTGGGCCGGAGAGAGCAGTTATGGCGGCTCTCAGTCCTGTCCCCAGGGGCTCTGCCTCTCTGAGTCCCAGCACCCGCTGCAAAGCTCGGAGAGAAAGTTGCACTCGCTCTGACCGAAGCCAGACAGTCCCGCTTCTCTCGTTTGAGTCTGGGTCCCTAAAGACTCGCCCGGATCTGGTGCTCAGAGTCTTCGACTCCCTCCCGATTGAAAACAACAACCGCACCCTCCGCCGCCAGCCCGCTCTGCGCACTCCGCACCTCAGAATTTGACTTCACCACTGCGCCTCCTCTGAGTGTCCGTGTGCGTTTCTCTTTCCTCCTAGTTGTAGGACTTCCACTCAGCCAGCGTTCCTGTGGTTCTGGGTGATGTCCGTTCCGTGTTTTAGTTTCACTTTTGAAGTAGTTGTTCAAAGCAGCAAACTCCGGCGTTAACCTATGCCGCCATCTTGGTTCTCTACATATGCAAATTAACCGCCATCTTGTTGGCAGTTAACTGCCAATCTTAGTTGGCAGTTAATTTGCATATAGCCCTGATTAGCCAATGAAAAGGGTAGCGTCGTACGCCAATTACCATTTTTCTCTTTTATTAGTGTAGATATATATATACATACACACACACACTGGAAACAGCTTGGGTAGGTCTATGAGTTGGTGGAGTGAGGTCTCAGGGAATCGCCAGGGCAGGTGGACAGTGTGAGCCACGTTGATGGAGACTCAGGTATGGTGCCCACCTGCTGGCTTTGGAAAGGGCTCAGAAAAGGAACCCTGGCCTCTGCCAGCGCCTCTGTCTGTGAGAAAGCTGCCCCTCCAGCGCTCACTCTGATGCCAGACAGTTCAGTTCCTCCCCACATGTTCCTGGTGCCTTTTGCACTGCTGCCCCAGCACTGGAGCTCAGAGGCAGTGAGTTCAAATAAGTGCGTGCACTGACCCTGTAAGAGGAACTGCCTGGGACTCCAGTAGCCTCTGTCTCACTGCTGGTTTTTACAGCCAAAAGTTATGGGAACTTCTCTTCCTGGCACTGGAACCTGGGATAGGGAGCCTGGTGTGGGGCCGAGACCCCTTACTCTTCAGGGGGGACGTCTGCATCTGAGATATCCATCCCGATTTTTACACCACACGTGGGTTTGGGACCAGGCTGTTCCTCATCTCTATCACCCCTACCAGGCTCAATGTGGCTTCTTCTGTGTGTCCTTAGTTGTAGGATTTGCATTCAGCCAGATTTCAGATGGTTCTGAATGACGATTGTTCTAGAGTTTAGTTGTATTTTTGATGTGGTTGTGGGAGGATGCGAGTACCGGCGTTCACCTGTGCCACCATCTTGATCGAAAGTCCTGCCCTAGCTGGTGTTGCTCAGTGGACAGTGTTGGCCTGAAGACTAAAGGGTCCCATGTTTGATTCCGGTCAAGGGCACATTCCCAGGTTGTGGGCTCAATCCCCAGTAGGGGCCACGCAGGAGGCAGCCAATCAATGATTCTCTCTCATCATTGATGTTTCTCTCTCCCTCTCCCTTCCTCTCTGAAATCGATAAAAACATATTTATTAAAAAAGAAAAGAAACAAGAAAACCCTCTGCCTGTGCCTTCTGCTGGTCCCTCCCCTATGCCCACCCTACAGGCATCCCCAGAGGACAGGCCTTCACCAACTGCAGGGACAACCTGAAACCACCCCTTAAAGGGGAGGAGGGAACACCCATGAGCCCCTGAATGTCGCCAGGAGCTATTCAACCCCACTCTGTGTTTATGTAGGTCGGCACTCAACCACTGAGTCACCCGGGCCGGGTCACCAGGACGGGCAAAGGTGAGCCTGCAGAGCAGGAAGGGACTAGCCTCGGCGCCCGGGAGTGGGGAGTGGGGAGCGAGCCTGGCTCCCCTCCTGTCCCTCTGAGGTCATTCACAAGCCTTTGTTCCTGCCGCATCGCCCTGGCAGAGCCCTAATGCTCTCCGCTCTGCAAGAGCAGCCTTGGCGTTAGGGCCGAAGAGCCTCTATTATAACACGTACCTGGGGGGGGGGGGGGGGGGGGGGTCGCCGCGAGGAGAGAAGCAGCTGACGGCTGGCTGGGCTCCTGTGGGCCGCCCCGCCGCCCCCCCCCCCCCCCCCCCCCCCCCGCCCAGTCGCACCGCTGCATCTCTTCCTGCCAGAATGTGCTTCCTTCTCCACCAGCTGATCCTGAAGTCAGCTGTTTATCCCAAGATCCTTCATGGCACTCGGGCTGATGGGCCTGGGAGCAGGCGGCAGGGTCAGAGGGCCACCTCCGTGCGCCCTGCCTCTGAGCAGGCCAGTACTTCAGGCCCCATGAATGGAAGGCTCTCGCAGGTCTGCGGAGGCGCCCGCTCCTGCGCCCCCTGCTGGTCGGGACCGGAAGTTCCTCCTGGCGGCGCCTGAGCTGGTGAGCCTTTACGGTTTCCTTTCCCTTTAGTTTTTGATGGCAAAGGAAGAGCCTTCTTAGAAAGAAAGCCTCTCCGCTGCCTGATGATGTGATCCTCGCCTCCTCCCAGGGCCCCGAGGGCCCCTCGGCCACGGGCACGGGCAGGGCGGGGGCTCGCTCCCTGCAGGCCCTGCAGGCGCGGAGCGCGAGGCCTCCGTGCAGAAGTCTCCGTGCCTGAGTCCCCCCAAGGTGCTGTCCTCACCTGCTTCCCTTCTGGAGCCCTTTCCATTCTGATTCTCCAACCCCAGACCACTTCCCCTCCGCAAAGCTGCCCAGAACACCAGCCAGTGACCTTGCCCCCACGCCCCTCGGACACACCTGCGGCCTGCTTAACCGGCATCACCTGTGTGGCAGGTTGCCATTGACCTTTCGCTGGTCCCATGCATAGCTGCATATGTCCCCCAATCGGGATAAATTACTCCCAGTGTCTCTCCTTCAAGGTAGAGACTGTCCTCATAGCCTGACCGTAGCACCTGGAATAGGGTAACACCAGGTTCTGGGTTGGCTGGTATGTGGGTGGCTGGGGTGGCATATTGGTTAGAGGTTTTCTGGTTGATGGGGTGATAGGGTGGGTGTGGAAGCCTGGGCCTGTGAGTTGATTGGCTGGTCTATGCGTCAGGGGGTTGCTAGGTTGGGGGGTGATGGGAGGATGGGTGAGCCAGCTATGACCTCACGGCCTTCAGCGTAGATCTCCTCACCGCCTGCTCCGAACCAGCCGGGACTCTGTGCACGTTCCTCCTTCACCAGGGGGCTCTCGAAGCTCTGTCAGGAGCAGGGGCTGAAACGGCAGGAGGAGGGGCCTTGCCCGAGGCGCCCGCACCTATAGCTCCTGCACTGCCCCAGGCACCGCACCGGGGAGTCCGACCCCCAGCACCTTCTTCTGCCACCCAGTGGGCCTCCTCTGTGTCAGCCCTGGAGGCTACCCAGGGAGCCCTCCCGCCCTGGGACGCTCTGCCTGAGGCTCAGAGGTAGTAGCCACTCTGTATCTGCAGGTCCTTGTTTCTTTTTCTTCTTTTCCTTTTTAAATGTATTTTTATTGATTTCAGAGAGGAAGGGAGAGGGAGAAAGAGATAGAAACACCAATGATGAGAGAGAATCACCTATCAGCTGCCTCCTGCACGCCCCCTATTGGGGATCGAGCCTGCAACCCCGGCATGTGTCCTGACCAGGAATTGAACCGTGACCTCCTGGTTCATAGGTCAACACGCAACCACTGAGCCACACTGGCTGTGCAGTTCTGTGTTTCTTTAAAGTAGGTTGGAAACCTACTTTTATAGTTACTAGGTAATCCTTCGTAAGTCATCTTCTATCTTGTTGATACCTTTATATTTAATCTTTCCTGTTATACTCCTGTATGGTTTCTCTCTCCTGATTGGACAGTGGGGAAATGGGTTGACTGGTGAGTGCACTGATAGGCGGGTTAGTGAGGTAGCAGGAAGATTGATTAGTGGGCCGCTTGGTTGGCAGATTGGCTGGTTGCTGGGTCGGTTGGTAGTTAGGAGGTTGGTGGGTGGGAGGTGCGGCCTGGTGCAGGGTAACGTGTTGTTGGACTGGTCAGTGGGGTGATGGCTTGTCTGGCGGGTTGGTGACTCGGTGGTTGACGGACTGCCTGGAGGGCTGGTTGGAGGGCTGGTTGGGAGGCTGGGCATTAGGATGTGGGGCTGGCTTCCTGTCAGAGGGATGGACAGGCTCAGGGAGGCCCCTACAGCGAGTCAGTCCCCACCCGGTGCCTTCAGGGGCCTGGCCCACCCCCCATCCAGAGCCACCAGGACCTTTTAAATTGCATCTTTTAAGAATCAGAAAACCATATTTCAGAAGGAAATTGCTTTGCCCCTCCGTCCAGATGGGCTATTTTTACTTGTCTTTTCTCCCTCATAATCTCAGTAAAGAAAGAAATTGTTTCTAAGCTTTTCCCTGTGTTGAGGCCAGTTTCCATCCTTCCTGGGGCCTGGAGGATCTGACAGCGCCCCAGCCAAGGCGGGGGGCAGGCACCCGGCTTCCGGCACGACAGATGGCTCCATTCCAGAGCCCCCAAGTCCAACGCCAGGCCCTGGGGGCCGCAGGGGGCGGGGAGACGGGGGCTCACAGCTACATAGAGCAGGGCCAGTTGGGGCAAAGCTGTGAGGTGGGAGGTTCGCGTGGTCTCCAGATGCCCTCCCTCCACCCCGCCGCCCACACCTAGGTAGTCACACTCTGCCACCACTTCTGCCAGTCCCACCTCTGCCAGCCCCCCTTTCCTGCCCTGTGGGCCACGCCCTCCAGGTCTGGTCAGTTGCTAGGGGTGCGGTGCTGACAGAGGGAGGGCGAAGTTCAAGGACGGACAACGTGGGCACCCCTTTGGCCCAAGCTGTGTAGCCAGCACCTCCAGCCGGCTCCTTCCACTCTCCCCACCCCCGAGTGCCCCTGTGCCCCTCCCCCTGCCTCTCCCACACCCATCCTCCTTTTCCTGGCACATTTCCGATGTTGGGGTCCTCCCAGCCACTGTGATGGGGATGAGGGCAAAGGGGTGCCTGGCTTTACCCGGAACGAGGCTGCGAAGTGCAAGGCTGGCTACGGGGATGGGAGGAGGGACTTGTGGGAGGTGGCAGGCTGGTGACAAAAAGTAGGTCCGGGCCGACCCGTGTGGCTCAGTGGTTAAGCGGCGACCTGTGAACCAGGAAGTCACAGTTTGATTCCCAGTCAGGGCACAGGCCCGGGTTGTGGGCTCCATCCCCAGTGTGGGGGTGCAGAAGGCATCCAATCAGTGATTCTCATCATTGTTGTTTCTCTCTCTCTTCCTCTCCCCTCTTCCCTGAAATCAATAAAAATATTTAATAAAAAAAGTAGGTCCAGGTCCAGCAATTGCAAGGCTGTAGCTGAACAAACCCCCCCAACACTCATAGAAGGGCCTGTCGGGGCGCGTGGCAACGGGGACCCCCTGAGCAAGGGGTCTGCCGCCCTCCCGCTCTGCAGGAAGGCCCCTGGGTCGCTGGGCCCCTCCATCAGAACTCGCCCCCCCCCCATGCGTTCATCATAAGCAGTGACCCACACACGTCCTGCGGCCAAAGGCTGTGACGCAGCGGAGCGGACCCTGAGACTAGGCGGGAACTGCGCCGTGGCGTCAAAGCGCAGGTGGGCCTCGCCGTCCGCTGTGGGAGTGAGAGGGTGGCCCATGGGCGGCGGAAGGAGGGCGCAGGCGGCGCAGACACAGAGAGGGGAGCCTCAGGGTTCATAAAGAGACCAAGAGAAGCCTGGGCCCCACACCTCCCCAGGTCTTGGGCCAGGCTGCTGGGAACTCCAGTACTGGCCATGAACTTCCCTTTCCTGTTCAAAACAATCAAGTCGAAGGGAGAAGAAAAATAGAGAGCCTGGCTGGTGTGGCTCAGTGGTTGAGCGTCATCCCATTCACCCACAGGTCCCGGGTTCGATTCCCGGTTAAAGCACATGCCCAGGTTGCAGGCTCGGTCCCCAGGAGGAGGCGTGCAGGAAGCAGCCAGTCAATGATTCTCTCTCATCACTGATGTTTCGCTCTCTCCCTCTCCCTTCCTCTCTGAAATCAATTTTTTAAAAAAATATTGACTAAATCAATGTTTGAGCACCAGTGTCTCGACACAGGCTCAGGTGTTTCTGGCACTTGGGCCTGAGATAAAAATCACCCACGGGCTGTCCTGAGTGGACCGCGGAGTGAGTGCGGGGAAGCCGTTCACCCCACGGTACTTACGGACTCGTCCTCCGAGGCAGGAGGACGGAGCAATCCCCCAGACGGCGTGCACTCACAGGCGCGCGCCCTCAACCCAGCCGCAGGCCTGGGCCAGGGCACAGCAGCCCAAGGCGGCCCTGGCATCCGGCACCCCAGTCTGCCAACCAGGGCGGCTCCTCCAGGGCAGCAGCAGCGGGTTCCTCGTGAGCCGGCGCCCGCCCCGTGTGCCACCCAGGCTCACACACACATGCATTCGTGTTCCGCGTGCACACCTTAGCGGTGGGTCCTGACAAGGTGCAGGTCATGCCCCTCTTCCACCTCGCAGGCGCCCGGACCTATCCAGAGGAGGGTGTCGCCTTTCATGGCTCAGAACCGTCCCTGAGGATCTGAACTGAGCTGGGACCCTCCCCAGAACACACACACATGCGTGCACACGTGAACATGCATGAACACACATGTACATGCACACACTCGCGTGCACATGTGCACACACATTCACACACACTCGACCCTTCTGTTTCAGGGGTTCCTGCCCCTCTGGGAGGCTCCCCACACAGCCCGGTGAGCCCCGGGACGGGTCCCGTCAGGGTGCCTCCCACTCCAAGTCCAGCCTCCGAGGCCCTCGGGAGCCTGAGGGCTGCGGGGAGGTGAGGCCTGGGGGAGGTGAGGCCTGGGAGCAGGTGGGAGGGGAGGGCTGGGAGCAGGTGGGAGGGGAGAGCTGGGAGCTGGTGGGAGGGGGGAGCTGGGAGCAGGTGGGAGGGGAGAGCTGGGAGCAGGTGGGAGGGGAGAGCTGGGAGCAGGTGGGAGGGGAGAGCTGGGAGCTGGTGGGAGGGGGGAGCTGGGAGCAGGTGGGAGGGGAGGGCTGGGAGCTGGTGGGAGGGGAGGGCTGGGAGCAGGTGGGAGGGGAGAGCTGGGAGCAGGTGGGAGGGGAGGGCTGGGAGCAGGTGGGAGGGGAGGGCTGGGAGCTGGTGGGAGGGGAGGGCTGGGAGCAGGTGGGAGGGGGGAGCTTGGAGCAGGTGGGAGGGGAGAGCTGGGAGCAGGTGGGAGGGGAGAGCTGGGAGCTGGTGGGAGGGGGGAGCTGGGAGCAGGTGGGAGGGGAGGGCTGGGAGCAGGTGGGAGGGGGGAGCTGGGAGCAGGTGGGAGGGGAGAGCTGGGAGCTGGTGGGAGGGGGGAGCTGGGAGCAGGTGGGAGGGGAGGGCTGGGAGCTGGTGGGAGGGGAGGGCTGGGAGCAGGTGGGAGGGGAGAGCTGGGAGCAGGTGGGAGGGGAGGGCTGGGAGCAGGTGGGAGGGGAGGGCTGGGAGCTGGTGGGAGGGGAGGGCTGGGAGCAGGTGGGAGGGGGGAGCTGGGAGCAGGTGGGAGGGGAGAGCTGGGAGCAGGTGGGAGGGGAGAGCTGGGAGCTGGTGGGAGGGGGGAGCTGGGAGCAGGTGGGAGGGGAGAGCTGGGAGCTGGTGGGAGGGGGGAGCTGGGAGCTGGTGGGAGGGGAGAGCTGGGAGCAGGTGGGAGGGGAGAGCTGGGAGCAGGTGGGAGGGGAGGGCTGGGAGCAGGTGGGAGGGGAGGGCTGGGAGCTGGTGGGAGGGGAGGGCTGGGAGCAGGTGGGAGGGGGGAGCTGGGAGCAGGTGGGAGGGGGGAGCTGGGAGCTGGTGGGAGGGGGGAGCTGGGAGCAGGTGGGAGGGGAGGGCTGGGAGCTGGTGGGAGGGGAGGGCTGGGAGCAGGTGGGAGGGGAGGGCTGGGAGCAGGTGGGAGGGGAGAGCTGGGAGCAGGTGGGAGGGGAGAGCTGGGAGCAGGTGGGAGGGGAGGGCTGGGAGCTGGTGGGAGGGGAGGGCTGGGAGCAAGTGGGAGGGGAGAGCTGGGAGCAGGTGGGAGGGGAGAGCTGGGAGCTGGTGGGAGGGGAGGGCTGGGAGCAGGTGGGAGGGGAGAGCTGGGAGCAGGTGGGAGGGGAGGGCTGGGAGCAGGTGGGAGGGGAGAGCTGGGAGCAGGTGGGAGGGGAGGGCTGGGAGCAGGTGCGAGGGGAGGGCTGGGAGCAGGTGGGAGGGGAGGGCTGGGAGCAGGTGGGAGGGGAGGGCTGGGAGCAGGTGGGAGGGGAGAGCTGGGAGCAGGTGGGAGGGGAGGGCTGGGAGCAGGTGGGAGGGGAGAGCTGGGAGCAGGTGGGAGGGGAGGGCTGGGAGCAGGTGGGAGGGGAGGGCTGGGAGCAGGTGGGAGGGGAGGGCTGGGATCAGGTGGGAGGGGAGAGCTGGGAGCAGGTGGGAGGGGAGGGCTGGGAGCAGGTGGGAGGGGAGGGCTGGGAGCAGGTGGGAGGTGCACCTGGGCCTCTGACAGCCAGGCACCACTGCTCTCACTCAACTGCTCCTACCCCACCCGGGGAGGCAAGAGCGAGCAGCTGCCCAGTCCAGGAGGGGGAGGAAGTGAGCACCCGCTCTGACTCCCTCCAGTGGGTACCGCACAGCCCCACCCCCCACACACACACACACACCGCTACTGACACCCGCACTGTCCCAGGTCCCGCACCAGCGCCCTCACCTCAGATGCTGAGCTGAGCTCCCTGCACCTTGGCTGCTGCCCGCTGCTGTCCAGCTCACCTCTCAGCAAGGTCCAGATCCAGGCCCAACGATGGCACTGGCACAGGCCGTGGGCAGCCTGTGACGCCCCCAAGCTGGCCACCGTGCCAGTCTGCCAGACCCGGGAGCCAGGCAGAAGCCAGGAGCAGGGAGCAGGGGCTGGCGGGCAGAGCAGGGATGAGGTATTGATGCCACGTCCGGCGAAGCGAGAGGGCCGCTTGCCCAGGAGTAAGAGCCGCTGGGAAGCAGAGATGGGCCGAGCTTAGCCGGGGAGTGCCTGCCCCGCACCCTGAGGAGGGAGCACTGACGCCCTGGCAGCCGCTTCCCCGCCCCCCCCCCCCTGCTGCAGACCAGAGGGGCCGGCAGAGGGCCTCGGTGCCAGGCAGGCAGTGGGCAGAGGCAGGACATGGGCAGAGCAGCAGCTCCGAGCCCCGGCTGGCAGGGAGGGAGGGGCAGAGGCGGCCGACCAGCCGGGGCCTCCCTCTGTGCCCACGCCTGTCGGGACCCCACCAGATAGCAGCCTCCCTGGCAGATGGGCACACAGAGACCAGACACTGGGGAGTGAGCACCGCCACGCGGGCTCCCCGCGGCTGGCGGGGTCTCAGGGCCACTGGTCCTCTCCTGCTGCCTCCCCCGCCTGGGCCAGGGGGTGTCTCTCCCACTGGACAGACGACGAAGTCGAGGTTCAGCGCTGGGCCAGGGTCACGCCAGGGGCCAGAGGCAGAGCCAGGAGTGGGCCCTGATCTGAGCCAGGGTCCTGGCTGGTGTGTCCTGCCGACGGCGAGAAGCCAGGAGCCCGGGTCCCAGGCCGGGCCCGTCCCTCCCCGGGGCTCCCGGAAGGTGCCCGGGTCTAACCAAACCTCTGGCTGCCTGCTTCCAGCCCTCCCCTCACCTGTGCCCGGGGCGGGGGTGGGGCACAGGGTTGGTGGTCGTCTTCAGCCCAGAGATCCTCACGGCTTCTCTGGATTCTTTCTGCCAGGAGATGAGACATGGCCAAAGGCTGACTGGGGAGGCGCGCGCGCGCACACACACACACACACACACACACACACACATGCCAGCACTTGCCCCCCAGGCAGGGGCGCCTGTGGGAGTGGTTCCCCGAGAACAGGGAGGGAGCCCTGTCTGCCATTTCTGTGGCTGCAGCGCCACCTTCGGGCTGGACCTGGCGTAGCAGGCAGGGGCTGCCATCGAAACCCTCCAGACCCGGGCCTCGCTCCTGCACCGCAAACCCCTCCTCAGCTCCTGCTGCGTGGCAGGCCGGCCATAGGGACTGGGCCTCCGGCCAGGGACAGAGGACAGGAGGCTGCGCCCAGGCACCTCCACTGCAGCGGGGGAAACGGGAGAACCAGGCCAACACGCCGGCCGCATGGCTCAGCAGTTGTGGGCTCGATCCCCAGGAGGGGGCGTGCAGGAGGCAGCCGATCCATGATTCAAAACAATAAAAATATATTTTAAAAAATAATAAACAAGGCCAACCCCGTGTAGCAGTGTGCTAGCAGGGGGAGCGCCCGGGGGGGGGGGTGGTCTTAGACAGGTGGGTGAGCCATGGCTGCACCAAGGCGGTGACATTGGGTCAAGCCTGGAGGGAGAAGAGGACACTCCAGAGCAGGGGTGGGCAAACTTTCTGACTCGAGGGCCACAATGGGTTCTTAACCTGGACCGGAGGCCGGAACAAAAGCATGGATGGAGTGTTTGTGTGAACTAATATAAATTCAAAGTAAACATCATTACATAAAAGGGCACGGTCTTTTTTTTTTTTTAGTTTTATTCATTTCAAACGGTCCGTATCCGGCCCGCGGGCCGCAGTTTGCCCACGGCTGCTCCAGAGGAAGCAGGGGCGCAGGCAGAGCCTGTGCATCTGAGAAAGGTGGGGGGGGGAGGCGGGGGGGGGGGACAGTGAGACTGATGGAGGCCTGAGAGGGCAGGAGGATGTGGGCGGGTCCTGCCGGGCGGAGGCCACGGCCAGGGCTCTGACCCTGTGGAACGAAGGCTCCCTTACAGGTGCTGAGCAGAGCAACCCGACTTCCATTTTAAAAGGAACTCTCTAGCTCCGTGGGGTGCTCAGTGGTAGAGCGTCGGCCCACGGACTTAAGGGTCTCGGGTTCAGTTCCAGTCAAGGGCAGGTACCTGGGTTGCAGACTCGATCCC
Organism: Myotis daubentonii; assembly: GCF_963259705.1. NCBI lineage: Eukaryota > Metazoa > Chordata > Mammalia > Chiroptera > Vespertilionidae > Myotis > Myotis daubentonii. The sequence goes on from NC_081848.1 coordinate 2,235,088, forward strand.
TGGCTCTGATCAGGGCACATGCGGTAGGCGACCACCAATGTGTCTCTCTCACACTGATGTTTCTCTCTCACCCCCCTCCCTTCCTCTCGCTCTAAAAATCAGTGGGAAAATATCCTTGGATGAGGATTAACAACAAATAAAGGGCCTCTGCACCGTGCTGAAGTGGACTGTGGGGTCAATGGAGGCAGAGGCACTGGTTAGGAGGCCACTGCCACCTCCGAGCCTGGCACGGTGGGGACTCACTCAGGCCAGGGAGCTGAGGCCACGGGCAGGGAGAAGGGCAGGAGTCGCAGCACCTGAGAGGAAGAGAAGCGTTGAGCTGGCCCCACAGCTTCGGCCTGAGATACAGAAGGAGGGCGGTGCCCAGCCGGTGTGGCTCAGGGGTTGAGCATTGACTTATGATCCAGGAAGTTCAATTCCTGGTCAGAGCACATGCCCAGGTTGGGGGCTCGATCCCCAGTGGGGGGCGTGCAGGAGGCAGCGGATCAATGCTTCTCTCTTATCATTGATGTTTCTATCTCTCTCCCTCTCCCTTCTCTGAAATAAATTTTTTAAATATTTAAACACCCATCAGAAAGGATATATGCACCCCTATGTTCATAGCAGCACAATTCACCATAGCTAAGACTTGGAAACAGCCCAAGTGCCCATCAGCAGATGAGTGGATTAAAAGCATCTACATTTTTTTTACTACGCAGCTGTAAAAAAGAAGGATCTACTACCATTTGCAGCAGCATGGAGGGGCCTGGAGAGCATTATGCTGAGGGAAATAAGCCAGTCACAGGCAAGTATCCCATGATCTCAGTCACATGTGGAATCTAATGAACCCAATAAACTGATGACCAAGAATAGACCCAGAGCCACAGACGCATGAAGAGGCTGTTGAACCTCAGAGGGAAGGCAGGGGAGGGTGGGAAGAGCTCAACCAATGAACCTGTGTGCATAGGTGACCGCCCGTGGACACAGACAATGGGCTGGGAGGGTTGGGGGGTGCAGGGGATGGGAGCGGCTGGACGAGGCTAATGGGGGAAAGGAGGGCCTGTGTAATGCTCTCAACAGTAAAGATTAAAGGGAAAAGTAAATAAATAAAATATGCATAAAAACTTTAAAAATGAAATATTAATAATAATAATAGCTTAATAAAATAATAAAAAAGGAGGAGGGTGGCGCCATTGCTGAGCGGTGGGACCTTTGGCTGGACTCACAGGGTCAGAGGTGCCTGTTAGGCCCCCAGAGGGAAGCTGGGTACATGAGTCTGAAGCTGGGGGGGGGGGGGAGCCTCCCTGGGTCCACTGGCATCCAGGCGTGGTCAGCGCGAGAGTGAAATTTCACGTCATGGGACTGCATGACTCCCAGGAGGGTAAGGAGGAAGGGGAGGGGAGCAAGGGCCCAGCCCCCACCCACGGCTTCCCAAGGTCGGACGCTGCTGTGCGGCCTCAGGAGAGCCCAGAGGCAGCGAGGGCCAGGGGCTGGGGACCTGGGGACCTGGAGCTCAGTCAGGAAAAGGGGAGGGAGAGCAGCCAGGTCAAAGGTGCTGGTTCTTTGGGGTCCTGTTGTTATTAACCCTCACAGGCCATTTCTTCCATTGAGGTTTAGAGAGAGTGGAAGGGAGGGGGAGAGACAGAGAGAGAGAGAAACATCGATGTGAGAGAGACACATCGATTGGTTGCCTCCCAAGGCACCCGAACCAGGGCTGGGGAGGAGCCTGCGTCTCAGGTCTGAGCCCAGGACCCTTCCCCCCCACAGGCTGGTACTCTAACCACGGAGCACCCAGTTAGGGCTGAGAAAGGACCACTGGGTTCAACAACACAGAGGGCGCCATGACCTTGAGAGGGACTGGTTTGTTGGCAGGGTGGTGGCAAAGCCTGGAAGAAGTCAGAGCCAGCAAGAAGGAAAGGGGAGCGATGAGGAGCGGTGAGGTCATTCTTCTGTGGCTTCTGTTGTCACGGGGAGGGGAGATGGGGAGGTGGCTGGAGGGGGATGCGGTCAAGAAAAGTTGGGTTTTTTAAGGTGGTAAAACAGTGAACTGACAGGAAGCAGTTCTTTCCCCGGGGCCTGGGGCCTGAAGACCCGGGCGCCTCCCCCCTCAGGAGACCCAGCCCTTTCAGAAACAGACCTCGGAGAGGTTAAGGTTGAAGCTGCACCGACAGGCAAGGCGGAGCCAGGCCCCTGCTGCTAACAAACTCGCTTCGTGTTTTTTTTTTAAAATAGATTTTATTGATTTTTTACAGAGAGAAAGGGAGAGGGATAGAGAGTTAGAAACATTGATGAGGGAGAAACATCAATTCAGCTGCCTCCTGCACACCCCCTACTGGGGATGTGCCTGCAACCAAGGTACATGCCCTTGACCAGAATCGAACCTGGGGCCCTTCAGTCCGCAGGCCGATGCTCTATCCACTGAGCCAAACCGGTTAGGGCCTCGCTTCATTTTTTGTTTGTTGGTGGTGCTAACAAACGTGCTGTAGAGGCCGATGGCCCTCCTGCTGCAGCCAGGCCTGTGGAGACAGGCACAGGGTGGAGGCGGGTGGCCGGGAGCTCCCGCAGGTGCTGAGAGCCAGCACCCGCCCCTCCCAGAAAGCCCAGGCTGGCAGGCAGCATGTCAGCCACCAGCAGCAGCACAGAAGGGTCTAACGCAGCGGTTCTCAACCTGTGGGTCGCGACCTCTTTGGGGGTCGAACGACCCTTTCACAGGGGTCGCCTAAGACCGTCGGAAAACACATATATAATTACATATTGTTTTTGTGATTAATCACTATGCTTTCATTATGTTCAATTTGTAACTGTGAAAATACATCCTGCATATCAGATATTTACATTACGATTCAGTTATGAAGTAGCAACAAAAATAATTTTATGGTTGGGGGTCACCACAACATGAGGAGCCGTAGTAAAGGGTCGCGGATTAGGAAGGTTGAGAACCGCTGCTCTAACGGGATCCCAGGAGGCATTCAGCTGCTTAAACAAACAGCACTTCCTTGTTTTCCTCTTTTCTTTTTTCTCTTCTTATTTTTTCTCTTTCTTCCCGTTTTCCTTTTTCGGTTTCTCCTCTTCCTGCCGCACTGATCTGCCATTGTCCAGGCTCTGGTTTTGTTTCTCTCTCTCTCTCTCTCTCTCTCTCTCTCTCTCTCTCTCTCGCTTTCCTCTTCCCTTTTCCTGCTCCACGTTTCCCGCTTTCCTTTTCCTCCTGCTTTCTCCTCGGTTTTCCTTTTCTCGGGTTGTGTCTATCTGCCTCTTCCTCTAGTTTCCTTTCTCAGATTATTTCGTTTCTCTTCTCCCTTCTTTATTTTAGGTTTTCCTTCCCCTACTCCGCTAACCCTCTCTCTGTATTTTCTTTATTCCAGCTCTGCGCCTACATACCCTTTTTCTCATGCCCCCTTTTCTGTGTTTTGTTTGTTTTGTGTTCTCCTTGTAGTTTTTCCATCTTTCTTTGCTATCCTTCTTGCTCTTTTCTCTCTCCTAACTCTCTCTGCTCTGGTGGTTGCTGTGTTGGTGCTGTAGGGTCTCGGGTATGTTTTTCTTCTGTTTCCCGCCTTGTTGTTATGTTTTGTTCTGTCTGTCAGCACCTCCACCACAGCTCGCAGGATGTGGTCGGGATGAGCCACCCAGGCAGACTCCATCCATGAGGGGACAAGGACGTTCAAGACCAACTGCAACAGGAGAACCCAATGAAGGCCAGGTGGGTGGAGCCACCCCAGGCTTGGTGCGAGGGGGAGGGGCACAGAGGCAGCGCCTGGTGAGTGCAGCTGAGGGTCATCGGGTTAAGACACGGTCTGGAGCCCAGAGCCCAGGCCTGACCCCCGGAGTGGCCTTGGCAGGTCACCTCCTGCTCAGGCTCCCACAGCAAAAGGAGACAGTGCTCGAACCTTCCCAGGTGCAGAGGTGAGGCTGGGCCGAGTGTGAGAACACAGCGGGGAGCAGAGATGGGCACGGAGGTGAGCACGGGAGAGATGCAGCCAGATGCAGGCGGTGGGTTTCCCTGGGGGGGGGGGGGGGCGGGGGCGGAGACCAGAGGCCGGCCTGGTGCTGGGCGGGTCCCTCAGCCAGTCCGGCCCTGAGAGGGGGGTGCCACAGCCACCGGTGCCTTCTTCCTCACTCCGCCCAGCCTCACACCTGCTGCCCCAGCCTCACACCTGCTGCCCCAGCCTCACACCTGCTGCCCTCATTTCTGCCTGAGCGCCTTCTCCTCTATCCCTAAGCCTCCTGCTCAGCTGTCCTGGTTGTCCTCTTCCACCAGCCCCTCCATTACTCTGTCTCAGACCCTAATCATTCACCACAAATTCTGAGTTGCAGAGTCAGACAGGACACAGCCGGCCTCTGAGAGAGAGGGAGAGAGAGAGAGAGAGGGAGAGAGAGAGAGAGAGAGAGAGAGAGAGAGATCAATGATAACAGAGGATCATTCATTGACTGCCTCCTGCACGCCCCACACTGGGGATCATGCCTGCAACCTGGGCCTGTGCCCTGACCGGGAATGGAACTGTGACCTCCTGGTTCATAGGTCACTGCTCAACCCCTGAGCCACACTGGCCGGGCTAACTTGTTTTTAACTCAATGTTTTCTTTATTGCAACTTGAAAAAAATTTTTAATGCAGTCTCAAACTAAAAATGTACTCGTGGCACCGTCTCCTTGCCCTGCGTGCCGTCTAGTTTCAGTTCACTTCCTGTAACGGTTGAAGTGACTTCCCAAAGGTCTGGCTACGGCTGCCCGGCCGAGAACTGCGCTGCCACCGGCATCTGTGTGGGCACCGCAGGGCCCTCAGGTCTGAATTATTTGATGCAGACCTTTGAGGAGAGAGGAGATGGCATCTAAGCCTCCTTTTCCTGCTGATGCCAAGGAATTGCGTACTCAGACCAAATGCTTAAAATATAGACTGTTTTTTGCCCTGGCCGGTGTGGCTCAGTGTGTACAGCGTCGGCCTGTGGACTGACGGGTCCTGGGTTCAATTCTGTTCACGGCACATGCCCGGGCTTTGGCTCCAGTAGGGGGCCCGCAGGAGGCAGCCGATCCATGATTCTCATCACTGATGTCTCTCTCCCCCTCCCTTCCTCTCTGAAATCAATAAAAATGTATTTTAAAACAAAGCCACTAGGTGGCCTGGATGGGCGCTGGGTCTTCCCGCCCCCGCAGGCGGAGCGCCTCTCCGGGGAGGGGCAGGGAGGCCGGGGCAGAAAGAGGGACCCGCTCCAGGGACGCGCTCCAGGCTGGCTCACCCTCCCTCCCAGGATGGGGCTCCCGGGAAACAGACACGCTGCCCTGCAACACGAGACAGGCCTGCTCAGCCTCCAGGCTGCCCCAGGGGAGACCACCCGCAGGAGCAAGGGCAGGCTGCCCGCGCCGTCTCCGTCAGTCCGTCCGGGAAAGGTGGCCCTGCCTCCGCCCTCGCCCTCCGGCCTCCGGCCGCCGGCCTGCCAGGGTCGCCTCCGGGCAATCAGCCCTTCCCTGTGTCCAAGATGCTCCTTCTCTGAGGCTGCCTCCACCCCGTCCTGCTTCCCTCCCCGCCTCCCCGAGGCCCTCCCCGCGGGTGGGACGCTTCCTCGTCCTCCAGGGTCAGCTCAGGGCTCCCTCCTCAGACAAGCCTGGTGGGCCAGCCAGGCGGCCGCGTCTCCCTCCCCTCCCACAGCGTGTCCCTCAGGCCTACAGCTCCCTCTCAGCGCAGACCCTGGTGTCTCTCCCAGGGCCCCCATCTCCCGGGGCCCCCCATCTCCCGGGGCCCCGTTCTCCCAGGGCCCCATCTCCCAGGACCCCCTCTCACAGGACCCCCTCTCCCGGAACCCCTTCTCACAGGACCCCCTCTCCTGGGGCTCCCTTCTCCCAGGGCCCCCATCTCCCGGGGCCCCCCATCTCCCAGGGCTCCCTTCTCTCGGGACCCCCTCTCCCTGGGCCCCCTTCTCCCGGGGCCCCCTCTCCTGGGGCTCCTTGAACCTGCCCCTTGCTCCCTCCACCCTTGCACCGTGAGGAGGTCCCTAACCTACAGGTCCATCAATGGCCTGAGGCGCCAGTCCCCTCCCTGCCACAGGCCCCATCCTCCACCCACTTGGCCACCCCACACCTTTCTCAGGCCTGGTGACAGAGCCTTCCACCGGCTGTGCCCAGAGAACCGCCGTGCCCCCTCCACTGGCTGCCAGTCATATAGCTGGGGATGCGAGACACTTTAATGCCAGCTGAGCTGCCAGCACTGCCCCAGGAGGCCTCCCAGCCCAGCCCACGCCGCCTGCCGGGGGCCCATGCACTTGATATTGTGACGCTCACTTTTACCTCTGAGAAAACTGGCCACGTGAGCTCACCCCTGCAGGAGGGGGTGCAATTTCATGCTGCTGAATTGGGGGAGTCAATATTTTTGACATTTTTTTACTGCTACTCAGAGTAAAATATGCAATTTACAAGGCAACTCAGAACAAATACAGGCACATCCCAATTTTCACAGAGCGACCTCTTGCCACATCGGATGTGCTCTCCTATTTTCAGTTCTGTTCTATCCTGCACTGTCATCGCCTGTGTTATTTTTTAAATCATGGTCACAACCCAGTAGATTGACTTGTACCGTGAAAACCTGGGGAAGCGGCCAAGGGGATGCGTGGGCCTGCCTTCCCGGGGCCCTGAGGAAGGGGCATCTCTCTGGGGGCCGATAAGGACCGTTTCACCCAGAGGCAGGTGATGAGCAGGGCGCGGCCTCCTGACTCCTCTTCTCTGAGGCAAGGCCTGCCTGCCTTCCTCTCTGCCCTCCTGCCGTCAGAATGTACGTACCAAGCACCTGCTCTTTGCCAGGCACAGTGCCAGGTGCGGGGATGGAAAGCTAAGGGAGACTGCGGAACAACCCCCCTGATGGAACAGACACCCTCTTGGCTGACCACAGGCTTAAAGGTTAAGCCAATGGGTTAAGAAGAGACATCCAGGTGTGAGGGGCCAGCCTCTTCCCCACCTGATGTTCTTTCCAGGTGAAAGCCCCACACGTTGCCCTGCCCGCTCACTGTCCACCTCAGGGCCAATGGACAGGCACGTCTGACTGAGATTTTGGAAGGGAACCTCATGTGTGAGCCCAACATTTCCTCTTCCCTTTCTCCTCAAATCAGATGGCCTTTGCGGGTGCATCCCTCCCTCTGTCCTTTGTGCTGAAAGCTTTACAAAGCCCTGCCCAGTGCTGCCCCGGGCAAGGTGGATAAATGACCGCATTCTGGAATGTAGTGTTATATGAAACTCGCATACAAAGTTGCAATATCTTGGGGGATGGGGGGGTAAGATCAATGTTGTTTAAGGACACAAACTTGCAATGAGGAGTAAATAAGCCATAAAGATAATGCACAACATAATGAATATAGACAACAATATCGTGCTATAGTTATGTAATGTGATAAACATCACTACAACAGCAATCATTGCAATATATAGAGGTATCAAAGTAACACACTGTGCACCTTACATTTACACCATGTTACATGTAAAAGATATTAAACTTTTCTAAAAACTCACCATCTCCAACAACAGCTCTTCCACACCACAATAGTTCTGCCTGACAGCCTGTCTTCGTCTTCACTATTCCGGGATTTAGGCAAGGAAGGGGTCCTGTTTAGAGGGCCTCCTTGCCCACCCCAGCATCTCCCAGGAGTGAACCTCGGCCTTCCCAATGCACGTTGCCATCCTAGCTCCCCCTCTCCCTCTCTACCCCTCCCAGCAGTGTTTTGCTTTATGAAAACCCAGGAACCAAGTTGGCAAAGACACCGCCTCCACAAGGGCAGACACGGGGAGAAAGGCCTTTGAAAAAGTGCCTTTAGTGAGAGGGGAGGAAGAGACTGACACTCACATCCCAAGGAAGTTCCAGTCCTTAACAGAAGCATGAAACATTCAAGGGATGAAAAGCAAGACCTACAACCAAGATACTTTACCCAGCAAGGCTATCATTCAGAATTAAAGAAGAGATGAAGAGCTTCCCAGACAAGAAAAAGCTAAGGCAGTTCATTACCATCAAACCAGTACCACCAGAAAATGTTAAAGAAACTTCTTTAAGAAATAAAGGAATAAAAATGGTCTTAGTGATAAATGACTTTCTCCATAGGCGAGATTATTCGTGAGTTGCCTCTGGAACACCTATATTTCATCTCCTTAGATCACAATATTTAAGAAGCTGGCTAGAAAGGGGACTTAGTCTATGGCCTTAGAACATTTCCTTTGCGTGAGAAAAATTGTGCTATTAAAGGAATCAAAGTAGACTAGTAAGGATCAGACCTGAGACACATTAACCAGTAAAATAAATGGTCTTTTTAATACATATTTAAGAATTTTGCCTGTTTGAGAGAACTTTGTCAGTGGTGAGTCAATTTTTTCTAAGTTCTATTTAATGCCTACATGGTTATGGTAAATGAAATGACTAAAATATTTTGTCTTACCTTGTTTAATTTACTCAAATTTATTTGGCCATTACTTAAACATGCTTATTTCTTGACTATAGGCCCAGTGCACAAAATTCATCCACAGATGGGTCCGTAGGCCTGGCCAGCAATCAGAGCCAATCAGGGCCAGGCCAATCAGGTGCTTCCTTGCCTCTGCCCCTCCCCTCCCGCCTCCTTTTCTTACTGCCACACTGCCACCATGTCTGGTGCCCGCCGCCAGGCACCCCCAGTTCCCCGTCCCAGCCCGGGGACCAGGGAGAGGGACCACAGGAGTTTGGTCAGCAAGGGAGGTTGGCTGTGGGAGCGCGCTGACCACCAGGGGCCAGCTCCTGCATTGAATGTCTGCCCCTGGTGGTCAGTTCATGTCATAGCAACTGGTCATTCTGTTGGTTTAGGCATATATCCTATCTAATAATAGACAAATATGGTAATTGACCGCACCTTCGCTACGCCACCATAGGCTAATGAGCGTGATATGCAAATTAACCACCAACAAAGATGGCGGCTAATTTGCATACTGCAGGCAGGGCAGGCCAGCACGAGCCACCATCTGGGCCCTCGTGTGCTGCCTAAGCCCCACCGCCAGCTGGGACCTCCATGTGCGGCCCTGGGTGGTGGGACCCCTGTGTGTGGCCCTGGGCAGGTGGGACCCCCGTGTGTGGCCCTGGGCAGCGGGACTTGGGGGCACGATTGGCCCAAGGAAGCCCTATTCTTGCACCCCAACCCCCTCATCAGCCCTGCCCTGTGTGTGACTGGGGCAGCGCCCCAACCCCCTGATTGGCCCTGCCCTGTGCGCCAATAGGGGCGGCACCCCAACCCCAGGATCAGCCCTGCCCTGTGCACGACTGGGGGCGGCACCCCAACCCCCCAATCGGCCCTGCCTTGTGCTTGACCTGGGGAGGCGGGGCAGGCACCTAGGGATCGGGCCTGCCATCTGCCACCCGGGAGCGGGTCTAAGCCAGCAGGTGGTTATCTTCTGAGGGGTCCCAGACTGTGAGAGGGCACAAGTGGGGCTGAGGGACACCACCACCCCCCACCCCCCCGCGCCATTGCACAAATTTTTGTGCACCGGGCCTCTAGTATATATATAATCATCCAATCCAGTCACATTCTTTTAAACACTATTTGTATGCCCTCAACTCCCAAACATACATCTCCAACCTTGACCTTTCTCCTGAACTTCAAACTCATCTATACAGACACCTACTCAACATCTCTTCTTGAGTGACTAAGTAGACATTCCAAACTCAATACATCTTCTCCCCAAATCTGTTCGACCATTAGCCATGCCCAAATCTGTTGATAGAATATTATCCTCCTAGTGTCTGAGGCAAAAACAAGGAGTCATCTTTGTCTATTCTTTTTCTTTTACATCCACTTTTTTTAAAAACCATATTTTTTATTTGTTTGTTTGTTTTTATATATTTTTTTAATTGATTTCAGAGAGGAAGGAAGAGGGAGAGATAGAAACATCAATGATGAGAAAGAATCATTGATCGGCTGCCTCCTGCATGTCCCCCATCGGGGATCGAGCCCACAACCCAGGCATGTGCCTTAACCAGAATCCAACCCAGGACCCTTCAGTCTGTAGGCCAACACTCTATCCACTGAGCCAAACCAGCCAGGGCTACATCCACTTTCAACCAATCCAATCCTGTTGGTTCCACCTCCAAAATATATCCTGAATTGCCCAGCCAATTTGGCTCAGTGGTTGAGCATCAACCCATGAACGAGGAGGTCAGTATGATTCCCAATCAGGGCACATGCCCAGTAATCTGACCACTTTTCATCACTACTGTTGCTATCTCCTGGGTCCAAGCTTCCATAATCACTGGAAAAATATCTTTGGGTGAGGATTAACAAAATAATTATTAATTAATTAAAAGCTTACATAAGACTTTTAATGTGGCACCTAAACCTCTAAAGAAAGATTGAGTTGATGCATGAAGACCATTGCAGTTCTAGAAAAACGAACCTGGCAGTACTATGCACAATCTGTGACATGAAATTCTAGACCTAGATCCTGCTATCTATGGACTAACGAAGTGACTTTCTTTTTTTTTTTCTTTTTTCTTTTTTTTTTAGTATATTTTTATTGACTTCAGAGAGGATGGGAGAGGGAGAGATAGAAACATCAATGATGAGAGAGAATCAATGATGGGTTGCCTCCTGCGCGCGCGCACACACACACACACACACACACACACCCGGGAATTGAGCCCACAACCCAGTATGTGCCCTGGCTGGGAATGGAACTGTGACCTCCTGGTTCAGAAGTTGATGCTCAACCACTGAGCCACACCGGCTGGGCCAAATTGACTTTCAAAATAACCAAGTTTTAGGAGAAACTCACAACAACAATTTATGTTCTCTAAGCTATTGAGCTTGTTTTCTAAAGTTCTGATTTGCAAAGTTCTGGAAGGAAAATGGTCTTCCAGAGACTTCTGGCTAGAGCTCTTCCAGCCCTCACAGTAAAGAACAGAGGTGGAGAGCAAGGACAGGAATTATTTATTAATCACAAAAATAATGGACTTGAAATTGCAGGCCTGCACTCCCCCAACAAATCAGCAGCTGAGCGATATGTACCAAAGGCTTCTTAGAACAAAACACTGAGTCATTGCTCAGAGGAGCAGGAAGCTAAACTCAGAATCCGAACTTTGCCAGGAAGACCACATTGAATCTGAAACCAGAAATAGATGAGAAAAGTCATAAAGAAAATGAACAAAAAGACAAAGAGCACAGACTTGAGATGTTATGATGTATAATTATAAGTAAAAAAGGGATATTAAGAAGTCAAAACTAGCCCTGGCCGGTGTGGCTCAGTGGATAGAATGTCGGCCTGTGGACTGAAGGGTCCTGGATTCGATTCCCGGTCAGGGCACATGCCCGGGTTGCAGGCTCGATTCCTAGTGGGGGGCATGGAGGAGGCAGCGGATCAATGTTTCTCTCTCTCATTGTTGATGTTTCTACCTCTCCCTCCCTCTCCCTTCCTCTCTGAAATCAATCAAAACATTTTTTAAATATAATTTTTTTAAAAAAGAAGTCAAAAATAGAGAAGTTGGGGAAGAACATGGGGCTAAGAGAAAATTACAAACCTAAGCAAAGAAAGATTACTTTGGTGTCCATATGTCGGAGTCTTGAACTGACAAGCCGTTTTCCTGCCGAAGAGAGAAACAGGCTAGCTCGTGCCTGCGCTCATGTGAACCTCCTGTACTGAGGGTCTGCACGCCACTGATAGGAAACCAGAAGTAGTGAGAATAACATCAGCAAAAAGTAGAAGAGCCTCTGCTTTGGCTATTTGGCTACTTGTAGGTAATTCATAAATGCAAATAAGAAATACAGCAGCTCTCAGCCCTAGCCGGTGTGGCTCAATGGATAGAGCGTTGGCCTGTGCACTGAAGGGTCCCGGGTTTGATACCAGTCAGACCATGTACCTTGGTGGCAGGCTCGATCCCCAGTGGAGCTGTGCAGGAAGCAGCTGATCGATGATGTTCCTCTCTCATCGATGTTTCTATCTCTCTATCCCTCTCCCTTCCTCTCTCTCTAAAAATCAATAAAACATTTTTAAAAAGTTTTTTAAAAAGAAATATAACAACTATCAGAGGTCACCAGGGATATCAGAACACAATGGATTTCATAATTCTTACACAACTAGCTATAAATGAGGACCGATGAGTGTGAGTGGGAAGGACGGAGGCACAGCACGGACAGATGTGCATGAACAGGGAGATGATGCGCGTGACAAAATGTCTGTCACGTGAAGCGGTCACCTTGGGAAGGGCAATGGCCGCGTCAGGAGCTGGCGGCCTCAGAGGACTTTGCCCGGAAGAACAGGGGAATAGATGCGCTGACGTGACTCCTCTCTCAGAGCTGCGGTGCGGTCTACCCCATGGCACCTGGAAACCAGTGGGCAAGGGAGCGCCTGGGTACGCTCCAGGCCCCTGGGCACAGAGCCGGCGGAGGGCGGCGTGGGCTCTAGAGGTGCAAACGTCCGAGAGCCAGAAACTTCAGATGTTTCTTCTTTAAGTAAAACACTTGCTGTGTTCAGATACTTTTGTCAGGTTAAGAATGTTCCCTGCTAGTCCCAGCTAACATTCTCTTCTTTTCGCATTGACTGAGGTGACTGTATGGTTTTCTCCTTTCCTCTGTGAGGGTGTTGATGGGAATGGGGATGCTTTCTGAGGCAGAGCCATCTCTGGATTGTAAAGGTTAGATAGTGCTGGGTATCCATGTGTTATTGTATACAAATAGTGGTTTATTTTGCTGATATTTTCTTTAGAGCTTTTGAATATCCATATTTCAAAGTCACAATTTTTTTTCTTGAGCTATCTTTGACTGCATTTTTGTCAAGACTTCATTTTTATTTATTGAAACAAGTTGTATAAATAAAAATTGTAAATTTCCCAAAGACTTGGTAAAATGTGCTTATAAAGCCCTGAACGTGCCCTGGCCAGTGTTGTTCCGTTGGCTGAAGCATTGCCCTGTACACCAAAAGGCGGTGGGTTCAATTCCCACCAGGGCACATGCCCAGGTTGTGGATCTGATCACTGGCTGGGGCCCATGCAGGAGGCAACCAATTAATGCTTCTCTCTCTCTCTCTCCTCCCACCCCCAACTCCTCCCTCCCTTCTACTCTCTAAAAATCAATGGAAAAAATATTCTCCAGTGAGGATAGAAAATAAAAATAATCAAAATAAATAACCCTCTGGACATAATGCATTATTTCAGAAGTAGGTTCTTTTTAAATTAAGCTAATTCAATTTGTCTTTAATGACTACTCCAATCATTAGGGTTTTATCACTCTTTGTGAATCAATTTTGTTAAATTGTCGTTTCTTTTTTTCTTTTTTTTCAAAGTCCTCTTCTCTCTAAACCCAGCCACACACTTGGAGTGGTTTCCCTGCCTCCTCAAACCCATGGACTACGACCAGTAGATGCTCCGAATTTCCTCCAAATGTCCTCTCGCCTCTGCGGCAGCCCTGCGTGGCCCCAGACAAGTGACAGTTTGTCCAGACTCCACCCCCAGGGCCTCCCAAAGCCCTTCCCACCCAGCTGGCCTCGGGGCTCGCAGGCACCGGCCCCACCCGTGTGCCCCACCCGCCTAACCATCACCCATGTGTTCAGGGTTCAGGGTCTGGAAGAGGGCCGCACGCAAATGAAAGAGACAAGACAAGAAATAATAATTTGGAAATAGTGGGGGGCCAGGAGGGCAGGTCCAACTCAAGGGGAAGGACTTCCCCCGGTGCTCAGGCCTCACCAGCCTTTTATTGATCTGGGATACACCCATAGCCCTTAGGCAGGCAATTTCCAGTAACAGGCAGACTAGCCCTTCAGCAAGGATTTCCATAATAATAAATGGGGAAGTTGCTTCAGCTCCCATCATCTGGACTAACAGTGGGTGCACAGCTCTGACCTTTGCCAGGGCTGCAAGGGTCACCAGCCTTCCGGGTTCCTTGTCCACACCTCTCTGGTAGAGAAGACAATGGATGACTTCCCACACACCCACTTGGTTTACGTTGTCATTCCTTTATCTCGAGGAGGGCGGGTACTTAGTCCCTCCAGGATAGAGCGTGGGTTTCGGAACCACACTCCTAGCTTCTGTTCCCAGTTCACTCTCCGGACAAGCGGAGAGCTGGGTAAACCGCTGGGCCTCTCCGTGGTATTTTCACCAGTAAAAGGGGTTGACAAGTCAAGTGTAGAGTTGGGCCAGACAGAGGCAGGAAGGCAGCTGTGGGTGCAGGCAGCTCTCCTTTGCTTCTCTCTTTCCCCCTAACGTCACCCAAACTCATCTCCCTGTGAGGAACTGACGGGAAGGAAATCAGTCACCAGGATGCCAAGGTCCTTGCTGAGGGGACTGTCCTGAATGCCCCGCACGGCCCTCAGGGACCAGTAACGTCGCCCGTAGCTGCAACTGCTCCTCAAACTGCTTCTGTATCCAGATTATTTGGCGGTTAAGTTGGGTGTGTTTTTTCTTACCAATCACACAAAACACACCTAACAGCTTCCCAAAAAACTAAGCAAAAGGCAGCTCCAGGAATGTGTCTGGTCACCTTTGCTGGGTCCAACCCCAGCGGGTCCAGGGGTCCCCAAAGGTGTGGACGGAGTCGGCAAAGAAGGAATGACACAGAGATAGCATTCAGTTGATCAGCAGCCTAGCCAGGATCTCTAGCCAAGTTCTGGTTAGGATCTCCAGCCAAGTTCTGTGTCCATGTTCTCTTGCTAGGTTCTCCAGCCAGGTTCTCCAGGTTCTTCAGCCAGGTTCTGTAACTATGTTCCCTCGCTAGGTTCTCCAGCCAGGTTCTGTCCAGGTTCTCCAGCCAGGATCTGTCACCAGATTCTAGTCAGGTTCTCTTGCCATGTTCTATCCAGGTTCTGTCTCTAGGTTCTTCAGCCAGGTTCTCTCGCTAGGTTCTGTCTCTAGGTTCTGTCTAGGTTCTGTCTCTAGGTTCTGTGTCCTGTTGTCTTGTTACATCTGTATTTATACCAGTTGATTCCAATCCTATCAATCTCTATTCCAAAGGATAGGGCGTTTCTTATCTCCATTCCAGGGAGTAAAGATTATGTAGCTTAAGCATGATTGTTCATAGTTAAAGTGATTAACTACCCGCCTGGCACTTAGTTGAGGGGTTTTATTCCCTCCCTAACTTCAGGGGAAAATTGCTACCTGGGGAAACAACCTTTCTCGGAGAGGTGACCTTGGTTAAAACACATAGCGCCAAGAAGGTGAGCAAACATATTAAGAACAGTATGCCATATATGCCAGGTCCCTTGAAACAGCAAGGATGGACCGGCTCCCGGCACACCTTCACTCGGAGGGACCTCCCAGGCTTCCTCAAGCTCCCCGTCCCGTCTCACCTCCTCTCGGGGCCTTCCCAACCACAGTGCCCCTCCCGCCCCCCCAACACCCCAAGTTCCCTGAAGCTACCTCTTGTCTTCTTTTTTTATTAAATATATTTTTATTAATTTTCAGAGAGAGGGAGAGATAGAAACATCAATGAAAGAGAAACATCCATTGGCTGCCTCCTGCATGCCCCCTACTGGGGACCAATTCCGCAACCCAGGCATGCGCCCTGACTGGGAATCAAACCATGATCTCCTGGTTCATCGATCTACACTCAACCAGAACCATGACAGCCGGGCGGGCTGGGCTTACAGATGTCTCCAATTTGCTACCTTTCTGGCCCCCTCGGCCCCACCCCTGCCCCACCCCGGGTCTTCCCCAGCTATTGTCTGTGTCCATGGGCTTAGGCATAGGGGCTATCAATTTGGTTTCTTGGGTTGGGTTCTGGTTGCACTTGTGTGACTTTGTGAAAATTCAACAAGCTATTGTCAGCTGGTGGTTGGAACCAATTCAAGGCCAACAGCAATCCCCAAGTTGGGGTGCTGTGAAGAAGGAATTTTTGTTCAGTGTAAAAACAGCTCAATTGTGATTCAGCATGGCTGTGAGCAGCTAGACCCAGGCCCTCACCTGCTCAGCTCCTCCGTGGTCTGCTCCCCTGTGCTGGCCTGCTCCCTGTGCTGACCTGCTCCCCTGTGCTGGTCTGCTCCCCTGTGCTGGTCTGCTCCCTGTGCTGACCTGCTCCCCTGTGCTGGTCTGCTCCCTGTGCTGACCTGCTCTCTGTGCTGGTCTGCTCCCTGTGCTGGTCTGCTCCCTGTGCTGACCTGCTCCCCTGTGCTGGTCTGCTCCCTGTGCTGACCTGCTCCCTGTGCTGGTCTGCTCCCCTGTGCTGGTCTGCTCCCTGTGCTGACCTGCTCTCTGTGCTGGTCTGCTCCCCTGTGCTGGCCTGCTCCCTGTGCTGGTCTGTTCCCTGTGCTGGTCTGCTCCCTGTGCTGACCTGCTCCCTGTGCTGGTCTGCTCCCTGTGCTGGTCTGCTCTCTGTGCTGACCTGCTCCCTGTGCTGGTCTGTTCCCTGTGCTGGTCTGCTCCCTGTGCTGACCTGCTCCCCTGTGCTGGTCTGCTCCCTGTGCTGGTCTGCTCTCTGTGCTGACCTGCTCCCTGTGCTGGTCTGTTCCCTGTCCTGTTCTGCTCCCCTGTGCTGGCCTGCTCCCTGTGCTTGTCTGCTCTCTGTGCTGGTCTGCTCCCCTGTGCTGGTCTGCTCCCTGTGCTGACCTGCTCTCTGTGCTTATATGGATAGAAATTCCTACCCCTGGTCCCTGATTGGTCCATCCTCATGCAATTGAGGACTCTAAATTTTCACAGGTTGATTGGTGCAGGAGGCACTGCCCTGATTGGTCAGAATAGAGTTGCCCCCCTCAGTCCAGCCCTGGTTGGTCAGAGCTGTGCTGCTCCAATTGGATGGGGAACTGCTTTCTAAGGTCGGCTCAGATGCAGGAACCCAGTGCGGAGGCAGGGCCTCCGTGCAGGCTTCTCTGTGTGAGGCCCCGGGTGGAAATGGCGCCTGAGCGCTGCTTTTCTTAAAAAACTTGAGCCCAGCAGCCACCAGGAGCCCTTCTTGGGAGGTGTCTTCTGTCTCAGGACCCACACTCTGTACAGTCAATATCCACTTAATGTCTTTGTTAGGTTCCTGGAAACTGACTTTAAGTGACGCGGCATAAACCAATTGGACCCTAGGCAATTGATAGACACAAGAGCTGAGGTCCTGTGTCATATTTCCGGTCACAAAAACATCACCAAACTCCTAAATGAAGACCCAAATGCTTCCAATATGAAACATTGAAATATGAGCTATGCGTACATTTAAGAAAGATGAATAAAAACAAATAGGATAATGATTTTCCCACCTGCTATTCAAGTTGAGGGTGCGGGTGGCTGAGCTTGTCCCGTCAGCTCAGGGGACAAGTCAGTAACCTGCTCTGGACAGGACACCTTCCGTCACAGGCCACTCACACCCTCACCCGCCCTCCCTCGGGGTGGGACAATTCAGTCAGGCCGGGTAACCGAGCTGCACGTCTTTGGGAAGAAACCAGAGTCCCCAGAGAAATCCCTCTGGAAATACCAGAGTATGTTCCTTGTCTGGCACTCATTGACTTCCCACGATCCTTTCGAAAGAGAAGTTTCAGGGCCTCTAGACCAGTGGTTCTCAACCTGTGGGTCGTGACCCCTTTGGGGGTCGAACGACCCTTTCACAAGGGTCGCCTAAGACCATTGGAAAACACGTATATAATTACATATTGTTTTTGTGATTAATCACTATGCTTTAATTATGTTCAATTTGTAACAATGAAAATACATCCTGCATAGCAGATATTTACATGACAATTCATAACAGTAGCAAAATTACAGTTATGAAGTAGCCACGAAAATAATTTTATGGTTGGGGGTCACCAACATGAGGAACTGTATGTATTAAAGGGTCGTGGCATTAGGAAGGTTGAGAACCACTGGTCTGGAGGCTCACGAGTAGAAATCAGGTGATCTAGTTGATGACAATGCAGCTTCGTCCTCCTCCTGTGCTGGCATTCAAGTGTCACCTGATGTAGATGGATGTAGGAATGGATGCTGCTGACCTGTGGGGAGACTTAAAGACGGTGCCTGTGAAGGCTTTTTGAGTTGTTTAAAGGCCTGCCCAGATAAATGAGGGCTGTTCCCGAAAGCTCTGGGGCAGTGCTTGTCCATGTTAGCTGACTGTTTTAATTATTGGGATTTTTTAAAGGCAAATAGGGACTGTGAGTTAGGAGACAGGGGTATACAAAAAAAAGGCATCCTTGAGATTTAGTATTGTAAACCACTCTGTGTCCTTTGGAATTGGGTAAGTGAATTTTGAGGGTTAGGGACAACTGGTTGGATAGGAATTACTGTCTTATTTATTCATTACTAGAGGCCTGGTGCACAAAATTCGTGCACTGGGGGGGCGGGGTGTCCCTCAGCCCAGCCTGCAACCTCTCCAATCTGGGAACCCCTTGGGGGATGTCCGACTGCCAGTTTAGGCCCGATCTGTCCGACTGCCAATCCCATCGGGCCTAAACTGGCAGTTGGACATCCCTCTCACAATCCGGGACTGCTGGCTCCCAACCGCTCACCTGCCTGCCTGCCTGATTGCCCCTAACTGCTTCTGCCTGCCGGCCTGCTCGCCCCCTAACCACTCCCCTGCCAGCCTGATCAACACCTAACTGCTCCCCTCACAGCCCGATTGACCCAAACTGCCCTCCCCTGCAGGCCTTGTTGCCCACAACTGCCCTCCTCTGCTGGCCATCTTGTGGCTGTGGGTGCCGCCATCTTTGAGGGTGTGGCAGTCAATTAGCATATTCCCTCCTTATTGGCTGTGGGTGCCACCATCTATGCAACAGTGTGAGGGTCAATTAGCATATTCCCTCCTTATTGGCTGTGGGTGCCACCATCTATGCAACAGTGTGAGGGTCAATTAGCATATTCCCTCCTTATTGGCTGTGGGTGCCACCATCTATGCAACAGTGTGAGGGTCAATTAGCATATTCCCTCCTTATTGGCTGTGGGTGCCACCATCTATGCAACAGTGTGAGGGTCAATTAGCATATTCCCTCCTTATTGGCTGTGGGTGCCACCATCTATGCAACAGTGTGAGGGTCAATTAGCATATTCCCTCCTTATTGGCTGTGGGTGCCACCATCTATGCAACAGTGTGAGGGTCAATTAGCATATTCCCTCCTTATTGGCTGTGGGTGCCACCATCTATGCAACAGTGTGAGGGTCAATTAGCATATTCCCTCTATTTTAGACAGGATAAGTCCTGAACTAGTCCTTCTTTCCCATTGGGCTTTTGATCCCCTAAGACGGGGGTATTGCAAGGACTGTAACAAGGTTTTGATAAATCTTGGGCTTCTAAAGCAGACAGCCTATTAGAATAAATATCGAGTCCTTCTAGAGCCTCCGGGTTGAGAGGACAGTGTTTCTGGTGTGAATGTGAGGCTTTTTGCAGGATCAGGAAGGCGGGAAAGGAACAACTTACCCCAGCTGCACGCTTAAGGCTGAGAAAAGGTCTCTTTCGTGGCTTCCCAGACATGCCTGTAACGGCTACGGCCTCTGCCGGTGATTTACCAGGGTTTGGGAGAGCACAGAGGAGGTGGCTCCAGCATCGGGGAGGAAATCAATTTCCTTCTCCCCGCCCTCCCCCCCCCGCCCCCCCCGCCCCCCCACTGTCAGGCTTACCCGGGGCTCCTGGGTGGAGGAGGCAGTCCTTTGAGGAGCCGGGTTGGGAGACCCTGGGCCCTGTCAGTCCTGCCGGGCCGGCTGGTCGCCAGCCCCAACCCAAGGGACTCTGTCTTCCAGTGGCTTCCAGGCAGAACAGGGCTTCGGGAGCCACCACGCCCTTTGGGGCCACTCCTGCGCGTAGTCCAACCTGCCTGCAGTTGTAGCGGGCGACCAGGACCGACTGCTCTCCTCGGGCTCTGACCGGGGCCCTTGCCTTGCTGAACTTGCTGAAGCGCGGTTCTGGTTCTGGCCCGGCTTCCCCTGCTTTTCCTTTTCCCCGTTCTGGTTTTTATTATAGAACACAGAGGTGGTAACTTTCAGGAGAGTCTTTAAAGTATTTTGGGGACCAATAGCCAATTCTTGTAACCTCCCGATGACTGGGACAGCCTGAGTGATGAATTTGTCGTTTAAAATTAGTTGTCCCAATTCTGAATCTGGGGTAATGTTGGCGCGCCTAACCAACGCCCTCCGGAGCCTTCCAAAAGGGCCGAGGACTTCCCTCAGCCTCTTGATCAATGGCAGTTAACTTAGAGTAATTAATGGGCTTTGTTTTATTACGCTTGAGACCTTCTATGAAACAGAACTGGCAATGTTTTATTTTCTGTTTCTCAGTCTCAGGGCCCCATTGAGGATGTATGTGGGGGAGGGAGGGGCGGAGGGAGGAATTGTTTCTTGTCCTGTTAAGAAATCTCTATTCCTTTCCTCAGAATTCTTTATTCCCCCAGCATAAGTTAGAAAGTGATCATTCCCAAATGTTCTTGCTTTCTAGTATACACTGCCTGATTCAAATCGCACGGCACCGCCCACTCCCTCTCTGGCCCTTGAAGCAGCCACGGCTGCTGCCAATCAGGCCCTCCCCCAGCGCAGGCGCCCAGAGGCCCCTGCCACCCGCCCCCTGAGCACGCAACCTCCTCCTGTCGGGTCAACCCGTTATGGCGTCCCGGTTAATTAGCATATTTCTCTATTTTTTTATATAGATAGATGATATCTCTATATGAGAGGTCAAATACTTGAATGAGGTGTTGGAAGACTTCAATATATTTGTCAGGGTCTTCTGAGCACTTATCTAAATCTTTCAATATGTTCCAGGGTGCGAAGGGGACCTGGGCTAAGGTATGACCAGGCCCTTCATCTATCTTGAGGCAAATTAAGGTTGGCTTGGGCGGGGCATGGCCTCCGCCTTCTCCCTCAGTGGACTTGGGTTGTTATTGCCAGAAGTGAGGGACTTACTTTACAGTTCTTGTATAAATCTGGCCTGTCCCTTAGGGCAGTGGTCGGCAAACTGCGGCTCGCAAGCCACATGCGGCTCTTTGGCCCCTTGAGTGTGGCCATGAAGTTTCAATCGCACTGTACGTGCGCGCCCGCACGTGGTATTTTGTGGAAGAGCCACACTCAAGGAACTGCAGTTTGCCAACCACTGCCTTAGGGTAAAGAAAGTTTGGACATATGGGACTTTTAACCATTTTCCATTTCTTCTATTGAAAAAGTTAAAACCTCATTCTGGGGCAGTTTTTACTATTCTTTGGTTGGTATTGAGGCAGCCAAACTTGAGGCCCGAGAGAAATCAGGCTTTTTTTTAAGGTTTGTGGGTCAAACTTATCCCAATTTTTCAGGGGCTGTATTTCATGTAATATGATGGCACGCTTCCCATTAGAAGAAAGAAAAGGAAATGTGCAAGCATATCCAGCACCCTTGTACCCACAAAAGATGTCCCGCATCTACTGTGTGCGCCCCTTTGGTGGGGGCAGGGGCACATCCCCCTCCCAACCAAGGGTACCTCCTCTCCTGGCCAAGGGTGTATCATGGAGTGAAGACCTCGCTCGTCAGTCTGGAGTGCGTGGCCCTTTCTGTGTACGGCTGCAGAACAGGTTGTCGGGCGGATTGACCGTATTTACCACCACACCCCTACGACCCGAGCTCACGCAGAGGTCATGGGTCCCTCCCCTGTCTCGTGGGGGAAGGTGTATAACCCGTGTCTTGCTCTCAGGCCCCTTGTCTGTGACTGAAAAGGGCCTGAGCTGGCCGTAATGTTCGGAAGTACCCACTGACCGGGATGGGTTGAGGGGTCCATTCTCGGATGCGGACTGAAGAGAGTTTACGCAGTATCCGGAACCCTGGTTCGGCCAGTATCCAGGGAATATAAACAGCGCCAGTCCCCACCCCCGTATGCCCTCGTCATTAAAGGATTTATCCTCTGCCTGAGTTTTGGAGCAAGGATGGAATCTATTTCTGGCCTGATTTAATACTTTAAACTTCCTGCTCATCGGCTGAACTTTTAGTTTTTACTGACCCTTAATTTCTGTTGTTTTATTTCCAAATCTTAAAAATGCCATCTTTAAAATTTTATCTCCTTTTCAACAGGGCAACCAACTCGGTTGCTCCCCCGAAGAAACACTGGGAAAGGGACACGCTGGTTGACTCTGCAGGGAACAGTGTGGGTAGAAGGCACACCTTCTTGGTTTTTGTTAAGGCTGAGTATTGGTGGAAGGATTTTTATTTCCCCCTTTTCAAGCTTAAATTTACCCCCGAATAGCTAGTGCTCACCTGTCTATTTCACTCAGGTATGCTGGAAGGGGTACCGCCTTCTATACACACTGAGTGGCCAGGTTATTATGACCACCTGATGTTTGTAGGCAAATTAGCTATAATTTCACGCTGAAGTTGCTAGGGGCCAGACCTTTATAAATAGGGAAGCAGGTTGTTTACCACAACGGTAGAAGTAATTTTTTTTCTGAAAACATGGGTAAACAATGCGATTTATCAGCCTTTGGACGTGGGATATATATTTATACACTGAGTGGCCAGATTATTATGACCACCTGACGTTTGTAGGCACATTAGCCGTACACTGCATCTTATGGGATATGGAAGCCGAAGGCCTTTTCGAACACCTTTGCTGTCTGCAGTTACCAAGATAAAACGTCTCCAATTCGCACAGGAACACAAGGATTGGACAGTCGAGCACTGGAGAAAAGTCACGTGGTCCGATGAATCACGTTTCCAGTTGCATCATGCAGATGGCAGAGTGAGAATTTGGCGGAAACAGCATGAAAGCATGCACCCCACATGCATGAGTACAACCTTCAAGCTGGTGGGGCCAGTGTTATGGTTTGGGGCATGTTTTCCTGGCATGATTTGGCCCTTTAATTCGTGTGGAACAACGTCTGAATAGCACAACATACCTAAGTATCGTTGTTGATCAGGTTCATCCTATCATGTCAATGGCATATCCCAATGGAGATGGCTTCTTCCAACAAGACAATGCACCATGCCACGGTGCTCATATTGTGCAGGAGTGGTTTCAAGAACATGAGGGAGATTTACCTTGCTTAGGTGGCCCCCACAATCACCAGATCTCAATCCAATTGAGCATTTGTGGGACAAAGTTAAAAGAGCCATCGGGCAGCTGGTTCCACAACCATCAGATCTCACAGAACTGGACAGTGCTATTCATCAGGCATGGTGTCAGATTCCTCGCACCACCTTTCAACATCTCGTGGAGTCAATGCCAAGAAGAATCACCGCAGTATTGAAGGCAAAAGGTGGCCCAACGAAGTACTGATGGGGTGGTCATAATAATCTGGCCATTCAGTGTATATACTTTATAATTCCCTGAAGTTCTATAAATCCTCACTTGGTTCAAAGATATGACCTACTTAGAAGCCTGCAATTTAGAGTAAGTCAGAGTCCTTTCTATGGGTTTTTCTAAAGACTTAAATATGCCAAAGTAAAGCAATGGCTGTCTCATATGACAAAATTCAAAAATGGCATGGTTATAGATTTGTTTAAAATGTAATTGATAAAAACCTTTACTTTAAAACATTCAGAGATAACAAACTTCTAGTACAACAAACATTTGTATATAAAAAGTAACATGTGGCATATGGCTTATTGCAGACGATGCACTGAACATTGAAAACCACAACCTCTGATTGTGGAATGCAAATACACAGAGAGTTACTGACCGATGCAGGGAATTCGCTCTTTTGCCCTATGTTTCTGTGGTGGAAGCTACCCATTGTCTACACTATCAGGAAAGTGCTGGTGGACCTTGAGCTCTGGTTCTTGCTACTCATCACTTTGAATATTTCTTGCCGCTCCCTTCTGGCCTGCATTAACAAGGAACCGGAATGCTGGTGGACCTTGAGCTCTGGCAAGGGCCAAAGCTATGCACTGATTGGTTAGTCGAGACAATGCTGGCTCAATCAATTTCCTGACCAAATAGCCTGACTAAGGGCAATATGTGTATCTAAAATTGAATAAAAGGTTGGCAGGCCCTGGGCACCAGTGAAGTCTTTCTTCTTGAGAAAGACTCTCCACCTGGCCCCCCAATTTCCAAATTATTATTTCTTGTCTCATCTCATCATTTGACTTCGGCCCTTCTCAGATCCTGACCCCTAAGCCGGTTTGGACTTGGCTTTGCGTTTGTGTAAGTTCTTTTCTGAAGCAGATTGCAACTTTATAACACTGAAGTGTACGTATTCGAACAGAACACGTACTGGCTTTTATGTGACAGAACTTCCTCGTGTGACTGTAAGCACATTGGCTTGGTCAGTTAGTTCAAAACTATTTCTTTCAGGGAGAGAGAAAAAGCCTTTGCATCACCTCAGGGCCCTTGGGGTGTCACAAAGCTGTCTCTCAGTTAAATTCTCGAAATATTACATTCAGGAAAGCTGTCAAATGTATCAATTTAAAGATTATTAAAACTTAACGGGTTTTAACATTAGGTATTTGGTCTCGACCACAGAGTTAATCCTCTTCAGTCTGGCTGATACATTGTTATATCCTATCCACAGGAGCACAGAATACACTTTGAATTGCAGAGAAAATGCTGGGAGGACATGCCTCCTGCCTGAGTATTCCCTTGCTGCCGTGGGCGGAAGCGACTGAGCTGTGACCGCCCCACAGCCAGCCGCATTTCTGCTTCCACGGACCTGCGTGGTCTGGCAAGTGCCGCCTCTCATTCTGTCACTTCGAAACCTAAAAGCCACTTTTAAAGCTGCCCCTTTTCCTTCTCCTCCTCCCGCTCTGTCCCAGGAGAGGGAGATAAGGTCTTGCTAACTACAGACCGGCTACAACTTAGCTGGTGATCTGGCCTTTGTTTAAAGTTCCCTGGGCTGACATATGCAACCTCTATAAATTTTATACTTTCAAATTAGTCTTGCAATGTTAAAGTCTTAACCCAGCACAGCAAAATGGTACGCCCTGGGCACAAAGCCCACACAGAGCAGAGACAGAGACGTTCCTAAAAACGGCAAAGAGCAACCGTTAGTCACCGAGGTTATCTTACAGACACACAGGCAAGTCTCTCAAAATTCAAACACTGAACTTCTGGCGCTGATGCCTTCAAGGTCTTGCAATCCCTGCTGCACATTCGGCATGTCCACAAGCAGCCGGACCCCCAGCAAAGTGGGAGGTGCCCATCTTTAAACAGATTGATGATCCAAACATCAACAGACACACTCTTATACACAACATTCACAAGCGCACACAACCCGCAGGCGCCACAGAACGTCCTCCATGAAAAGGCCCCCAGCAGGGCAATGTCCCCTGTCCCTGGTTTGGGACTGACCCGCCCAGAACCTCAGTATTTCCCAGTGGACTATTTTGGCCCATTGTTGTAATAATGTCATGGTCGTAAGGAAGCCCCTCTAATGTGTGCAGATAATTAATGTGTGAAATGTTTGCTGTGGGAGGAGCCCAATGCGCTGTAACTTCCAAAATGTGGCGAAAGCCCCACTATCCTGATGTGAATGCCCTGAGCCCTTAAAGCGTAAACACCCTGCTCCCAGCAAAGGCACGCCGTCCGGCCCACGCCGATAAGACACAAGTTGTTTACCACGGGCTACATAAGACCAGACTTCCCCCAGCGGACGTCTCCTGCCCGATGAGAGGCGGACTCCACGTCACTCTGTGAGACGAGCCCCTGACCGACTGCCCTGCTGTGAGCCTGACCCAACTGCGGCCGCCCGTCTGCCTCCGTCTTCGTCGTCCGTCTCTCGGTGTGCACCGCCGGGTGGCCTTTGCCGGAGCCCAGGACCCACTAGGAACAGGTAAATAAACCCTGTGCGACTGCACACTAATTCTGTCTGTGTGTTCGTGTGTTCCGGTTCGGCTCAGCTGTCTAGACATTGAAGTGCCAGGGGATAGGCCGTTATTGCTGACTCCTGGTCACCTGCATTTGTCCCACTAAGTCTAGACAGATCGTTAATTAATTGGGGCATAACTGGGCACCCATGCATGTGACTTGCCTGGTTGCCTCGCATACATTCCCCTTGTGTCATTTTCGCCTCCTCCGCAGAAAAACAGTCTCAGGCCTAATCTGTAGCATCCGTGAGGAGACAGGGCTCAGGCCAAGAGGCCACCCAAAATCAGGTGGGGTGCACCTCCCCTTAACCAGCCATTCCTCTACATGGGCACAACAGTCCCGGAAGCGTCGCCAAATTGTGAGAAACGGCCCACCTGTCCAAATTCCAAAGGGCGGACTGGGAAACAAAACACGGTGAAGGCTCCCAGAGCGGGCACCCATTTCACAGGATCACAGTAAAGGCGAGAGCCAAGCACCCCAGTACCTAATGGCTAACCGGGAGCTGGGCCTGGCTGTGGGGCTGAATTCCCTGGCAGGCGGCACTTCCGCAGGGTGGGGGCAGAGCCGCTAAGGGCTGTGCTTAACTCCTGTTACTCCTGATGTGCAGGAGGGGAAAACAGTTGGCTGCCCCCCCTCCCCCTCCCCCCCACCCCCATTTCTTAACTCTTGCCCAGAAGTTTTTCCCCAGGACCCTCACTCGAAAGACCTGCACAAATGGAGACGGAGGACTTCCGCTCAGTGGGTCCTGGACCGCAGAGGCCACGGTATTGGCTGGATACCACTGACCTGACTGAGATAGAAGCAGAAGCAGTAAAAGGCGGATGAAAGGAGCAGTGAAGGGAAGAGGGGCTTTCAGGACGGCAGCCAAGGTGAAGTGGCTGGCAGCGCCCGTCAGCCTCCAGATCACACAGGACACAGGGAAGAGACAGCACCTGGGGGACACTCACCTCTCAACATGGGAGCGTTGACTTCCGAACAAATTCCCAGCCGTCGCACCGTGATGAGCAGAGCTGAGGAGGGAACACGTGTTCCCTGGGCAGACTGGTTCCCGGCTCCCTGTCTGACGGAGTCGAGAACAAATCCACGGATGGAAGGTGGAATGGCAAAGGGGGAGGGGACTGAAGAGCAAGTGCAGAATCCCGCGTGGGGAGGGACAGACTCACAGCACAGACCCCCGCGTGGGGAGGGACAGACTCACAGCACAGACCCCGCGTGGGGAGGGACAGACTCACAGCACAGACCCCCGCGTGGGGAGGGACAGACTCACAGCACAGACCCCGCGTGGGGAGGGACAGACTCACAGCACAGACCCCGCGTGGGGAGGGACAGACTCACAGCACAGACCCCTGCGTGGGGAGGGACAGACTCACAGCACAGACCCCCGCGTGGGGAGGGACAGACTCACAGCACAGACCCCGCGTGGGGAGGGACAGACTCACAGCACAGACCCCTGCGTGGGGAGGGACAGACTCACAGCACAGACCCCCGCGTGGGGAGGGACAGACTCACAGCACAGACCCCGCGTGGGGAGGGACAGACCCCCGCGTGGGGAGGGACAGACTCACAGCACAGACCCCCGCGTGGGGAGGGACAGACTCTCACAGCACAGACCCCGCGTGGGGAGGGACAGACTCACAGCACAGACCCCCGCGTGGGGAGGGACAGACTCTCACAGCACAGACCCCGCGTGGGGAGGGGGAAGAATCCCACTGAGTCCCTTTTCCCTGCAGCTAATAAAGGCTGAAGATTCTTTTTTATCTTTTTTTAATTATTAATTAAATCTTTATTGTTCAGATTATTACATTTGTTCCTCTTTTTCCCCCCCATAGCTCCCCTCCACCCAGTTCCCACCCCACCCCCCTCCTTCACTCCCCATCCACTGTCCTCATCCATAGGTGCACGATTTTTGTCCAGTCTCTTCCCGCATCCCCCTCACTCCTTTCCCCTCCAAGAATAGCCAGTCCACTCCCTTTCTATGCCCCTGGTTCTATTATAATCACCAGTTCATACTGTTCATCAGATTATTCACTTGATTTTCAGATTCACTTGTTGATAGATGCATGTTTGTTGTTCATAATTTGTATCTTTACCTTTTTCTTCTTCCTCCTCTTCTTAAAGGATACCTTTCAGCATTTCATATAATCCTGGTTTGGTGGTGATGAACTCCTTTAGCTTTTTCTTATCTGTGAAGCTCTTTATCTGACCTTCAGTTCTGAATGATAGCTTTGCTGGGTAAAGTAATCTTGATGGTAGGTTCTTGGCATTCATCATTTTGAATATTTCTTGTCACTCCCTTCTGGCCTGCAAAGTTTCTGTTGAGAAATCAGCTGACAGTCGTATGGGTGCTCCCTTGTAGGTAACTGACTGTCTTTCTCTTGCTGCTTTTAAGATTCTCTCTTGGTCTTTTGCTCTTGGCATTTAATTATGATGTGTCTTGGTGTGGTCCTCTTTGGATTCCTTTTGTTTGGGGTTCTCTGCGCTTCCTGGACTTGTAAGTCTATTTCTTTCACCAGGTAGGGGAAGTTTTCTGTCATTATTTCTTCTAATAAGCTTTCATTATCTTGCTCTCTCTCTTCTTCTGGTACCCCTATAATTCGGATGTTGGTACACTTGAAGCTGTCCCAGAGGCTCCTTACACTATCTTCATATTTTTGGATTCTTTTTTCATTTTGCTTTTCCGGTTGGGTGCTTTTTGCTTCTTCGTATTTCAAATCGTTGACTTGATTCTTGCGATCCTCTTGTCTGCTGTTGGATCTCTGTATATTATTCTTTATTTCAGTCAGTGTATGCTTAATTTCTAGTTGGTCCTTTTTCATAACCTCAAGGGTCTCACTAGATTTTTTGAAAGTCTCACTAAATTTATCGGTGGTTTCTAGAAAATTCTTGAAAAACCTTATAAGTGTGGCTTTGAACTCTATATCCAGTCGTTTGCTTTCCTCCATTTCTGTCATTTGTAACCTGTTTCTTTGTCTCTGCATTTTTTATGCTTCCCTGTGTTGATAAAGTGGTTTTCTGTGCTAGGTGTCCTATAGGGCCCAGTGGCTCAGCCTCCCCAATTACCTGAGGTGGACACTCTTGGTGCACCCCTTTGTGGGCTTTGTGCACAGTCTTGTTGTAGATAAGCCTTGATTGTTGTAGGTATCACTGGGAGGAATTGACCTCCAGGCCAATTGGCTGTGAGAATCAGCTGTGTCTGCAGTGGGAGAACTGTGCTGGAGACACCCCTCTGGGGCAAGACTTGTTTCGATGGGGCTTTGGTGCTCACTGAGTCTGCCCCCTGAGTGTGTCCTTTATGGTTCCACGGAGCTGCAAACTGGATGGTCCCACTCTGACCTCTGGGTTTCCTGGCTCCTGGATCTCTAGGGAGGTGCTAATCTAGCCTTTGCCTGAGGCTATCCAGCAAAAACCTCCCTGCAGGGCTTGGGCGGGGCGGGTCCCACGGGATCAACAGGGTGGGGCTAGCAGCTATGGCTGCTCTCAGTCCTGCCCTCAGAGGCCCTGCTTCTCAGTGTCCTGGTAATCGCTGTAAGCCCCTCGGAGAGAAAGCTGCCCTCAAGTTCCGACCGCTGTCAGACAGTCCCGCTTCTCCCGTATGAGTCTGGGTCCCTAGAGACTCTCCTGGAACTGGAGCTCAGAGCCTGAGACTCCCTCCCGATTGAAAACGACAACCGCGCCCTCAGCCTCCAGCCCGCTCCACATGCACCTCCGCACCTTAGTATTTTACTTCAGCACTGCGCCTCCTCTGAATCTCGGTATGCTTTTCTCTTTCCTTCTAGTTGTAGAATTTCCACTCAGCCAGCCTTCCTGTGGTTCTGGATGATGTCCGTTCCGTCTTTTAGTTGTATTTTTGAAGTGGTTGGTGTAGTCAGCAAGATTCCAAAGAAGCTCACCCAGGACCATCCCTTGGACTTTGACTCAGTGCTAGGATCCAGCAAAGGGCCCATGGAGCCCGCCAGTTCTCTGCCCATTGTGTGACCGTGGGTGAGTTGTCTCTTGGATCCAGGACCTTCCCTTGCTTTGGTAGAGGGTCTGACTTTATTTGAGCTTTTTTAAAATCCTCAAGGTGGAATCAGGGTTGATTAGGACCCCAGGTTAAGGGTTGACAGAACCCAGGCTAAGGCAGGACTGGAGGAAAAAATGTGTGGCTGGTTTTGATTTTGGCTTTTCAATTGAAATTGCTGAGTCTGAGCAAAAATAACCTTCGCCGTATAAATGAGCTGAATTCATTCAGCTCCAAAGATAAAGGGGCAACATTTCTTTTTAGAATAGTTCAATTCTGGGGTGTTAGGTGAGTAAGAATTTTTGTGCAAGTGTCAGAAATGCTGGAGCCCCATAGGTAAGTCCCAACACAACTATAATGAACTAAATGGCTCATCTAGGGGGCCACCATAAGGCTGGGTCTACCCAAGCCCTAAACCTTTCCTGTGGTTTTAGACAGCCGGGAGAGAAACTGAGGCCACATTTGACCCACTGCATAACATGTCTATAAAAATAACAAAATTAACATGGGAAATTGTGCCTCCAAGGCCAGAAGCTCCCAAGACCCCAGCCCTTATTTAATACTCCTGATAGGAAGCCTTTACTTGCAAGTACTTTACAGAAATGGGAAGATTTAACTAGAAAATATTAACTGAGAAATGGCTAAAACGCAGTTTGTTAGGGGTACCTATGTTAATATTTTGCATGCAGAAATTAGAAAATGCTGGCTCTGAAATTAAACTGAGTACATGGGAAGCATATCTTGATTTGGAAATTAGAAGCTTCTATAGAAAAGCATAGAAAAAAATTTCTTCTAATGAGATGGAAATTAATAAAAAATTTTAGAGACTGTCTCAGAACTATTCTGAAGTTAATTAATGTCTACACCTTGCTTTTCCCCGTAGGAAGCATGCCTCTGATTTATCTTCATAGAAAATTCCCCCAGACAAAGGGAGTAGAGGCAACTAGAAAAGACCTCAGCCCATTTTTTGTTTGTTTGTTTGTTTGTTTGTTTGTTGAATAGTCCATTGGGAATATACTGAAATTCTAGAGAGGGGCAGTTCCCGAACCAGGGACAAAAGACACTGCTTTGGTAGTTTTTAATGCTGGACATTCTCTGGTGTAAATTTTTAGTGTGTTCTGTGCACCTGCATAAGAGTGTTGATGTTTTTGTGTCTCTTTGTTGTTGTTTAAATTATTTAAAGAGGCAAGCCCCGCTTTGGGGAAGCCTAATTGTGAAAGCGTGAGAGAGATTGCAAGAACGTCCCAGCAGCTGCCAAGAACTCTTGATCTTGGGGGCTCTTCTTGCTCTCCCTCTCAGGGTTCAGCCCCAGAAACAGCTGGTGAGGTTTCTGTTTGTCTGCAGTATAATGTTGTATAATGTTGGCCATCTATCTTTTAGGAACAGTGTAGACAGCCGCCACTTTGGGCTGCCTGACTTGGCAGCCACCATGTTGGCCGCATGGTTTGCCGCGCCCCTGGGGGCCGCCATCTTGAAACAGCAAAGGCCCACCCCTCCCTTTGAATTGGCCAATCGGGAAAGACCGTGCACCTGAGCTCCAGCCAAGAGCAAGGGACGGGTCACTGGGTTGTTAAGGCATCTGCCTCAGAAAGGAACTTGCAGAGATTCAGAGGCAAGTTCAAACAGGAAACTCTCAGGGGGCAGCAGGTGTCCCCTCAGGGTCAATGGGCAGCCAAGAGTCAGGATCCCCGTGGGGGTGTCTGCCAGTGATGCTCTGGTATTTGCTTTTCACAGATTGGGAGTTCATGAATTATTTTCAATGCTCAATACACTGCTTGCAGGAAGCCATGTGCCTCATTTTAAAATCTTACATATTATTTATTCTTTATATGCTGAAATTATAACTGAATCTAAAGGTATACAAATTTTATATTCTCTATGCCATTTTACAGGGATTATTACTTACCAAAAATTTGTTGTCTTGGAATGTTATATTTTATAGAAAAGCAAAGTTTTTTTTATCAAATCTATAACCATGCCACTTTTAAGTTTTGTCATTCGTGGCCAGCTTTATTCTGATGCATTTGTAGGTATATTATATGTTTAGAAAAATCCATGAAAAGGACTCTGACTTAATCTAAATTGCAGGCTTGTAAGCAGGTAATATTTTTGAACTGGATGAAGATTTATAGAACTTCAAGGAATAACTGAATTCAAAAACTACTGGCAAAATAATCAGGATAAACAAAAATAACTATGGGACTAAATGAATTGAGGATAATTATTCTTATGACTGTTTAAAATATTGTTGACTTTTAAAATCTTTTGTTTCCCAAAGTATAAGGAAAAGTAAAGAGCAGACATTCTGCATTGTAGGAACTAACAAATTGGTAACAGATTCATTTCAAAGTGCGCTCCCAGGAGACGAAGATTTCAAAGATCATGGCTTACAACCAGGAGATTTGGTGTCGTGGAAAAGACACCAAATAAAAGACTCTCTCCAACCTTGTTGGAGAGGACCTTACCAGGTTTTACTAACTAACCCACGTGCAGCTGAACTTAAAGGAGTTAGCTCTGGATTCACATTTCTCATTTAAAAAGGGCACCTGACTGTGAATGGACATCTACTCCCATCTCTGACACCCATCTCCGTCTGCAGCGGAGATCAAAGACTTTTCAAGGACGAGAAACAGCTGAGGCCTTTTGAGGACCAGAGGTCACTGACCACGGAGGCAGACAGCAATCCTAAGACGACGTCAACAGGCCGGTATGCTCACAAACTGATATTGCTTGAACCTTGTTTCTATATCACCTGGTTGTTATTGATTGAATGTACATGAAATGATTTTCATATTATTATTATCCTTATGGTTCCCTGGTGGAAACAATATCTGCCTCCCCAGACCTCCTCCCTTACTAGATATGAAAAATTTGACTTGGACACCTGCTAATCTTTCCCACCTACTGCACAATGATGTTCTGATTATCAGGTATGATAGTGAAATTAATGCTTTGTTGGCCACACACTGGTCTTCTCCTACTGTCAATATAAGCTTTGGTACATTTTTTTTCTGACTATATCTATTATAAAGGACCCACCTTAGGCAAATACCTCCCTGATAATTCCACTGGTAGAATTGTGCATGGATCTAATCTGGATGAATATTGTATAGCTATAGAGAGGGATGATGAATAACTAAGAAAAACACCTGGATATGATGGCAGCAGCCTGTCCTATCTGTCATAGTATATCTTGTCCTCGGACTCGCCAGCCATGCTCTTGTGGCTGGATGTCTGTGAAATAAAAAGGAAATCAATGGATCCCCATTTCAGAAATTATTGGGATCACTTGGTGGGTAGATATGTCTAACTACCCCACCATCCTTGCGTCCTGGTCGCTTGTGGGAAGCCCTATGGAATGCTGAATTCACCCAGTCCTGGCCTATTGTATCCACCCCAATGAATAACAATATATGGTATATGGGAAAGGGGCGTTTTTGTGCTGGGAAGGGTTAAAAAAACTCTTCTGTTATAGTAAGCAATTTTTACTGTAATATCACCAAGTTCACACTGAACAATACTGGAATATGGTGTAGTACTGAAATTATAGGCAGAGTGACTTTGCCTGAGGTTCCTAAAACCTATGATAATATTGATACTGAAAAACCAATGTATTGGGAAATTGAACTCTTCTCCATGAAGTCATTTCTATGGAAACTAACTGGCCAGAAGAAAATTAGAGCTTCTAGATAATGAAATAGTAGGGAGTCTTAATTCATCTGGCCAAACGTATCATAAGGTACAAGTGACAGTGGATGAAGGAGGAAAACATATACTTAGCTTAATAAATTTTATGATGATACATGTAAAGGGTTTTTCGGTTGGCTGGGATGCTTGTTACCCTCAGACTTTTCCTCATCTAGTATTAGACATTTTCTGTTCCTAATCAATGTTGGTTTGGTATTGTTACTTTTGTTCCTGATATGTAAATGTTATACTAGATGCAGAAAAGCAAAACTTAAGACAAACAGCAAAAAGACTCGGATCATGGTGGCTCAAAAATCAGAAATGATCCAGACTACTTTTTAACAAGGACGTATAGGACCTGACTGCCTCCCATTTACCTGCCCTTTTTAAATAATAATAATTCGACCTTAAATGCCATCTAAGGTTATGGTCTTGCCCCATCCGCAGGGGTCCACCTGTTCAGCAAGACACACTGACTCTGAGACATCCTGGGAATGAGCCTTCCTAGCACCGTGGGACTCCATTATCCAACCAAAAGGTTGGTCATCAGTGCAGCCTTTGGATTGATTTCTGACCAAAAGGGGGATGTGTGACGAAAGGTGAAAGATCAGACAGAAGCCGAAAACCAGGACCACAGGCTTTATCAGAGGAGAAGGACCTGCGGGCTGCCTCCAAGGGGAGGACAGCAGCACGTGCAGGTGGGCACGCCTTTTGGGGGGCGGAATGGGAAGGGGTGGGGGCTGAGTGTACTCGGCGCACTGATTGGTGGCTCACTGCATGGTCCACATAGGACAAGGCTTAGGGTATTTGGCAGGTGTGGGTTGGTGGTCCAATGTCTAGTCCATACAAGGTACCTGGTTAGTCACTCAGGTATTTCCGGGCTGCAGGTGACGTCATACTCCGCCCACCAGTTGGGGGGAGGGAGGATCTATCATTCCAGGCTTTTGGTAATAGTAAGAAAAAAAATTGAGATTGTGCACAGTAGTAAGGTGCAGGAGTAGTTGAGGTAGTGGTTTGAGAGGTATTTGTTAAACAGGTAGTGTTTTCCGTATTAAAGAGAGATGTTGTTTAGGGTGCGTTGAGGTCTGGTATAGGTAAGAGTTAAGTTAGTGGTCCAATAGGTTGGGATTGGAGTGGCTATGATGAGGGTTTGAGCCAGTGACAGACAACTCCAGCAGGATGTAGAGAAGGAGGGATTGATGTTAGAGAGTAGATAGAAAGTTGTGTTGATGAGGGTGGGCAAGGGAGTAGGTCCGGGATCTGCAGGGCGAGAGAGAATGTCCTTTAGTGAGGGAGGGATAGGTCGGGATTAATATAGGTTTTGATAAAGACAATTATAGTAGAATTGATGACCCCTCATCATCCCAAGCCCGTTTCACCTGAATAAAAACCTTCACTGGTGCACTCACTGTTAGCTGCCTGTGGAGGATTATGGTGCAGAGACAAGACATATAAAAGGAATTCGAAAACCTAAGCTTCTTCCGGAGTAAAAATTGGAGGGTCCCTTGCCAGGTAGGAGCCTGTGAGGAATGATGGGTCATCAGGTCCTGGATGGTGCCGCCGAGTCTTCTTCGGGGATGGTGGGGGGCACTCGGTGAGCTTGAGAGAGGAAGGGATGGCAGTGAAACTGGGAGGGAATGCTAGGATGGGCTGCATCCAAGGGAAAGGAGAATAGGAGGGAAAGGAGCAGTGGAAGCCGGGGACCTGGATGGTAAAATATTTAGATGTTTATCATTTAACCCAGCGACGCTCCAAAGTCTTTAAGTGAATAAAGACCTTGGAAAATCACGTATAGGTACATGAGGCTGGAGAAAAGGCAGGGGGAGGAGGGAGCAGGCCCCACAGCCTGTTCCAGGCCTCTAGCCTTGGATTTTAAAACTGCCACATTTTTCCTAGAGATAACGATCTCAGTTTCTGATAATAGCCGGTCTTTGGGAAGGGTGGAGTGGGCGAGGGGGGTCTTTGGGAAGGGTGGAGTGGGCGAGGGGGGTCTTTGGGAAGGGTGGAGTGGGCGAGGGGGGTCTTTGGGAAGGGTGGAGTGGGCGAGGGGGGTCTTTGGGAAGGGTGGAGTGGGCGAGGGGGGTCTTTGGGAAGGGTGGAGTGGGCGAGGGGGGTCTTTGGGAAGGGTGGAGTGGGCGAGGGGGGTCTTTGGGAAGGGTGGAGTGGGCGAGGGGGGTCTTTGGGAAGGGTGGAGTGGGCGAGGGGGGTCTTTGGGAAGGGTGGAATGGGGAAGAGGGGTGGGGTCAGAAGGCGCTGAGGTCAGAGGAGTTCTCATCCTTAAAGGGGTGAGGATGTCG
Source organism: Myotis daubentonii (assembly GCF_963259705.1). Lineage (NCBI taxonomy): Eukaryota > Metazoa > Chordata > Mammalia > Chiroptera > Vespertilionidae > Myotis > Myotis daubentonii. Next base: position 2,270,668 of record NC_081848.1, read on the forward strand.
GCCTTGGGATCTAAAGGCTCAGTGAGGGGGCCCTTCGCCATGTCACGTCATGGAGGAGCTTTGCATGAAGACTGCAGTTGTGAACCCGGAGGCGGGAGTACCCAGTGAGCCTGAGAAAGGAGAAAATGTCTTGTTCAGAGGAGGGGACAGTCACAGAGGAGATAAGATAAGGCATTTACAGTCCCAGGAATGGCGCAGCCTTGTGGGGTGAGACAGTGAAACTGAGGGAGGTGACTGTGGTTTGGGACGACGGGGCTTTATGAGGGATGCATGGTAGCCCTGGCTGGGCACCGAGGTAGAACGAGAAAAGAGTGAAGGGGGAATTTAGTAAGATGCAGTGTAGACGTGAGGTGGCTGATGGCTGTGAGACTAATCCGTCAACCCCCATAACAGAGACTAAGGGTGGACAAGGGTCCCAGCGAATTCGGGGAGGGCAGAATAAGTGGCCCAGTGTCAATTCAAAAGGAGATCGGCTTACCTGTCGCCACAGTCCTTCCCCGAGGCTCTGTCCTGGTGATGTGAGTCTGTGGGGCCCTGTCAGGCCTGGGCAGCTTCTTCGGTGGCCAGTCCCAGGAGGTCTGGGGGCTCCAAACCGGATCCAGAGGGCGGCCATGCTGGACTGGCTGAGGCCTGGACCGGAGGCCAGACTGCAGCCTGAGTTCCAGTGGCCTTTCCCTTCCGCACCGTGGGCAGGGCCCAGGCGGGGGCCTTGGGTTTGAGCAGGACTTGGCTCAGTGCTTTCCTTGCTGCATTTGAAGCATGGGCCCGGAGGAGGCTTAGCCCTGACGTACCCGCAGTTGGAGGACCGGCACATTGTTTGGGGTTCGTGAAAGCCGTGGCTGGGCGCTGGAAGGCCTCCCACTGGGCCTCAGCCTTGGCCTGGTCTCGCCTTTGTTTTTGGTTCTCCTATTATTAAAGACCTTAAAGATCAGGTTAACGAGGTCTTCTTGAGGGGTTTGTGGAAGTTTGACTTTTGAGCAAAGGGAACTGGCCAGCCACCTGAATTCAATTGCTGGCAGTCAGGGGGGCGGAGATTTGGCAGGAGCGCCCAGGGGAAGGCGGGTGGTTAGAGGTCTCAGAGAGCGTGGGATGCAGGTTTCTAGGGCAGGGCCGTAAGGGTCAGAAGACAGAAAGGAGCTGAGAACCAGTTTGAGGGCGAAGAGGACTCTGCGAGGAGGATCTGATGAGTGACATGAGGAGTAAAGTGAGGGGTGAGAGCGGAGGGGAAAGGAAGCCTGTTCGTAGGGATTGCGAAAGCTTTCCTTGTCCGGTGGCAAAAATTACCTAGATCTCGGAGGATATTGGAATCGGAAGTGCCGTTTTCGGGCCGCTGAGAGAGTTTGCATTGTGGCCAGGTAGAGCTTCTTTGGTTTGATGTAGCCGGAAAGACCAAGGGTCGAGAGATTGGCGAGGAGACACCCTAAGGGTGTGTTTCGAGGGGCTTTGGACTGAGAGGTCCCCATGACCGGAGGGAAGGGCGATTGGAAGTTGGGGAAGGAACAAGGAGCGTCCTCCTGTTCCCTCAGCCAACCTGTAGCGAGAGAGAGAGAGAGAGAGAGAGAGAGAGAGAGAGAGAGACGAGAAAAGGTTCCAAGGTCGTCACCCCGAGACCTTTCCCGCGGAGTAGAAAATTCCCGGCCAGGCGCTGGGCTTTCGTAGAACACACGAAACGTGTAGCCGAGTAGACGGGAAACTCTGTGGGCCCTAATGCCCCTCCAGGTCACAGGGAGCTAGCAAAAAAAAGTAGCGGGGGGGGGGGGGGGGCGTCCCTGAAGCCTGCCGGAGAAGGGAAGCGACGAGATCCCCACGTGTCCTGGTGCGGCAGGGTTCGAGAGGTGTCCGGAGCGGACCGGTCTACTCAGAACCGTACACCGAGCAGAGCCAGAGCAGAAATCAGAAGCTTGGGCCTAGGTTCGAGGATCGTCCACGCTCCTGTTCACCTCTCCCAGGTTTCGGCACCAAAATGAAAGATCAGACGGAGGCCGAAAACCGGGACCACAGGCTTTATTAGAGGAGAAGGACCTGCGGGCTGCCTCCAAGGGGAGGACAGCAACACGTGCAGGTGGGCACGCCTTTTGGGGGGCGGAATGGGAAGGGGTGGGGGGCTGAGTGTACTCGGCGCACGCTGATTGGTGGCTCACTGCATGGTCCATATAGGACAAGGCTTAGGGTATTTGGCAGGTGTGGATTGGTGGTCCAATGTCTAGTCCATACAAGGTACCTGGTTAGTCACTCAGGTATTTCCGGGCTGCAGGTGACGTCATACCCCGCCCACCAGTTGGGGGAAGGGAGGATCTATCAAAAGGGGCCACATGCTAACCTGACAGCTCAGGGGAGGCCTGCATGGCGGGCTTGCAAACTCAGACCTAAAGTCACCACAAAGGATGGTCTGAAATTAAACTTTAACTAAAAGCAGTGATGGTGGGCAGTTACGTCCTAGGCCAGTATCTTCACTGACAAGGTCAACCTTTACCGTAACTGAGCCTATCTGTCTTTTTGCATCTATGATAACATACCCTTGAAATGTCTGGGTAACTTGTGACTTCCCTGTATCTGGAGCCCCTGGGGCACAACCAAATGTGCTAGGTGCCAGGACAGAGACCACAGATTCCTTCATTATCATGTTAATTGATCCTGCACCCACCTAAGTATGTGTCCATCATTTTACTTTTTATCCAACCCCAGGGGATTCCCCTGCTTTGCTCTATCCCTCCTCCTTAATCCATCACCAATGAATTTCATGTAACCCACCTATGTCCCTCCTTCGATGGCAAATGTCTAAATACAAATGTAACCCCGCCATTCTCCGGAGCACTATCTCAATTTGTTGAGGTTCTGCTTCCTGGCATATGTCGACAGTTTGGCTCAAATAAACTCACAAAAATTCTTTACAGGTTTCAATGGTTTTTTTACGTTAACATACCCATTGACATAACAAGAGCAACGAAGGCTCAGATACAACAGAAGGGCACACACATCCCACACAGCGAACACCGGCTGGCTCAGGTGACCAAGGCAGCCACGCGGCCCTCAGGACACCCGCTGCATACGGCCACTCTGGGCGACGTAGCGGATCTACCTAACGCGTGGAAACAAACACATGGAAACAGACAAAATAAGGAGACAAAGGAACCTGTCCCACGTGAAAGAACAGGAGGACGCTCCGGAAAAACAACTAAATGAAAGGGAGGCAAGCAATCTGCCAGACTCAGAGTTCAAACACAGGTTCTGAAAATGTCCAATGAACACGGGAGACAAGCAGATAAACTCAGCAAGAATTTACACAAAGAGATAGAAACTATGAAATAGAACCAGTCAGAAGTGAAGACTACAGTAACTGGAAATACATGCAGACAAATGAAACCACACCCCCTTCTTAGAGCACACACAAGGATAAACTAGAAATAAAGACTTAAATGTTAGACTTGGAACCATAAAAATCCTTGACGAAAACAGACAGTAAAATCTCCGACATTTCTTGTAGCGGTAGTTTTTTTCCTGATATATCTCCTCAGGGAAGGAAAACAAAAAAAATAAACAAGTGAAACTACATCAAACTAAAAAGTTTTTGCACAGCAAAGGAAACCATCAACAAAATGAAAAGACAACCCACTGAATGGGAGAACATATTCACCAATGATACATCAGGTAAAGAGTTAATATTTATTTATTTTCAAAAACTTATACAACTCAACACCAAAAAAACAAACAACCCAATTAAACAATGGGCAAAGGACCTGAATAGACACTTCTCGACATGGGACAATCAAACGGCCAACAGACATATGAAAACATGCTCAAAGTCACTAATCATCAGAGAGGTGCAAATTAAAACCACAATGAGATGTCACCTCACACCTGTCAGAATGGCTACCATCAACAAATCAACAAACAAGTGTTGACAAGAATGTGGACAAAAGAGAACCTCGTGCACTGTTGGGAGTGCAGACTGGTGCAGCCCCTGTGGAGAGCGTATGAAGTTCCCTCAAAACGTAACTGAGAATGGGCCCTGGTGGGTGCGTCTCAGGGGGCTGGGCACCGTCCCAGGCACCAAAGGGTGGCTGGTTCCATTCCCGATCAGGGCACATGCCGGTTGCAGGCTCAATCCCCTTCTGGGAACAGAAGGCAGCCGATCAATGTTTCACTCTCACATCAGTGTTTCTCTTGCTCTCTCTCCCTTTCTCTCTCTCTAAAAATCAATTTAAAAATAATTACAGGCCAATATCCCTCATGAACATAGATGCCAAAATCCTCAACAAAATCTTAGCAAATCGGATAAAGCAGTACATCAGAACGATCATACACCATGACCAAGTAGGATTTATCCCAGGGATGCAAGGATAGTACAATATCCGCAAATCAATAAATTTGATACATTACATTAACAAATTGAAAGAAAAAAACCACATGGTCATATCAATTGATGCAGAAAAAGCATTGACAAAATTCAACACCCATTTTTGATAAAAACTCTCAGTAAGGCGGGAGTAGAAGGATCATACCTCAACATAATAAAAGCCATATATGACAGGCCCACAGCCAACATCATACTCAACGGACAAAAACTAACACCATTTCCCCTAAGAACAGGAACAAGACAGGGATGCCCCCTCTCACCACTTCTGTTCAACATAGTACTGGAAGCGTTAGCCATTGCAATTCAGCAAGAAGAAGAAATAAAAGGCATCCAAATTGGAAAAGAGGAAGTAAAACTGTCCTTATTTGCAGACAACATGATATTATACATACAAAACCCTAGCAACTCCATCAAAAAGCTACTAGACTTAATACATGAATTTGGCAATGTAGCAGGATACAAAATTAACCCCAAGAAATCTGAGGCATTTCTATACACCAATAGTGAACTTTCAGAAAGAGAGATTATAAAAACAATCCCGTTTACCATCGCACCAAAAAAATTAAGCTACCTAGGAATAAACTTAACTAAAGAGGTAAAAGACCTCTACTCAGAAAACTACAGGACGTTGAAAAAAGATATAGAGGAAGACATAAACAAATGGAAGAACATACCGTGTTCATGGATTGGTAGAATCAACATCATTAAAATGTCCATACTACCCAAAGCAATCTATAAATTCAACGCACTTCCCATTAAAATACCAACGGCATACTTCAGAGATCTAGAACGAACTCTCCAAAAATTCATCTGGAATAAAAAAAGACCCCGAATAGCTGCAGCAATCCTGAAAAAGAACAAAGTAGGTGGGATCTCAATACCAGATATCAAGTTGTATTACAAAGCCACTGTTCTCAAAACTGCCTGGTACTGGCACAAGAATAGGCATATAGATCAATGGAATAGAATAGAGAGCCCAGAAATCGGCCCGAACCAATATGCTCAATTAATATTTGACAAAGGAGGCAAGAACATACAATGGAGCCAAGATAGTCTCTTCAATAAATGGTGTTGGGAAAATTGGACAGATATATGCAAGAAAATGAAACTAGACCACCAACTTACACCATACACAAAAATAAACTCAAAATGGATAAAGGACTTAAATGTACAACAGGAAACCATAAAAATTCTAGAAGAATCCAAAGGCAACAAAATCTGAGACATATGCCGAAGCAATTTCTTCACTGATACAGCTCCTAGGGCACTTGAATCTAAAGAAAAAATGAACAAATGGGACTACATCAAAATAAAAAGCTTCTGCACAGCAAAAGAAACCAACAACAAAACAACGAGAAAACCCACTGTGTGGGAAAACATATTTGCCAATGTCATATCTGATAAGGGCCTAATCTCCAAAATTTATAGGGAACTCATACAACTTAACAAAGGAAGATAAACAATCCAATCAAAAAATGGGCAAAGGACCTAAATAGACACCTTTCAAAAGAGGACATTCAGAAAGCCAAGAGACATATAAAAACATGCTCAAAGTCGCTAATCATCTGAGAGATGCAAATCAAAACAACAATGAGGTACCATCTCACACCTGTCAGACTGGCTATCATCAACAAATCAACAAACGACAAGTGCTGGAGAGGATGTGGAGAAAAAGGAACACTTGTGCACTGCTGGTGGGAATGCAGACTGGTGCAGCCACTATGGAAGACAGTATGGAGCTTCCTTAAAAAACTGAAAATGGAACTCCCATTTGACCCTGTGATCCCACTTCTAGGAATATATCCCAAGAAACCAGAAACACCAATCAGAAAGGATATATGCACCCCTATGTTCACAGCAGCACAATTCACCATAGCTAAGATCTGGAAACAGCCTAAGTGCCCATCAGTAGATGAATGGATTAGAAAACTGTGGTACATCTACACGATGGAATACTATGCTGCTCTAAAAAGGAAGCAACTCTTACCATTTGCAACGTCATGGATGGAACTGGAGAGCATTATGCTAAGTGAAATAAGCCAGTCAATGAAGGAAAAATACCACATGATCTCACTCATTCATGGATAATAGAGACCATTATAAACTTTTGAACAATAATAGATACAGAGGCAGAGCTGCCTCAAACAGATTGTCAAACTGCAGCGGGAAGGACGGGGAGGGTTGGGGGGCAGGAGGTAGGGGGGTAAGAGATCAACTAAAGGACTTGTATGCATGCATATAAGCATAACCAATGGACATAAGACACTGGGGGATAGGGGAGGCTAGGGGACTGTCTAGGGCGGGGGGAAAAAATGGACATATATGTAATACCCTTTGTAATACTTTAAGCAATAAATAAAAAAAAATTAAAATTGGGAACTGCCTTATGACGCAGCGTTTCCACTTCTGGGATTATATCTGAAGAAATCTGAAACACTAATTCCAAAGAACAGATGCACCCCTTGTTCACTGCAGCACTATTTACAAGGTTTGGAAGCAGCCCGAATGTCCATCAATAGATGAGTGTGTAAAAAGCTATAGTACTACATTTACACAAGAAAATACTCTCCAGCCATAAAAAAGTGAAAACTGTGCCTTTTGTGACAGCATGGATGGACCTGGAGAGTATTGTGCTAAGTGAAATAAGCCAGTCAGAGAAAGACAAGTACCATATGATTTCACTTATATGTGAAATCTAGTGAACAAAATAAACTAACAAGCAAAATAGAAACAGACTCATAGATACAGAGAACAGACTGACATCTGTCAGAGAGGAGGGGTTTGGGAGGCTAGGTGAAAAAGGAAAAGGGATTAAGCAAAGAAAAAAAGGCATAGAAACAGATAGCATGGTGATGTGGTGCTTATCAGAGGGAAAGGGGTGGGGAGAGGTAATAGAGGGTAAAGGGATGATACATGGTGATGGAAGGATTGACTGAGGATGAATACACAATACAATAAACAGAGTATGTGCTATAGAATTGTACACCTGAAACCTATATACTTTTATTAACCGATGTCACCCAATAAATTCAATTTAAAAAATTTTAAGTAAAAATAGATAAAATAACTAAAATGAAGAATACATTACATGGACTCAAGAGCAGATGAGATGATGCTGAGAAACAAATTAGCAAACTGAAAGACAGGGTGGTGAAGAACACCCAATCTGAACAACAAAAAGAAAACATAATTTAAAAAAACTGAAGAGCCCAGCCAGCATGGCTCAGTGGTTGAGCATCGACCTAGGAACCAGGAGGTCACAGTTTGATTCCCAGTCAGGGCACATGCCTGGATTGTGGGCTCAGTCCCATGGGGGGAGTGTGGGAGGCAGCCAACCAATGATTCTCTCTCATCATTGATGTTTCTATTTCTCTCTCCCTTACTCTCTGAAGTCAATAAAAGAATATATTTTTAAAATTAAAAATAAATAAACTGAAGATAGTTTAAGGGACCTCAGGGACAATATCGAGTATAACAATATCCCCATCATAAGGGTATCAGAAAGAGAAGAAAGAAAGCAAGGGATTGAAAACCTATTTAAGAACTAATGACAGAAAATTTCTGTAATTTGGTGAAGGAAATAGACATACAATCCAGGAAGCACAGAGAGTCCCAAAAAAGAGGAACTCAAAGAGGCCCACACCAAGACACATCGTAACTAAAATGCCAAGGGTTAAAGACAGAGAGAGAATCTTAAAAGCAGCACGAGAAAAGCAGTTAGTTACCTACAAGGGAGCGCCCATATGACTGTCAGCTGATTTCTCAACAGGGATTTTGCAGGCCAGAAGGGAGTGGCAAGAGATATTCAAAGTGATGTATAGCAAGGACTTACAACCAAGATTATTCTACCAGCAAAGCTATCATTTAGAATTGAAGGTCAGATAAAAAGCTTCACAGACAAGAAAAAGCTCAAGAATTTCATCACCACCAAACTAGTATTACAAGACATATTAAAGGGTCTTCTTTAAGAAGAAAAAAAGATTAAAAATATAATAAGAAGATAAAGAAAAAAATTCTCACTGAAAAAGACAAACACATAATAAGAGCAGTGTATTAACTACCTATAAAGCTAGTACAAAGATTAAAATACAAAAGTAGGAAGAGCACATGGAATTACAATAAATTAAGGTATACCTACAAACATGCACATAAAAGTGAAAAGTAAGGACAAAAACAAACGTGGAGGGGATGAGTAAAAATGGTAGTGATTTTGGAATGTGTTCAAACTTACGTGACAATCACTTTAAAATAGACTACTATAAGCATGTCTTGGTATATATGAAGCATATAGTAACCACAAACCAAAATCTACAAGAAATTCACAAAAAATAAAGAGAAAATAATTTAAACACAATACTATAGAAACTCATCAACATACAAAGGAAGATAGCAAGAAAATAAGAAAAAAAGAGAGAGTTACAAAAACAATCAGAAAACTAATAAAATGGCATAACAGCATAATTTCAAAAATTACTTTAAATGTAAATAAACTAAACGTTCCAAAAAAACATAGGTTAGCCGAATGCATATGCTCTCTATGAGACATGGCTTCAGGTGGAAAGACACCCCCTGACTAAATGTAAAACACAGAAAAAGACATTTAATTATAAATGAAAATTCTTTAAACGCTGCACCCAATGAACAATTATATAAAGCAAATATAGAAGAACATAAAGAAAGAGGTCACCAGTAACACAGTCACAGTAAGGCAGTCCAACACTGCATTGACATCAGCGGCTGGACCATCCAGACAAAATCAGAGAGAGAACTGGCCTTAAATGACACATTAGAAATTATAAATGTCATTGATGTTTTAGAACATATCACTCAAAAGCAGCAGGTATACACCATTCTTTTAAAATACACACGCAACACGTCCCAGGAAGGACCCCATGAGGCCACAAGAGGCGTTACCAGTGAAAAAAGCAAGGAACACAAGTAAATGTATAATAGCCTGCATTTGTGTGCATGCCAAACCCCCCCAACAAAGAACAGATTGCCAACTGTTATATATTCATGGAATGTTTCTGGAAGGATACACAATAACAACTCTAGTAATGGCTGGAGGGCAGGAGCTGATGAAGACTTACTTTTTACTTCATGTTCTTTTGTATCATTGTATCTAGAAACACATGCATGTATTACAAATTTTTAAGCATATAATTCTTTTTAAAAAGCAGAGTTGGGAGGAGGGGGAGTCACCCTGGTAAGAATGTGAAGTAAGAGACTGGAGGCAGGAGACCAGCTTGCAGGCTACTGCAAGAGTCCACGCAAGAGAACATGAGTGCTAGGGCGAGGACTGTGTCCATGAGGGTGGAGGAGAGTGGGTTCCAGGGAGCTTTTTGCAGATAGAATTCAAATTCGGGTAAATGACTGGACATGAGGGTGGAAGCAGGAGAGGATGACTTGCCAGAGTTGGAGTAAGAAAGATTTCATGCTTGGAGTCACTCCCCGAGGTCTTCCCATTCCTCCAATAGCTCCTACAAGGCCCGAGGGACAGAGATCTGCCTGGGGGAGCTGAGGAGAGGGTGCCCAGGGTCAGCAAGTAGCTGGGTGAGAAAATAGCTCCAGCTTCTCTCTCTCTCTCTCTCTCTCTCTCTCTCTCTCTCTCTCTCTCTCTCTCTCCCATCACCTGGACTACTGGACTGCACCCCAGATTTACCCAGAGGAGCTGAAACACATACTTTCCTACATAACACACTTTGGAAAAAAAGAACACCCATCCGCATTCTCCTCATTTCCTTCCTGCCAACTATCAGCAGAAATGACTACACCATAAAGAAAATATTTTTTTGAATTTTTTCCATGTCTCCATCGAGGACTGCATTGCCCCTCACTTTGGGATAGCCTGACCCAGAGCAGCTGCAGGGTGCTTCATTTGCATGCTGCAATTCTATTGGCTGCCGCCAGCTGGCAAAAGGTGCTGGGTAACTGTCAGCCTCCTCAGAGGTGTCAGAGATGCCGTGAGCTGGTGTCAGGAAGCAGCCGCTCACTGGCAAAGCAGCTTTGCCTGGGGTAGGAGCCGACCCTGGAAAGTTGAAGGGGAGGTGACCTCAGACAGCGTGGGACCTCTACCTGTGTTTTTCCCCACAAAAAAAGAAAGAAGAAGAAAGAAAGAAAGAAAGAAAGAAAGAAAGAAAGAAAGAAAGAAAGAAAGAAAGAAAGAAAGAAAGAAAGAAAGAAAGAAAGAAAGAAAGAAAGAAAGAAAGAAAGAAAGAAAGAAAGAAAGAAAGAAAGAAAGAAAGAAAGAAAGAAAGAAAGAAAGAAAGAAAGAAAGAAAGAGGGAGGGAGGGAGGGAGGGAGGGAGGGAGGGAGGGAGGGAGGGAGGGGAAAGAAAGAAAAGAAAAAGCTAACTCTGCTCGCATTCCACAGGGCTGAGTCTTGTTTACCCCAAGTACAACTATGCCTGCCTAAAACACTAATTCTCTTTCCCTTTACCAAATAGACTGAGTCAGGACTCAGGGGCCTATTCTGAGGGGTGTGGAGCTAGGCAGAAGAGGGTAAAGGGGGGATGGAGGACATCTGTAATACTGTGAACAAAAAGCAGAAAAAAGTATAAAAATAAAAATTTACTTTCTGTGATCTAAAATTATAAAACAATTAGAGGCCCAGTGCATGAAACTGCAGTCCAGGAGCCCTCAGGGGATGTCTGACTGATGGCTTAGTGCTGCCATGGAGGCGGGAGAGGCTCCCACCACTGCCACTGCACTCAGGGCTTCTGACTGAGCAGTGCTCCCCCTGTGGGAGCGCACTGACCACCAGGGGGCAGCTCCTGCATTGAGCATCTGCCCCCTGGTGGTCAGTACACATCAAAGCGATTGGTTGTTCCACCGTTCAGTCAATTTGTATATTAGCCTTTTATTATATAGGATAATATTTTATTTTATTTTTTATTTTTTAATCCTCACCTGAGTATGCTTTTCCATTGGTTTTTAGAGAATGGAAGAGAGTGGTAAAGACAGAGAGAAACATCAATGTGAGAAATACATCAATTGGTTGCCTCCTGCAGTGCCCCAACCAGGGCCCAGGCCAGGGAGGAGCCTGCAACCAAGGTACATGCCCTTGACCAAAATCAAACCCAGGACCCTTCTACTGAGCCAAACCTGCTAGGGCAATAATAAATTTTTATTTAAAAATATTACAACTAGCAGGGCCAGCATGCACCAGTGGTTGAGCCTTGACCTATGAGTCTGGAAGTCACGATTCCATTCCTGGTCAGGGCACATGCCCAGGTTGCAGGTTTATCCCCAATGTGGGGCTTGCTGGAGGCAGCTGATCAATGATTCTCATCATTGATGTTTCTATCTGACCACATCAGATATGACCCAGGTAGCCCTATGAGCAGCACATCCACAGGGAAGTCTGGGCTGGCACCAGAGCCTGCAGGGACAAATCCCACTCAGTGGGTCAGCTCAGACGCTGGTGGGGATCTGTCCTCATGGTCAGCCAGCCTGAGGACAACCCCAGTCACAGACAGACCAGCAGCAATTAAGATTCAACTACAACAGGAGGCTCACATAACACACCAAGGACATGCCTGGAGCACCCAGCTCAGGTGACACTGAGCCCGGCAGGACACCCAACACAGAAGGCCACCCTGCTCCTGCTGGGAGATACAGCAGATTGCCTACTACAGAGAAACAAAGACAGGGAGGCAGCCAAAATGGGGAGACAAAGAAACACGCGCCAAATGAAACAACAGGGGAAAGTTTCAGAAAAAGAATTAAGTGGAGGCAAGCAATCCACCAGATTCAGAGTTCAAATGACGGTTATAAAGATGGTCAAGGAACTTAGTAAGAACTTAAACAGCGCAAAAAAAGGGATGTAGAGCCCGGGTTAGTGTTGCTTAGTGGTTAGAGCATTGGCCCACTGAAGGGGCATGGGTTCAATTCCCAGTCAAGGGCACGTACCTGGGTTGTCAGTTCAATCCCCAGCCTCTGTTGGGGCACATGTGGGAGGCAACCAATCAGTATGTTTCTCTCACATTGATGTTTCTCTCTCACACACACACATACCCTCTCTCCCTCCCTTCCACACTCTAAAAACCAGTGTAAAAAATATCCTTGGGTGAGGATTAACAAAAAAAGGGGGAACATAGAAACCATAAAAAAGAACCTGTGAGAAATGAAGACTACAATAAATAAAATGAAATATATACTGGAAAAATATCAGCAGCAGATCAGATGAAGCTGAGGATCAAATTAGCAATTTGGAAAATTAGGCAGCAGATAACACCCAATCACAGCAACAAAAAAGGAAAAACGAAGAAATTTTTAAAAATGAGGATAGTTTTAAAAACGTCTGGGACAACATCAAGCATACCAACATCTGCATCGTAGAAGCTTCAGAGGAGAAGAGAGAGACCAAGTCATTGAAAATCTATTAGAAGAAATAATGACTGAAAGCTTGTCTAATCTGGTGAAGGAAAAAGAAACACAGTCCAGAAGCACAGAAAGTCCCAAACATGATGAGCCCAAAGAGGCCCATAGCAAGGCACATAATAATCAAAATGACAAAGAGAGAATCTGAAAACCAGCAAGAGAAAATCAGTTAGTCACCTACCAGGGAGCTCCCATGAAACTGTCAGCTGATTTTTCAACAGAAACTTTACTGGCTGTAAGGACGTGGCATGAAATATTCAAAATGATGAAAAGCAAGGATCTACAATGAAGACTACCCTACCTAGAAAGACTATCATAAAAAATTGAAGAATAAAGAGCTTCCCAGACAAGAAAAAGTAAAGGCAGTTCATTGCCACCAAACCAGTATTACAGGAAATGTTAAAGAACTACTTTAAGAAGGAAGAAAAAACCACAAATATAAATAATAATATGGCAATAACAAAGTACTTATCAATAATCAGTTTAAATTTAAATGAACTAAACACTCCAATCAGAAGACATAGGGTAGCTGAATGGATAAGAAAACAAAACCTATGTACACGCTGTCTACAAGAGCCCCACCTCAGGTCAAAAGACACACAGACTAAAAGTAAAGAAATGGAAAAGATAGTTCATGCATATGGAAACCAAAAGTAATCTTAAGTAGCAACACTCATATCAGAAAACAGACTTTAAAACAAAAGCTATAATAAGAGATAAAGAAAGACATTTCATAATGATAAAGGGCTCAATCCAACAAGAGGATATAACCCTTGCAAATATTTATGCATCAACACAGAAGCACCTAAATATATGAAGCAAATATTGATGAACACAAAAGAAGAGATCAACAGTAATACAGTCATAATAGGGGACTTTAACACCCCATTGACATCAATGGAATGATCTTTCATATAGAAAATCAAAAAGAAAACAGTGGTCTTAAAAACATTAGACCAACTGAACCGGTTTGGCTCAGTGGATAGAGCGTCAGCCTGCGGACTCAAGGGTCCCAGGTTAGATTCCGGTCAAGGGCATGTACCTTGGTTGCGGGCACATCCCCACTGCGGGGCATGCAGGAGGCGGCTGATCGATCTCGCTCATCGATGTTTCTAACTCTCTATCCCTCTCCCTTCTTCTCTGTAAAAAAAAAAATCAATAAAATATATTTTAAAAAAACAACAACAACATTAGACCAGATGGATTTAAATGACATTTTTATAGAATTTCACCCCAAAGCAGCAGAATATACATTCTTTTCAAGTGAACATAGAACATTTTCTAGGATAGACCACATGTTGGGCCACAAAACAAGTGTCAATAAATTTAAGAATATTAAAATCAGAGAACCAAGATGGCGGCATAAGGTACAGACCTGTGCGTGCTGCCTCCCACAACAACATCGAGACTACCGACTATAAGACAAACAGCTGTCATTCAGAACCATGGGAAGGCTGGCCCAGTGGAAGCTCTACAACTGGAAGGAAAGAAAGAAGAGCATTGAGACTGAGTAGGATATGCAGAGGCGCCAAGAATGGAGGTATGAAGTCGCCCGCCAGGTGGGCTGCAACTGGATGCGCGGTTTTTTTTCAATTGAAAGGGGATACAAGCTCTCGAATCCACTGAGCTTGTTTGGGGCGGGATTCTGAGGTCGCAGACCCTTACGGGGAGAGGCGGGACTGTCTTGCAGCGGATCGGAGAGTGAGGGTGGCTTTCTCACAGAGCTGCTTGCCAGCACTCGGGGACGCAGAGACGCAGAGTCATGGAGAGACGAGGTATCGCGGAGACACTGACGACAACAATTGCTGTTTGCTCCGCCCTGGTGATTACCTGTGACCCCACCCTACTTAATTTACATCCCCACCCAAGCTGTGCCTGTGGCACAAAACGAACCACCTGCACTTTTGCAGCCCAACCCAACAAACTGCAGATTTCAATTCCTCGCATCCATAAGGGACGTACTCAAGAAGCAGAATCAGGTTCGGAGGAAGCCAGAGCCAGACCCAGCTGGGCCGGCGACGTGGAACCGCTGTACCAGCAAACGCACAGGCAGGTCCACCAGATCCAGTCTCACATGGGACGCCAGGAGACGGCAGACAAGCAGTCTGTGCACTTGGTAGAAAACGAAATCCAAGCAAGCATACCAGATATTCAGCCAGCTGGAAGGCCTGGAGATTTTGTCCAGCAAGGAGCCTCCCAATAAAAGATAGAATGCCAAACTTCGTGTTGACCTGTTAAAGTATGATGTCCAGCACCTGTAGACTGCTCTTAGAAACTTCCAGCATCGGCGATACGCAAGGGAGCAGCAGGAGAGAGCGAGAGGAGCTTCTGTCTCGCACCTTCACCCCCAACGTGGGATGTGGCACCTCCTGTGAGGCTGTGTGAGGCTGCGACAGCCCCTGCGAGGCTGTGACGCCCCCTGAGAGGCTGCGTGAGGCTGCAACAGCCCCTGCGAGGCTGCGACGGCCCCTGCGAGGCTGCGACGGCCCTTGTGAGGCTGCGACGGCCCCTGCGAGGCTGCGATGGCCCCTGCAAGGCTGCAACGGCCCTTGTGAGGCTGTGTGAAGCTGCAACAGCCTCTGCGAGGCTCCGATGGCCCCTGCAAGGCTGTGACGGCCCCTGTGAGGCTGTGACGGCCCCTGCGAGGCTGCAACGGCCCTTGTGAGGCTGCGACGGCCCCTGCGAGGCTGCGACGGCCCCTGTGAGGCTGTGTGAGGCTGCAATGTCTCCTGCGAGGCTGTGACGGCCCCTGCAAGGCTGCGACGGCCCCTGTGAGGCTGCGACGGCCCCTGTGAGGCTGCGACGGCCCCTGGGAAGCCGGCGGAGCCGCGCAAACTGCCCAGACAGCTTCATCGACGGCCCACGAACCAGCACCCAGCCCCATGCACAACTATCACCCGAAGGGCCAGAGGGGCGAGAGCAGCTGCAGTGTTGCTTTCTCCTCACTTTTGGTAGCGAAATCCTCATTTTAAACATAAGAGGACACATTATTTTAAAAAGCCGTTACGTGGCTCGTACCCTTTCTGAGTAGAGTGTGAACAAGTCGTGAGAGAACTTTCCAAACACAGAGACACGTCACGGATGGAAATAGCTACATTTTCCATGTGTATGACCTTTGACCCAGCGACAAAAAGCGTACATCTATGGATGAGGACAGTGGGGGGGGGCGGTAAGGGCAGAGGGTGGGGTGGGAACTGGGTGGAGGGGAGCTATGGGGGGAAAAAGGGGTACAACTGTAATAATCTGAACAATAAAGATTTATTTTTTTAAAAAAAGAATATTAAAATCATGTCAAGCATCTTCTCTGACCACAATGGTAGATGAAACTAGAAACCAATTACAAGAAAAAAACAAAAATACACACAAACTTATGGAGGATACATTGCATGTTACTAAACAATGAATAGGTTAATAATGAGATCAAGAAGGAAAACAGCCCTGGCCAATTTGGCTCAGTGGATAGAGGACTGAAGGGTCCCAAGTTCGATTCCAGTCAAGGGCACATGCCCAGATTGCAGGCTCCATCTCCAATAGGGGGTCTTCAGGGGGCAGCCTATCAATGACTCTTTCTCATTGTTAATGTTTCTAACTCTCTCTCCCTCTGCCTTCCTCTCTGAAATCAATAAAAAATATATATTTTTTATAAGGGGCAAACAAAAGATATCTTGAGGTAAATTACAATAAAAACAGAACAACCAAAATGCTAAGGGAGACAATTAAAGAGTCTTAAGAGGGAAATTCATAGCAACAAGACCTACCTCAAGAAACAAGAAAAATATCAAACAATCTAATCTTATCCCAAAAGAAACTAGAAAAAAGAATATTAAACAAAACTCAGAGAGTAGAAGGAATGAAATAATAAAAACCAGAGCAGAAATAAACAAAATAGAGTCTAAACAAATAAAATACAAAGATCAATGAAACCAGGATCAGGTTTCAGGAAAGATTAGCAAAATTGACAAACCAGACTCATCAAGAAAAAAAGAGAGAAGCTGGGCCAACATGGCTTGGTGGTTGAGCATTGACCTATGAACCAAAAGGTCATGGTTCAATTCCCAATCAGGGCACATGCCCTGGTTGTGGGCTCAATTCCCAGTAGGGGGCATGCAGGAGGCAGCCAATCAATGATTCTCATCATTGATATTTCTATCTCTCTCTCCCTATCCCTTCTTCTCTGAAATCAATAAAAATATTTTTTCTTTAAAAAGAGAGAGGAACCAGATAAATAAAATCAGAAATGAAAAAGGATTACTGACAACTGACATCACAGAAACACAGAGTTATAAGAAAATGCTACAAACAATTATATGCCAACGAATTAGACAATCTGGAAGAATTGGATAAATTCCTAGAAACATACAATCTTCCAAAACTGAATCAAGATGAAACAGAAAATCAGAAGAGACTGATTATAACCAATGATATCAAAGCAGTAATCAAAAAATTTCCAACAAACAAAAGTCCTGGACCAGATGGTTTCAGAGGAAAATTTTATAAAATATTCAAAGAAGAATTAACACCCACCCTTCTCAAACTATTTGAAAATTTTCAAGAGGAGGGAAGACTCCCAAGCTCATTTTAAAAGGTTAGAATTATCCTGATTATAAAACCAGATAAAGACACTACAAATAAATCATAGATCAATATCTTCAATGAACACAGAAGCAAAAATCCTCAACATAATATAAGCAAACTGAATCCAGCAATACATTACAAAGATTATATACCATGATTTAATAGAATTCAATCGTGGGATACAAAGATGATTTAATATCTGCAAACCAATTAACGTGATGCACCACATAAACAAAATAAAGGATAAAATCATAGACCATATCAAATGATGCAGAAAATGCATTTACAAATCCCAGCACCCATCCTATCTAATAATACAGAAACATGGTAATTAGCATACAACCGCTACCCTTCCCATTGGCTAATCAGCGAGATATGCAAATTAACTGCCAGCCAAGATGGCAGCCGGCAGCCAGGCAGCTTGAAACTAACATGAGGCTTGCTTGCTTCAGTGACGGAGGAAACCATCGTTCCCCGCCTGCCTTGCCGGCTTCTGAGCCTGCAGTTTGAAACATTGTAACAAATATAGAAGCTAAACAAAACCCCAGAAACCTGCTTTCAGCAAGCCGGGATCTCAGAGCTGGAGTTATACATTGTTTCGATTATAGAACCAAAACAAACCAGATACCTGCTTTTAGCAGCAGAGGCCTCAGAGCTGGAGCCAGAGCTAAAAAAAAAAAAAAAAGGAGCAGTTGGGAGCTTCAGCCACCGCCTGCCTGAAAACAGCCCTCAGCCCCTCACCCAGACTGGCTAGGCACCCCAGTGGGGACCCCCACCCTGAAGGGTGTGTGACCAGCTGCAAACAGCCATCATCCCCTCACCCAGGCTGGATAGGCACCTCAGTGGGGACCCCCACCCTGATCCAGGACACCCTTCAGGGCAAACCAGCCAGCCCCACCCATGCACCAGGCCTCTATCCTATATAGTAAAAGGGTAATATGCCTCCCAGCACCATGATCAGCGGAGCCAAGAGACCTCCCAGCACTGGGATCAGCATGACAGGGGGCAGCACCCCAACCCGCGGATTGGCCCTGGTCTGTGCGTGACAGGGGGTGGCGCCACAACCTCCCCATCGACCCTGCCTTGAGTGTGACAGGGGGCGGTGCCCCAACCCCCCAATCGGCCCTACCCTGAGCGTGACTGGGGGTGGCATCGCAAACTCCTGATCTGCCCTGCTCTGTGCATGACAGGGGGCAGCACCCCAACTCCCTAATCGGCCCTGCTCTGAGCCCGACCAGGGGCTGCACCTAGGGATTGGGCCTGCCCTCTGCCACCAGGAGCAGGCCTAAGCCAGCAGGTCATTATCTCCCGAGGGGTCCCAGACTGCGAGAGGGCACAGGCTGGGCTGAGGGACCGCCCTTCCCCCCCACCCCCGAGCACACAAATTTTTGTGCACCGGGCCTCTAGTTTATGATTTAATAAAACACTCTCAGCAGAGTGGGACTAGAGGGAATATACCTCAACATAATAAATGCCATATATGACAAACTCACAGCCAACATCATACTCAATGAGGGAAAACTAATGGTGTGTTCCTTAAGGTCAGAAACAAGACAGAAATGTCCACTTTCACCACTCTTATTCAACATAGTACTGGAAGTTATAGCCACAGCAATCGGACAAGAATAAATAAAAAGCATTCAAATTAGAAAGGAAGACATAAAACTGTTATTATTTTCAGATGACATGATATTGTACATAGAAAACCCTAAAGACTCCATCAAAAAGTCAAAGAGAAGTGATAAATTAACTCAGTAAAGTAGCAGAATGCAAAGTATTCAGAAATTGATTGTACTTTTATACACCAAAAAATGAACTATCAGAATGAGAAACTGAGAAAACAATCCCATTTATAATTGCATAAAAAAAACACCAAAATAAAATGCCTATGAATAAATTTAACCAAGGAGGTAAAAGACCTGGACTCAGAAAATTAAAGGCCTGGACATTAAAGAAGATACAGGTAAATGGAAGCATATATCATGCTCATGGATAGGAAGACTTAACATGATTAAAATGTCTATACTACCAAAAGCAATCTGTAGATTCAACACAATTCCGATCAAAATACCAATGGCATTTTTCACAGAACTCCAACAAATAATGCCAACATTTATATGGAACTACAAAAGACCCCAAATAGCCACAGAAATCTTGAGGTAGGGAACCTTTTGTGGGTGTGACATTACCTGATATCAAACTATACTAACCATTACCTGATGTCAAACTATACTACAAGGTTATAATGATCAAAACAGCACGGTACTGGCATAAAAACAGACACATAGATCAATGAAACAGAATAGAGAGCCTAGAAATACTAGTAAACCCACACCTATATGGTCAATATATAACAAAGGAGACAAGAACACAGAATGAGGTAAAGACTCTCTATTCAATAAATGGTGTGGGAAAATTGGACAGAACATGCAAAATATGAAACTAACCCACCTTATTACACCATATCTAAGAATAAACTTGGGCAAGGCTCAGTGGTTGAGCATCGACCTATGAACCAGGAGGTCACGGTTCAATTCCCAGTCAGGACACATACCCAGATTGTGGCTGGATCCCCAGTAGGAGCCATGCAGGAGGCAGCCAATCAATGATTCTCACCATTGATGTTTCTATTGAGAAGGCTAAAAAGGGCTAATTCCAATGTAACCCTGATATTTGGGGGCTAGCAATTGGAATCCGTGCCAGCAAGCTAACCTATTATTAAGACATTACCTCCTTCCCAGAAACTGGCCTTGCAAACCTGTTACAGAGGCCATAGACCTGTGAACAGTGCACTGCCCCTAGAGGGAGGGTTACTAACGCTGGCATCAGGCCAGACCATCAGATATGGCCTGGAGACCCCCAACACCTGAGGGCCTCCTTGCAAAGTCCGAGAAAAGGACCGGAAGCATAATCCATATTTGCGGGACAAAGACCACAGGGAGATATAAAATGAAGGCTCCTGCATGTTTCAGTACTCAGATTTGGAAGCTATTCCCTGAGTCCGCTGGCATAATTAAACAGTGTCCCACCATTTCTTTAAAGCGTCGCTTGGTTTTCTTTGGTCTTCTGCAACACTATCTCTCTTTCCCTCTCCCTTCCTCTCTGAAATCAATAAAAATATATATTTAAAAATAAAAAACAAAGATGCTACTGCAGCTATGATACAACATCCTTAATATAATTAGAAATCCTTTTATTTAACTGAGAAGGCCTACTAGGCACCATCTTAAGTTTTCCTGGGGTGTTAACAAAGATTCTACAATCATACCCTGGATTTAATCTTTAACTTTAGATCAGCTCTTACTTTGAAAATTTGTTGCCTGCTGGGGAGACTAGAAATGAGAACTAGAGTTCTCTTCCAATCCAACAACCCAGACATCCTCGTTTAGCTCATCCCTCTCCCAAAACACCGATGCAGCTGGAAGCAGCCAGATGGCACTTTGAAGCTTCCATCTCTAGGACCTGGAGAGCATGATGCTGAGTGAAATAAGCCAGTCAGAAAAAGGTAAGTATCACATGACCTCACTCATGTGTGGAATCTAATGAACAACAAATGGATGAGCAAAAATAGCCCCAGAGACATAGAAGCATCGAACAGACAGCCAAACCTCAGAGGGAAGGCAGGGGAGGGTGGAGGTGGTGGGAGAGATCAACCAATGAACTCATATACATACATGCATAACCCACCGACACAGTGAGTGGTGAAGACTTGGGGGGCGTGGGGGTGAGAGAGGGCAATGGGGGAAAGCAGGGGGACATATGTAACACTTTCAACAATAAAGATTTATTTAAAAAAAAAAAAGATTCCATCTCTAAATCTCTTCAGCCAAACCCACAACTTCAGGAAATACGGCCCATCCTCCCCATCAGGGAGAGGCCTGTTATCATGGAAAGATTGACAATCTTGTTGCAGAAACTAGAGCCGCCAGCCCTTCGAAGGCCCCCAGCCTTTGCATATCTCCATCCTGTGAACTACCCGTTTGGCATATCTTTTGCCTCCTTCCCCATGTAATCTTTGTCCTTCTACCCAATATAAGCAGTGGCTTATGGTGGGGAGAGCAGATTTCTGTGGGTGACCTGCTGCTCTCCCACGCTGCCGGCAGGATTAGAATGAACACTTATATGTGATTCACCCCCGCCTCTGCTGAATTGGCTCAAGTAATGACAGGCAGCCCGGACCCCTTGGTTGTCTGGTTATAGATCCCGCTTCCAAGTTGTTTCCTCACTACTCTTTTGTGAATATTTCTCTCTTCTCTGCGTCCAGCGTGGCTAGAGAGCGGTCCGGCTCATGAGTAGGGGCGGCTGGGGATTGAGAAAATGAAGCTGGGGCGGGGTGGGACCACTGTCCTCTGATGGAGAGACAGGGACCCAGAGCCAATACAGCGAGTTTACTTTATACAGCAAAAACCAGGAAGTTTTACTAAAGGTTGAGACAAAGGAGATTAAGTGCCTTCCTGGTGCTTGGCTGGATTTAAATAACAAAACCCACCCGCTGGCACCTGGGCTGAAGGTCACGCTGACAGCACTCCTGCCTCTGGCGAGGCGTGTTTCCAGGACGTGGCTTTGCCTAGCCACTGGCTTCAGCTGACAGTAACTAAAGAAACGGCCCTGTGCCTTCCCAGGCTCGCTCTACACTCTTCCAGCCGCTTCGAAGTTTGCTCACTGCCCCTCTAGCCTGCACAACAGTCGCACTGCTTTTCATTCAAACCTTCGCCCACCACCCAGTTCCAAAGCCAGTGCCACATGTCTAGGTGTGTAAGATAGCACCATACTCCTAGGTATCAATGTATAGATCAGGTATCCACTGTCACATGACCGATCACCTAAAACAATAGTTTAAAGCAATCACCCTTTTATTCGCCTCATGGATTCTATGGATTAGGAATTCAGACTGGTCTCTGTCCCACCGTATCTGGGGCCAGCTTGAAACTCGAACAGCTAGGGGGGCACCTCAAAGAGTGTGGGGCTAGGATTATCTGGAAGCTTCATTTAAAAAAAAAAATTATTGCCGAAACCGGTTTGGCTCAGTGGATAGAGCGTCGGCTTGCGGACTGAGGGGTCCCAGGTTCGATTCCGGTCAAGGGCATGTACCTGGGTTGCGGGCACATCCCCAGTAGGAGATGTGCAGGAGGCAGCTGATCGATGTTTCTCTCTCATCGATGTTTCTAACTCTCTATCTCTCTCCCTTCCTCTCTGTAAAAAATCAATAAAATATATTAAAAAAATATATTGATTTTTTTACAGAGAGGAAGGGAGAAGGAGAAGGATAGAGAGTTAGAAACATTGATTCAGTTGCTTCCTGCACACTCTCTACTGGGGATGTGCCCACAACCAAGGTACATGCCTTTGACCGGAATCGAACCTGGGACCCTTCAGTCCGCAGGCCAACACTCTATCCACTGAGCCAAACCAGTCATGGCTGGAAGCTTCTTTATTCACATGTCTGAAGCCTGGGCTGAAGTGACTCTGAAGCTAAATTCACCTGGGACTGTTGACCAAAGAGCCTACATACACGATGCCCAGCCCTGTGAGTAAGGCTTCCTTACAGCATGGCAGCCTCGGGTCCTCAGACATCTTACATGAAGGCTCTGAGAGTGAGTGTCCCAGCCAACAAAGTTAAAGCTCTATGGCCTTTTAAGACCCACATTCAAGTCTTTTTTATTTTATTTTTATTTATTTATTATATTTCAGAGAGGAAGGGAGAGGGAGAGACAGAAACATCAATGCTGAGAGAGAATCATTGATCAGCTGCCTCCTGCACGCCCCACACTAGGGATCGAACCTGCAACCCAGGCATGTGCCCTGACTGGGAATCAAACCATGACCTCCTGGTTCATAGGTCAACACTTTTTGAGCCACGCCAGCCAGGCCCAAATTCAAGTCTTTTAGCATCGCTCCTGCCATACTCTAGTGGTTGAGGCAGTCACAAGCCCATTGAGATTAAAGAAGGGACACAAACTTCACTTCTTGATGAAGGAATATCAAACTCGGATCCAGGTTTTAGGATCGCCATTGTGAGTGTATCGGGGATAGTCCATTCCCGTCCTAGGTGGTGTCTGTTGGGATTACGCATGCTTCTGTGACCATGCGGCAGATGAGCTGGGGACTAGTGGATTTTATTTTTTTATTTTCTTTGTTTTTGAATTATTATTTTTTTAATTAAATCCTTATTGTTCAGATTATTACAGTTGTTCCTCTTTCCCCCCCCCCCCCATAGCTCCCCTCCACCCGGTTCCCACCCCACCCCCTGCCCTTACCACCACCCCCCCATTGTCCTCATCCATAGGTGCATGATTTTCGTCCAGTCTCTTCCTGCACTCCCCACATCCTTCCCCCCCCCCAAGAATAGTCAGTCCACTCCCTTTCTATGCCCCTGATTCTACTATATTCACCAGTTTATCCTGTTCATCAGATTATTTATTCACTTGATTTTTAGATTCACTTGTTGATAGATGTGTATTTGTTGTTCATAATTTGTATCTTTACCTTTTTCTTCTTCCTCTTCTTAAAGGATACCTTTCAGCATTTCATATAATACTGGTTTGGTGGTGATGAACTCCTTTAGCTTTTCCTTATCTGTGAAGCTCTTTATCTGACCTTCAATTCTGAATGATAGCTTTGCTGGGTAAAGTAATCTTGGTTGTAGGCTCTTGCTATTCATCACTTTGAATATTTCTTGCCACTCCCTTCTGGCCTGCAAAGTTTCTTTTCTTTTTTTAAAAATATATTTTATTGATTTTTTACAGAGAGGAAGGGAGATAGAGAGTTAGAAACATTGATGAGAGAGAAACATCGATCAGCTGCCTCCTGCACATCTCCTACTGGGGATGTGCCCGCAACCCAGGTACATGCCCTTGACCGGAATTGAACCTGGGACCCTTCAGTCCGCAAGCCGACGCTCTATCCACTGAGCCAAACCGGTTTCGGCTAGCCTGCAAAGTTTCTGTTGAGAAATCAGTTGACAGTCGTATGGATACTCCCTTGTAGGTAACTGACTGTCTTTCTCTTGCTGCTTTTAAGATTCTCTCTTTGTCTTTTGCTCTTGGCATTTTAATTATGATGTGTCTTGGTGTGGTCCTCTTTGGGTTCCTTTTGTTTGGCATTCTCTGCACTTCCTGGATTTGTAAGTCTATTTCTTTCAGCAGGTAAGGGAAGTTTTCTGTCATTATTTCTTCTAATAAGCTTTCATTATCTTGCTCTCTCTCTTCTTCTGACACCACCACAATTCCGATGTTGGTACAGTTGAAGTTGTCCCAGAGGCTCCTTACACTATCTTCATATTTTTGGATTCTTTTTTCTTTTTGCTTTTCTGGTTGGGTGCTTTTTGCTTCTTCGTATTTCAAATCTTTGGCTTGATTCTTGCAATCCTCTAGTCTGCTGGTGGAACTCTGTATATTATTCTTTATTTCAGTCAGTGTATGCTTAATTTCTAGTTGGTCCTGTTTCATAACCGCGAGGGTCTCACTAGATTTCTTGAGAATCTCACTAAATTTATCGGCAGTTTCTAGAAAATTCTTGAAAAACCTTATAAGTGTGGCTTTGAACTCTATATCCAGTAGTTTGCTTTCCTCCATTTCTGTCATTTGTGACCTGTTTCTTTGTCTCTGCATTTTTTATGCTTCCCTGTGTTAATAGAGTGGCTTTGTGTGCTAGGTGTCCTATAGGGCCCAGTGGCTCAGCCCCCCAATTACCTGAGGTGGACACTCTTGGTGCACCCCTTTGTGGGCTTTGTGCACAGTCTTGCTGTAGTTAAGCCTTGATTGTTGTTGGTATCACTGGGAGAAATTGACCTCCAGGCCAATTGGCCGTGAGAATCAGCTGTGTCTGCAGTGGGAGAACTTCTGAGCTGGAGACACCCTTCTGGGGCAAGATTTGTTTCAGTGGGACTTTGGTGCTCACTGAGTCTGCCCCCTGAGTGTGTCCCTTATGGATCTGAGGAGATGTAATCTGGATGGTCCCACTCTGACCACTGGGTACACTGGCTCTTGGATCTCTAAGGAGGTGCTAATTTAGCCTCTGCCTGAGGCTACTCAGCAGGAGCTATGGAGAGATCTGCAGATTCCTCTTCTTTGTTTGGGGTTTGGAGGTGCCCAGACAAGGCCCAGCTGTGAAGCAATGCAAGGTGCTGTGGGGCCTTGGGCCTTCTCTTGGAAGTTCTGGGTCTCTCTGACCCAGCTGCAGTTTGTTAGGTAATTTTCAGATTGCAAAGGGCCAGGCCTTCCATATGCAAAAGCCTCTGCCACAGCTTGGGTGGGGCGGGGTCTCAGGGGATCAACAGCGTGGAGCAAGCAGCTAATGCTGCTCCTCAGTCCTACCCTAAGAGGCCCCGAGTCTCAGTGTCCTGGTAATCGCTGCAAGCACCTCTGAGAGAAAGCTGCCCTCGAGTTCTGACCAATGACAGACAGTCCAGTTTCTCCCCGAATGAGTCTGGGTCCCTAGAGACTCGCCCGGAACTGGAGTTCAAGCAGTCGGGATCTTGTGTCTCCCTCCTGATTGAAAAAGACAGCCGCGTCCTCAGTTCCAGCCCTTTCCACGTGAGCCTCCGTACCTTTGCACTTTACTTCCACACCTCCTCTGAGTCTCAGTGTGCTTTTCTCTTTCCTTCTAGTTGTAGAATTTCCACTCAGCCAGCCTTCCTGTGGTTCTGGATGATGTCCGTTTTGTCTTTTAGTTGTATTTTTGAAGTGGTTGTGCGAGGCAGCAATTTCCGGTGTTTACCTATGTGGCCATCTTGGTTTTCCTCGACTAGTGGATTTTAAATGGTGGTTGGTAGAAATGGAGGCTCCTGTTCTCCATGTGGCTAGCACACACCTCCTCACAGGGCAACTGAGTTCCAAGAAGGCAAGTCCCATGGTACAAACACTATCAAGTTTCTGCTTGGATCATATTTGCTAGAGCCCACTGGCCAAAGAAAGCCCACGGCCAAGCCCAGAAGCAATGTGGAGGGACTACACAAAGGGCCTGGATACCAGGGGGCATTAGGGGCATTTAGTGTAACAATCTACCAACCCGAGCAACTCCCTTTCATCTTCAAAGACTCAAGTCATGATCCAAGTCCTCCAAGAAAGCTCTCTATAGGCTGGGTCACCAGTCAAGCCCCCCACCCCCTTTGGGGCTCCCACAATGCTCTACACATCTTTACCTCTGCTCCTACCCTACTTTTTTCTAATTCTCCATGTACCATTTCTGTCTCCCTCATTGGACAAGCCTTTGAAGGCTGACTGTGCTCTGTGATTAATTAAACATCAATGAATAAAGTGAATCAAAGAATCCAATTAAAATGTGTGGGGGTTCTCCAGCCTCGACCAGCATAGCTTGAGAGCAAATGAGTCCTGAGTAGGGGCAACTGGGGATTGAAAAAAAGAAAGAAAGAGACAGACACAGACAGTAGGGAAAGCTGGGACCAGGTGGGACACTGTTCTCAGATGGAGAGACAGTGACCCAGAGCTAGTGCAGCGCATTTATTATATGCAGCATGATACCAGGAAGTTTAAGACAAAGGAAATTATGTGAAATCATGCTTAAAGATCAAGCTGCAATTCTTTCTTCCTGTGGCTTCTTGTAATTGTCAGGCCTTACTGAGACTGAATAATTGTGTCTGCTCCTGGCACCTGGCTGAACTTAGATAATGACTCCCACCCCCTGGCACCTGAGCTATGGGTCAGGACTGACAACATTTCTGCCTTTGGTAAGGTATGTTTCCAGGACATGGCTTTGCTGATGCCACTGGCCTCAGCCAACAACCTTTGCTCAGGTGCTCTCCCAGGTACTCTCTACATCTCCCCATTTTTATTTTTTAAATGCAGCTTATGGACATCTAATTGGAGCCTTCAGACTTGGGAACACAGGAGCTTGCTGCTGACTGAAAGAAAGAAGAATAATATTAGTGGTGCACAAAGGAATCCTATTAGGTACCAGGCGGTGTGTTTTAACATATTCCATGGATTAAATCCTTTTAAGTCATCCAGCAATTTTTTTTCCAGCTTTGCAGGAGATATAACCTCATCATGACTATTTGTTTTTTGGGTTTTAATTAGTTTTTTATTGATTAAGTTATTACATATGTGTCCTTATCCCCACATTACCTTCTATCACCCCCACTCATGCCCTCACCGCCCTGTTGTCTGTGTCCATTGGTTAGGCCTATAGGCTTGCATATAAGTCCTTTGGTTGATCTCTCCTCCTTACCCCCGCCCTCCCCTACCTTCCCTCTGAGGTTTGTCGGCCTGATCGATGCTTCTCTGTCTCTGGAGCTGTTTTTGTTCATCAGTTTATGTTGTTCATTATATTCCACAAATGAGTGAGATCATGTGGTATTTATCTTTCTCTGACTGGCTTATTTCGTTTAGCATAATGCTCTCCAGTTCCATCCATGCTGTTGCAAATGGTAAGAATTCCTTCTTTTTTATAGCAGCATAGAATTCCATCGTGTAGATGTACCACAGTTTTCTAATCCACTCACCTATTGATGGGCACTTAGGCTGTTTCCAAATCTTAGCTATGGTGAATTGTGCTGCTATGAACATAGGGGTGCATATATCCTTTCTAATTGGTGTTTCTAGTTTCTTGGGGTATATTCCTAGAAGTGGGATCACTGGGTCAAATGGGAGTACCATTTTTAGTTTTTTGTCATCATGACTATTTTGAATGGCTTGAACATGCTTGTATAGCCACACTAGGTCTACACTGATATTATGATGCCATATTCCTTGTAGGTGCATTTTTATTTTATTCTAATCCCATAGAGAATTGTCATAGCGGGCTGAAGTCACACAAATATATGTAAAAGCCGCAAGGCATTGCAGCTGCTGTCTAATCTTGACACTTTCTAATTGATTGCCAAATCCTATCACTACAGCTTCCAACGCATTTACTAGTAGCTTTGTTTCTAGAGTTCGGTCTATATCTTCTTGATCATGACGTGTAACCGAGGTGTTCTGAGCCAATTCATTACAAACTTTGCATTCTGGAGGCTTTGGGTCAATGCAAGAGATGTAGTCACAGCAGATGTGATGACAGCAACGAGGGTAACAAGACCAGAAATAATAAGTCCTAAAGCACGCTTCCCTGGGAGAGCTGATTGTGCAGTTCCTGCAATGCCTGGAGGCCTGGATCATGGCACCATTTTCCTGTTATATTGGTAGGAAGCATAATAAAAGAGGGTTGCTTTAAAATTACTATATCTTCATTCAGCCTGGAAACACAGCTGGTGAGGTTACAGTGATGGCACTGGACAGCATAATGGGTTCCTAATCTGATGATGTTCACATTTCCAGTCACCAATACATATGGGGCTGGACACAGGCTCGTCAGCCATCGCAAGGGCTCTATGAACACGCTCCTTTAGTATCAGCTAAGGAAGAGCCAGTAAAATTAAGAAAGTCAAGGGCAGCAGCTAAACACCAAAGATCTTTCTGCAAACCTCCTGTTTCCATGGTCAGGGTGTTACCCACAAACCCTCCTGGTTGACATAGGCTTGTGATGGGGACGTTCAGCATCAAGCCTGTGAGACCAATCCAAGACATACAAGTCAGAGCCAGAAATACTATGTCTCACTGGTACAGGGTTGACACAATCTGGCCATTAAGGAAATGCTCCCAGCTCAGTAGTGGTGCTGTTTGGGCAGGAGAGGAACAGGGGATGCCAATCAGACAGCCATCGGGTGGCCTTAGGGAACCCCAGTTTAGTAACTGTCTGAATATATTTTCCCATATCCCAAGGGCCTGCAATGTTAGCAATGTCTGCACCTCCATAGGACATCTTATTTTCTTGGCTAAGCTGCAAACATCCTGAAGTCCCCCTTTTAGATAAACAAATAGGGAGCTCCCCACTAACATCCTATCTAAGAAAAGACAAAAAGGGTAATTGACCATACCTTCACTACGCTTCCCATTGGCT
Source organism: Myotis daubentonii (assembly GCF_963259705.1). Lineage (NCBI taxonomy): Eukaryota > Metazoa > Chordata > Mammalia > Chiroptera > Vespertilionidae > Myotis > Myotis daubentonii. Next base: position 2,299,879 of record NC_081848.1, read on the forward strand.
AATCAGGGTGATATGCAAATTAACCGCCAACAAAGATGGCAGTTAATTTGCATACATAGGCTCTAAGCAGTGGAGCAAAGCCAAACTGCCCCGAAGCCGGCCGAGCAGTGAGGCCTCCTGCCCCTGGATCAGCGGAGCCACGAGGCCTCCCAGCCCCGGGTTCAGCGGAGCCATGAGGCCTGATGGCTGTGGGGGCGGCTCTGGCCGGAGCCCAGCCCAAGCGAAGGCCTGGGTCCCGGGTGCCAGAGGAAAACTGGTGCCAGCAGCCAAGGGAAGGGAAGGCCTATTGCACGAATCTCTTCATGCAGCAGGCCTCTAGTTATAAGTATAATCACCTTGGGAAGAAGGAGTCATGTGTTGGTCGGAGCTGCCCCCAGCTATATTGGTGTTGTTCGTAAACGCCGGCACTGATTCCCCCGTGCAGGTGGCAGGGTTGACCAGGGGGGTCTGGAACGTATGTCCAGTAAGTTTCTGCTGTAGTCAGACCTACCTGGCAGCTGACAAGTGCCAGCACAGCAATAAAAAGGGTGGAGGGGTTACCTGGACCCCTGACCTTCTACCCCTTGTTGAGCAAGGATGGTCAGCTGCTTCAGTTGACCCCATGTGGGGACACTAGCTTCTCGGGTGGCCTTGGCCAGCTGCCCTCTGCTCTTCTCCTTCTTCGGGGCCGGTGGCTGAGCCAGTATCTTCACCGGAGGTGTGATCTTCAGCTTCTTGAACGGCGGGATGAGCTGTTCTCCCAAGTCCAGGGTTGTGACACACCACTCGCTCTGGCACCCAGATGGGGTTAGAGGCGCCTTCTGGAAAGATAGAAAGGTGGCCTCTTCCCCACATCATTATGGATCCAGCCCTCTCCACGCCCTGTTTGTAAATCCTTCCATTACACCATTCCTGCAGGTGCCACAGCACCAGGAGCTTGATGCCTCATTGTCACCATTTAAAAATTGTAAAGTATAAAGGGCATGATTCACCTGATGCTGAGGGTAATGCCCACCTCCCCCTTTCTGTTGTAACTGAGTCTTCAAGGTCCGATTGGCTCTTTCTACAATTGCTTGTCTTTGGGGGTTATAGGGAATTCCTGTTTTATGTATTATTTGGTATTGCTTGCAAAACTGCTGAAAGGAGAAGCTAGTATAAGCAGGTCCATTACCTGTTTTTATCTCTAGGGGCTGCCCCATGACTGGAAAAGCCGCTAGGCAGTGATTAATTACATGCTTTGTGCTTTTCCCTGTTTGGGGAGTAGCGAAAATGAAGCGTGATCCACAGAGACATGGATCCACTGAAATCTGCCAAATTCAGGCACATGAGTGACATCCACGCGCCAGATTTGATTAGGTTTAAGTCCTCAGGGACTGACCTTAATGCTGGCACAGGGAGGTGAATCGCACACGGTGGGGGCACTGCCTGACCATCCGGTGCCTGCTCTGAGGAATGTGCAAGGCAGAGGCGTGTGATGACACGGGGCGTGTGAGGCCTGTGCCATTTAATCAATCTCCTTTTAACATTTCTTTCTACAAACTTCCTGTAACTTCCACAGACATTCTGACACCTTTCAGAGGTAACCACCGTTAGAAACCACCTTCTTTTTCCTTCAAAATGCATGACCATGCCTCAGACCTGCCATTAGATATTTCTACTCTAATATTCTTTCTTCCTGTCATACCTTCAGCAATTTGTACAGACCTCTTCTTTCTTTTTTCTTTAAACCTTCATTTTTCAATGATTACCAAAAAGTAAACAGCCAGCATTTCTTAGATTAATATTTTTGAACATACTTTAAATGCACTCTTACTTTTAAGAAAATATGCATTCAACAAAGTTCAAGAGACCTTCTGCAATAAAAACTAAGAGCAGGTGAATTAAAACTTGTCTAGCAATCAATGTTTCAGTATTTTTATGTTATTTTAAAATAATTTAGGTGTTTACCATTTCACCCAGCAATGTTATAAAGCCTTTAAGTTACAAAAACACGTGGGAAAATTACGTACAGTTCCATGAAGCTGGAGAAAAGGCAGGGGAGGGGGGAGCAGGCCCCACAGCCTGTTCCCAGGCCTCTAGCCGCTTGGATTCAAACTGCTACCTTTTTCCTTAGAGATGCATCTACGGTTACTGCTGTGGCTTCTCTACTTTTACAGGGAGAAGGGCGACTGGCCCCTTCCTCCCACAGAGAGCAGTCAGTTTCCTCTTGAGTGACTGGACTTTTACTATTAACATATTTATAATTATTACTGAAAAGCTTTATCACAAATTCTTCGTTTTAGTTACATTTATTTATTATATCTTAACAACTTTGAGATTTTAAAGCCAATATTACCTAAAGCATTTTCTTAACCATGATTGCCCTTTCTGTTCAAAGATAGGACACGCTAATCCGGCTGGGAGTCCTATCCCCCCCCTACCCCCCCCCTCCCCGGACCAAGGAGCCACCCTTATCGTGGGAGCATAAATCTTGTTGTCCGACCTAGACTGCATAGCTTACTTCCTTATGTAATTTCAAGTATATTGTGTTGGTCTAATTTAGTTCAAAAATATTTCTTTTAGTAGATCTTTGTGTCACCTCAGGGCCCTTGGGGTGTCACAAAGCTGTCTCCCAGTTAAATTCTTGAAATATTACATTCAGAAAAGCTGTCAAATATACCTAATTTAAAGATTATTAAAACTTAAACCAGTTTTAACATTAAAGATTTGGTCTTGACCACAAAATTAATCCTTTCCAATCTGGCTAATAAATTGTTATCCTATCTAATAAAACAGAAAAATGGTAATTGGCGTACGACGATACCCTTTTCATTGGCTAATCAGGGCTATATGCAAATTAACTGCCAACTAAGATTGGCAGTTAACTGCCAACTAAGATTGACAGTTAACTGCCAACAAGATGGCGGTTAATTTGCATATGTAGGCACAATGCAGGGAGGCGAAAGGGAAAGCAGGAAGAAGCCCCCTGCCACTGACAGTGATCGGAAACCCAGGGGGGAGCTAAGAGCTGGGGGGCAGGGCAAAGGCGGCCCTGGGGCCGCCTTTGCCCTGCCCCCCAGCCATGATCAGAGAATCAGGTGTCTTTTCCGCCCTGGCCAGTGATAGCAGGAAGTAGGGGTGGAGCCAGCGATGGGAGCTGGGCACGGTCAAAGCTGGCAGTCCCAGGAGCTAGGGGTCCCTTGCCTGGGCCTAAAGCAAAGCCCACGATCGCGGGGCCACTGCAGCTGCGGGTCCCCGCTGCCTGGGCCGAACGCCTCAGCCAGAGGCGTTAGGCCTGGGCAGGGGCGGAGCTGCAACCGCGGGGAGCTGGGGGTCCCCTGCCCAGGCCTGACACCTCTGCCGGAGGCCTCAGGCCTGGTCAAGGGCCGATCCGGTGATTGATGATCGGAGGGTGATGAGGGTCAACTCCTCTGGCCGAGGCATCAGGCCTGGGTGGGGGGCGGAGCTGGAGATTGGGGGGATATGATGGTCCCCTTGCCCAGGCCTGAAGCCTGGGTCAGAGGCGTCAGGCTTGGGCGGGGGGTGGAGCAAGCGATCAGAGGGAGATGGGGGTCCCCTGCCCAGGCATGATTCCTGGGCCAGAGGCCTCAGGCCTGGGCGGGGGCCAGAGCCAGTGATCAGGGGGAGATGGGGGTCCCCTGTCCAAGCCTGACACCTCTGGCAGAGGCGTCAGGCCTGGGCAAGGGGCCGATCAGGCGATCGGAGGGTGATGGGGGTCAACGCCTGAGGGCTCCCAGTATGTGAGAGGGGGAAGGCTGGGCTGAGGGACACTCCCCTCCCCACACACACCCAGTCCACAAATTTCGTGCACTGGGCCCCTAGTATTTTAATAATTCCATAGTATACTTTGAATTGTAGAGAACACGCTGGGAGACACACCCACCGCTCGCCCTTCTCTTGCTGCCATGCCCCCAAGGTCAACCTTAGTTCTGCCTCGGCTGGCCTGCATGGGTTCGTGACTTCACAGGCAGGAGCCGCCCACCAGTCCGGTCCGGTCCCCGTTAATACCGACACTGCCAACTGGATGTTTAATGAATGTGATGCTGGTCAGGGCTTTGCAAATTTCTCCGCCTGCCGAGTTCAGCAAGCACTGACTCCCATCTGCCTGGCCTGGAAACTGAAACCTCAGTTTATGTTTATTTTTTCCGTTTTGCCTCAGGTGGGGAAGATAATGGTTGTTAATCACAGGCAGGCTTGGAATTAGCTGGCCTTCGTTTAAACTTCCCTGGGTTGCAACCTCCACAAATTTTACACTTTCAAGTTAATCTTAGAATTTAAAATTTTTAACCTAGCACAGCAAAATCATAAATCAGGGAAGAGCAAATTAAAGTCCCTAAAAGTTAGAAAGACAAAATTACATTACAGACATGCAGACAGAAATCTTACTAGCTAAGAGTTTCTAGTGGCCTGGGAGGGAGAGAAAGAAGGCAGCTGCTGGGAAATTCCTTCAATCCCTTCTATGAGGTTCAGCCACTACAGGGAGCCTGAGCCTCCAGCAAAGTGAAATATGAAGTCACTTTCCCTTTTGGCCAAGCGCCTGCATCCAGCCGGAAAGGCTGGGCAGCTGCAAGCAAAACCTTTCTCATTATCTGAGTCATCCTGCTCACAGCGATGCTTGTCCACTCCGCCCCAAACTCTAGCTCCCACTCATAATGAGGAGGTAAAACACTCTCAGGCAGGCTCTTGACTGTGGCTGCAGGAGTGACAGGCAGAGGAGGAGGTGGCACAGAGGCAGGCAGTGGTGTTTTTAAAGATTCGCACCCTTCTGCTGCAGGCTGTGAAGCCATGGCCACACCCTGCTGAGACTTCTTAACCGCCCCTGCGCCGGGCCAAGAAGTCATGAATTAGAGGCACTGCGAATGTAGGAACAGGACTTTCTTCTGGACCTTCTGCTGTGTATCGGTCACGCCGCTGCTTTCCAGCCTTTTCCCAGGTCTGTAAGTCGACGGTTCCCTCTTCAGGAAACCAAGGGCGAGTTTCATTAACAAAATTAAAGAAATCAAGAATTGGACTACGCTTAACAGAGCATCCTCTGGCTGTAAGCATTGTCGTAAGCATTTGAGAATAGAGGTCTCTTTCCTGAGACCCCGAATTTCCCATGTTTTACATGCAGCTGTTTCAACCTGCTCCTTACATTACTTCGTGAATTTGTTGCACGCGCAGCCGGAGCCATGCTCTCACTTTTATTGCTTAGAGCTCCCCTGTACTCAGGTCCCCTCTGGGCACAGACATGGGGTTCTCCAGCCACGACGACCACGGCTAGAGAGTGAATGAGTCCTGAGTCGGGGTGACTGGGGATTGAGAAAAAGAAAGAGACAGACACAGACAGTAGGGAAAGCTGGGACCAGGTGGGACACTGTTCTCAGATGGAGAGACAGTGACCCAGAGCTAGTGCAGCATGTTTATTATATACAGCATGATACCAGGAAGTTTAAGACAAAGGAAATTATGTGAAATCATGCTTAAAGATCAAGCTGCAATTCCTCCTTCTTGTGGCTTCTTGTAATTGTCAGGCCTTACTGAGCCCGGATAATTGTGTCCGCCCCTGGCACCTGAGCTATGGGTCAGGACTGACAACATTTCTGCATTTGGTGAGGTATGTTTCCAGTTCATGGCTTTGTCGACACCGCTGGACTCAGCCGATTACCTTTGCTCAGGTGCTCTCCCAGGTGCTTTCTACAAAAATGTGGGTAGAGGTTCTGAATGAAAGGGTGAGGACTACACCCTCCATCTTACCCTGGGTCCTCCATTTTGGGGCAGAGCCATGTGCTCGGCAAGGCTTCTTCCTGGAAGAAGCCTCTGCTAGCCACACCCAGGATTTCTCTGGACTAACCAATGATAATCAAGGGAAGTGCATGCCATCAATATGACCACATCCTGTGTAATGAGACACTGACTCGCGCCTGGCCAATCGGCAGGGCCCACGGTCCCCTCTCCTGCCCTTACTCCACCCGCCTATAAAACTCATCCCATCAGGCCTCGCTCTCTCTGTCACCTGCTGCTGTGTCAGTAAGGAGGGTGGGGGAGCCAGACCTAGGTTTGAAATAAAGGACTCTTTGCTTTTGCATCGGACTCGCTAGCTCCCTGGTGGGCTCTTGGGAATCTTGAAACCTGGGCATAACATTTGGGGGCTCGTCCGGGATTCCCAACACCATCGAGGGACCCCCGATCCGAAGAGTCTGACTGACCGTGGTAGGTGTCTGTGTCGTTGTGTGTTCTGTTCTGTGTGAGCTCCTTTCTGGAATCTGTAAGTGCCTGAGGGGTCTAGGTGGACGCGCCGTGAAAGACCACAGGCCGGGGAGAGTTGGAAGACGTTCCGCTCCCCAGGAGGGATGAGTATGCCCCTCGTGGATTTGAGACGAGGCGGGTCGCTCCCGCCGGTTTGGCGTAAGGCTATTGTCTAGCTTTCGGGTTTGGCTTCCATGGAATTGGAAGCCTGTTTTGGTTCTGCTTCCATGGAGTTGGAAGGCTGTACTTTCAGACCCTCTTTAGTGTTCTGTGTTTGTACTGGACGGACGTTATGGGACGGACTCAGACTGCTCCTTTGGGTATTGTGATTGATCATTTCAAGGAGATTGGGGAAGCTTTAGAGCTCCCTCAGGAGTTGGGAAGTTGTTAGGAATTGAATGGATTGTTTAAACTCTGAATGAATGTCTGGTGAAAGTGTGCGAGTGTGGAGGAAGGGGGACTGCCCTCCCCCACTCCTTTGTGTGGCGGTCGGGCGGCCGTCTGAGTGAGGGTCTGTGAAAACAGGGCACCCCTTCCCCAAGTAAATGCGTCTGGGATTTCTGTGCACGTGTAAGGAGAAAAGCTGGCTTAAAACTAATGTGCGCACCATCCGATTTTGGATAGAGTTTTAAGCTGGAATCTCCTTTCAAATGTGCAGGATGGATCCCAAGACTAATCATTCACCCAGGGAAAAAAGATGCTAGCTAAATTCTAGCAGCAGGATTAGCATTTCCACAATAAAGAACAGTTTTTCCAAAGGGGGGAAAAAACTGGTCCTTTGTTAATTAAGAAAGCTTTTCTTAATGGAGGAAGGAGATAGTCGCCTCCTGCCTGCAGCAAAATCTTAAAGAATGTGGTCAATTTACATCTGAAAAGACCAGGTAGGCCAAAAACCTGTCTTGCAAGGCTCAAATGTGGTTTTCCAGAGCCGCTTGAAAGTAAAAAGTAATTTGCCTCATGAAAAATCTAGAAGACAGAATTAAATCTGTTGGTTAAGTATTGAGAAATGCTGAATATTTAACTTGCCAGCTAAAAGTTTATGTAATTGTGATAACTAAATGCCTTTGCTTATTGATCTGATTGAGAAGAGAGGATTGATTTTGTGACCTCAACTGAAGATTTTTGATGCAAGGACCAGTTTAAATTTAATTGATATTCTTTAAAATGATTATAAAAGGTATAAAGAGCTAATATATGCCTAAGTTTAACCTAGGTTCTAGATAATGTATTTACCCAAAGCTGTGGTTTAAATTGCATGCTGTCTCTACTTAACTAGTGAAATTTCTGTGTCTCTTAAAAAATTTTTTTAATGTATTGCTAATCACCTAAAAATTAAGGCTAAGAGTTCTAGCTACCTGGAAAGCATGGCCTTGGTGTGATGGGAGGAAAGAGAAATGTTAAATGGATGGTAGACCAGTGAGCTGGGACTGGTCACTGGTGGTGGATTGTGAGAAGGGCTGGATGCGGCCTAACTTCTCCTTCCTTGGTACCCCTGAAACGTCAGAGGGTACTTCTGGCCTTAGTTTTCCAATGTGTTTACATTGAATGGTTCTTTCCTTCCTCTTTAACTTTTTGGGGATTGTGTGAATGTATTACTGATGTAGATTATCAAGGATCGCTAAGGGACTTGTCCTGGATCTGGAGGAATGGATTCTAGAGGGTATTCACTGTCTCTGGGACTTCCGGAGGGAAGTCAAAACTCGGACTGGCTAAGGGTTCGAATCTGGCCTATCTTTTAAAAAGGTAGAAAAGAAGCATTCCTAGGCAGTTTTCTACTGCCTCTGTTCAGGGACTTGTTCTGTATATAAATGTGGCATGCACCTCAAAGTCCTTAATGGGGAATGTATGTAGTTATCATGTCTATTTAGTCTTGATTTCCTTGTTCAATATGAGTACCATTTCTATCTGGATGAGACATAGGTCAAGAATCCTGTCCTGGGACGTGGGAAAGGGAGGCTCCCACATCTGTTCCTGTCAGGCCCCCATCAGGGGACTTGGGCAGTGTTCCTGTTATCCGCTCAAGATCCCAAGACTGTAAAAGTACTTGTTCGCTGAAAGGGTGTAAGTACTTGGGTATAATTATTCGTTCATGTAAGTGTGGAAGTCTGTGGGGGAAAAAAGGCACACGCTTGATTTCTTTAAGGCTGAGTGCTCTGACCGAAAGCAAAGCGCCTTGAGTGGCCACTGGGATCTTTCCCCAAGAGCGCTTGATCTCTGTCAGAGGTGGAATCGGACCACCTAACTAGTAAACATCTGTCTGTTTGTTTGCTGGGAACTTTGATTTGCTATGTGATATTCTGTGCTAGGTTGGGATTTTGGAATTCTGGGGTAGATTTAAAAGGTATTTGTGGCTTTTCTAGTCTGATTGGGACATTTAAGGGTGGGGCTCACAGTTCCTCAGGGCAGAGATTTCATGGGCCCTTCCCCCTGCCTGTGCTGAATTAAATAATACAGGCCAGTGTCATTTAGCTTGCTGGTTAAAGGAAAACAATGGGCCTTAGAGAATCTGTAAAGGTGGGCGGGAATGAAGCTGGTCAAATGTACTGAAAGGGTTTGGTACCTGTTGCTGCTAGCAAAGGAAGGGCTGATACCCCCTTCTAGCGCACTCCCTTGAAAGAGACCTGGTTGCTGCTCTGCCACAGAGGGAACTGGTAGAAAGGCAAGAAAACAGAGTGCTGTAACTAATAAACAGGGTTACCTAGAAGCCATCAGGACTTTGAAGTTCTCCAAAAGAGGAGGAATCTGACTCGGAGACTGGAGGGGACTGGGTGGCTTTTCTTTAACAATCTCTTTCCTTGAGAGGGCTCCAGAGGGCGCACGAGGACATTTGGCCGTGCCTCCGTGCCATCTACGAGACCAGCCCAACCCCAACTCCTCATCAGCACAGACCAGGAGATTGGGTCTACGTCAGAAGGCACCGCCGGGAGACCCTAGAGCCACATTGGAAGGGTCCCTACACTGTGGTGCTGACCACCCCCCACCGCTCTCAAGGTAGACGGTGTTGTGACCTGGGTCCATCACACTCACGTCCAGTCAGCGGATCCATCCATGACCCGGAGATCAACGCAACCCGCTCAAGCTCAAGCTACGGCGTGCTCGACCTGCCTGATGCTGGTAACATGACTCGCGATCACTCCTGTCACCAGGAGCCCCCACAATACTGTGTAATACACTTAGATAATGCCTGCATCTTCATGGACATGGCTCCAAAGAGACAAGGACAATTTATAGGATCACATGTTTAGTAGCAGAAGATTTGGCTGCCTGAGGCGGCCATGATGCCAATATTATGTTTCATTGTATTGATATGTTATATTAACCTTTGATTCTTTTGCAGGTTTGAATGTATGTTGGCTGTCCTGGAAGGGAGCTGTGTGGGGTGACCCCCAAAAGTAAAGGATGTCTAGCTGCCAAGAGGGCAAGTGCCCAACTGGGCAGGGAAGGGTGCCCATCAGGTTTTGGTCTCTGTTGAGAGACAGCTAACAGTTGGCAGCCTATAATACTGTCTTGCAGGCCTGAGTCACCATTCCCATATCAGGGGTAGTAAAGCTGGAAAAAGCCTGTTTAGAATAGAAGGTCTGAGGCATGGTTATGCATAGAAAGAAGGTTTTATGCCAACAGCTACTGTTTTGTTTTAAATCCATGAAAAGGAATTAGCAAGGAAAGTCAGAAAATCTTAGAGTAGATCAGTATGTTTTTCTCCTTATATAATTCCTCTGAAATCTGGCAATGCTAAATAGGTCATGGCAATACATTTCTTTGCATGGATTCAATAAGACTGGTTCCTAATAGTGGTTTTATTAACGGAAAACTTTGACTGGAGTATCATGTTTTAAAGAGCCCTGTCTGAGCTCTAAAGACTTGAAGCCAGTAAAAATGCCACAAAGAAAGCCTGGTATCCTGCTTGGGAGCCCTGAAGATGGCTGGCGCTGGAGCGTCAGGCCCATGCCCTACCATCACTGGCGGTTGGTAAGAGTAGAAGGGGAGCAGTAAAGATGCCTCTGCATCCCTGCAGAACCCCCACACACTCTGGGCCGCAATGAGTAGGAGGGCTACTGAGATGGACCTTAAAGCCTGGAGCGTGGGCTCAGGTGGAGTTGCTACAGGTGAGGGATTCACCTAACTCAGCAGATACTGCAGGCAGGCCTGATGGCAGCTGGATGGCTTGGCTTCCTGGCCCTACGGGGCACATTAAGGTTCAACCATGAAATTCCAGCACAGGTAGTCAGTTACCATTCTTGTTGTGTTTATGCAAACATCAGGACAGTAAATAAATTAATCTTGATTTGGCTTTTTGATAGCCATGGAGGAATTTTAAGAAGAAAAATGTTGTTAAATCTAAAATGGTTTCTTTCCCTTCCACCAGACCATTTGTTAAGCTTATAGGGATAGTTCAGTTGATAGTTCTGTGTGCCCAGTATGGGCCTCTAGCAACGGTGGAATAGAAATGCAGTCCGTCTCATGATTGAGCCGGAAGTTCCAAGAGAAAGGGGGGAATGAAAGGGCAAGGACTACGCCCTCCATCTTACCCTGGGTCCTCCATTTTTGAGCAGAGCCATGTGCTCGGCAAGGCTTCTTCCCGGAAGAAGCCTCTGCTAGCCACACCCAGGATTTCTCTGGACTAACCAATGATAATCAAGGGAAGTGCATGCCATAAATATGACCACATCCTGTGTAATGAGACACCGACTCGTGCCTGGCCAATCAGCGGGGCCCACAGTCCCCTCTCCTGCCCTTACTCCACCCGCCTATAAAACTCATCCCATCAGGCCTCGCTCTCTCTGCCACCTGCTGCTGTGTCAGTAAGGAGGGTGGGGGAGCCAGACCTAGGTTTGAAATAAAGGACTCTTTGCTTTTGCATCGGACTCGCTAGCTCCCTGGTGGGCTCTTGGGAATCTTGAAATCTGGGCATAACAGTGAATAGACACTTCTCCAAAGAGGACATGCAGATGGCCAATAGACATATGAAACGATGCTCAATATCACTAATCATCAGATAAATTCATGTTAAAACCACATTAAGCTATCACACCTGTCAAAATGGCTATCATCAATAAATCAGCAAACAAGTGTTGGTGAGGATGTGGGGAAAAGGAACCCTTGGGCACCATTGGTGGAAATGCAGATTGGTGCAACCACTATGGAAAACAGTATGGAGGTTCCTCAAAAAAATTAAAAATGGCAGTATGGAGGTCCCTCAAAATGGACCCAGCGATAAAGTAACAGGCTTCTTTAAATTAAATGTTGACATTTCTATCTCCATCAGGGCTCTGTCCTCTTGCCTCAGCCCTGTGTTCTAAGAAATATCATTTATGTTTGTCCTGTGCTCCAGCCAACCATGCAGTTCTTCAGGGAGTGAGCTCACTCGGGGTGTTGCCTTCAACTAGAGATGAGGAGAGCCAGCCGAGTGTAGAGCAGTGGTTCCAAGGTAGGTTTTTTTAAAATTTTATAGACTAGTCACATTTCCAAAGAAGTTTGAGGCTCAACAGAAAGTTATCAATTTTCTCTTTTTGCCTAGCAAGGCCATTAAAACACAGACCATCTGCCACCACTTCACAAAGGCAGAAAGGTATCACCTTAGACTGAAAATAGAGGCCTTGCCAAGGAAGGGGAAGTATGTGGCCTTCATTAGCCCAAAACTAGGGTTCAATAGTCTGTGCTGTTCTGACTGACACCTGGTAAGATTGGGAGGCCTTCCCAGGACCTGACCACACACCCTCCTTACTCGGGACCAGGCATAGCTCCTGATTACCCCTCCGTCGTGGGCTTCACTCCCTGCCAGGCCACAGAATCATTCCAACAAGTCCGCCTCCTCCCTCCACGGGACACAGGGCCAGCCCAGCTGCTTGACATGACAAAGCCTGCTTCGCGGCTCCTGGCTGTTCACGCGGTCCCCAGCGCGACTGCGACCTGGCCCCATACGGCAGGCAGTGTCCTCCTCTGGGCTGGGAGCGTGTGTGACTCATCAGTTACTGTTGCTCTTATCTGTGCAGTGTCAGGTGTCAGAGGCTTAGTCATCTCCCAGCCCTAGAATGGGAATGCCTTCCCCTCGACAAAGTGAAGGAGAGCTTATCCCACAGGCAGCGCCTGACAGCCCTGTGCAGACTTCCCCGCGTTGTCCTGTGCTTCCCAGTTCACCGAGAACCAGGAAACCCATCTGGCGGAACTCAGAAGCCCCCGCCCCGCCCCGCCCCGCCCCCGGGAGCCGTGGAGAGCAGTGTCTGTGGAGTCGGGAGAGCGGGATCGAGCTCTTCCTGGCAGAGCTCCAAAGTATTTCTCTGGCCTTGGACAAACCATTTGCCTTCTTAGGCCTGGATTTCCTGCTCTAAAATGATGGGATGGCCCAACCAGCGTGGCTCAGTGGTTGAGCTTCTAAAACCTATGACCTAGGACAGGGGTGGGCAACCCCTGGCACGCGTGCCAAACCTGGCTCGCCAGTAACTTTTGCTGGCACTCGAAACCCTCTCTTATAATCTTCCATTTACAATTGTGAATCTTTGTTCTCAGTGATGAATTTTGTTAAGTCTCGTAATAGGAGTAACCTGACGGATGGAAGTAGTAGCTCGTGCATATCTCTAAAGGTCACTAAATAGAAACCTGATGTAAAATCTCTGTCATCAGTGATGCAGCAGCAAAAGTCCCACTGATAATATCAAACAGAGTCATAAAGTTTTCTGTCGGACTATCAGTGTACATGCATACATTAAAAAATAAATGTATTGCCCTGATTGGTTTGGCTCAGTGGATAGAGCATTGGCCTGCAGACTGAAGGGTCCCGGGTTCGATTCCGGTCAAGGGCATGTACCTTGGTTGCGGGCACATTCCCTTGTGCAGGAGGCAGCTGATCGATGTTTCTCGTCGATGTTTCTAACTCTCTATCCCTCTCCCTTCCTCTCTGTAAAAAAATCAATAACATATATTTTTAAAAAATAAATAAGTAAATGTATTTGTCATCATCATATACTGTGTTTTTGTCACTCAAATGAATTTTATTATTTCTTCAAGGCTCTTCACATATGAACACATTAAGAGATCTCAAGTAGGCGTAACATGTTCTCAAAAAATTAGGGTTGGCACGCAGAAGAATTTTGAGTCAGAGATTTTGCTGGTTTTGGCACGCACTCACAGAAAGGTTGCCCACCCCTACCTAGGAGGTCACAGTTCAATTTCTGATCAGGGTATATACCCATATTCTGGGCTCCATCCCATGTGGGGCCTGCAGGAGGCAGCCAATCAATGATTTCCTCTCATCATTGATGTTTTTATTTCTTTCTCCCTCTCCCTTATTCTCTGAAATTAATAAAAATATTTTTTTAAATAAAAAAGAAAAGAATGATGGGATGACTTGTCACCTCTGTGGTTTTATGAAGAACAATCTGATGAAATCAGTGAATGAGAAGAGGGAATAATAGGTAATTCCCTTAGTCACCCTAAAGGAGCCAGCATTTGAGTGGAGTTCTGATCCCAGACGCCTCCAGCTGGAGCAACCACAAATGGTGGGAGAAGAAAGGTCAGGGATCAACAAACAGCCGGGTCTGCCAGGACAGTCTGCCTTGGGTTGGCACCTTTCACCCTGCCTGCTTTCAGCATCTCCCTCCTGTCCCATCAGGAAACGGGAGTTTTATTCTCCTCCACCACCCTGTGCTCCCAGATCGTCTCATTTGATGAGCCATGAATGCGATCGGACACATGACTGCCTCTCCCTCCGGAGTCCCCACTCCCCTCCCTGCCTGGAGGCCAGCGCTTGGGGACCCGGAATGTAGGGCAGGTTCTCAGAACTTATCAAAATAGCACAGCCAGGCCTTCTGCCAGCAACACTCAGAGAGGGGGCTGTGAGGGGAAAACAGCGCATGGGGTCTCGCCGATCGGAGCCCCATCCAAGCCCATCCGAGCCCCATCCGAGCCCCATCGAGCCCCATCCGAGCCCATCCGAGCCCCATCCGAGCCCCATCGAGCCCCATCCGAGCCCATCCGAGCCCAGACAGCTTTTGTAGTTGATGGGCCTCTGGGAAGCCCTTGTCCTGCCAAAGCGAAAACAGGAACTGTCTCCAGCAACGATCTGTGTGCGCATGTGAAGTGAATGTTCTTAGCCCGGCATGTGTTGCTCAGTGGTTGAGCGACTATGAACCAGGAAGTCAGGGTTTGATTCCTGATCAGGGCACATGCCCGGGTTGCGGGATTGATCGGCAGGAGGCAGCCGGTCCTGATTCTCTCTCATTATTGATGTTCCTATCTCTCTCTCCCTCTCCCTACCTCTCTGAAATCCATAAAACTGTATGTTTTTAAAAAGGAGTGAGAGAATGGTCTGATAGCAGACCAGCGCCCTGCGGTCCCAGACCCCACGCTGCTGTGAGTCAGCTCTGTGAGAGAGGGGGCAGGGCAGCGGCATTAACTGCCCCCAGAGCTTCTGTTGTTTACCAGAGCGGTGGCGGGGTTGGACTCCATGAGGCTCCTTCCAGTTAGAGCCCATCACGCTGAGTGCCGGGCCATCGAAGCCGGGGTGGGGAGGAGAGAGTCCCGCTGCCAGCCCAGGGCCGGCTTCCAGAAGGGCCATTACAGTAATGGGCGTGCAGCAGGGTGCAGGCCGCTACGGAGAAATGGGAGAGGAGGAGGCAGGCAGATGGCGGGGGCACGGCGGGCCCACAGGCTGTCCTGACCAGAACTCACAAAGTGGCCATGAGAATGCAAATCAGTAAAAGGATCCTTCGCTCAAAAAGTTCCCTCACCTGTGGGAGGCGGCCAAGTGGTCAGCGCTGGCTGTAAACAGGAAAAGCCCAGCCCTCACCAGTTCGGCTCAGTGGCTAGAGCGTCGGCCTATGGACCAAAGGCTCCCGGGTTCGATTCTGGTCAAGGGCACGAACCTCAGGTTGCAGGCTCCTCCCCGACCCCGGTCAGGGGCATGCAGGAGGCAACCAACTGATGTGTCTCTCACATCGATATTTCTCTCTGTCTCTCCCTCTCTCCCCCACTCTCTCTAAAACTCAATGGGAAAATATGCTCGGGCAAGGATTTCTTAAAACATGTTTTTGAAGGAAAAGCACCAAGAGCTTCTGGTGCCATGGGATGGGAGGCGTCCAGGCCAGGCGCCCGGGAGGTGAAAAGCTCGGTCCCGCTGTTCCCTTCCAGTTGGCCCCGCTCCTCCCCGCCCGCAGCTCCACAAGGCTGGGCCTTGAGAATTGGGGATCGCCAGCCCAGGTAGACTGGCAACTCTCCCACTTCCTAGCCATGAAATGGGGTGAACCCAGCAGACTGTTGGGGGGGGGGGGCGTGCCCAGCACAGTGCTTGATGGAGAACAGCAATCCTGCCCTGGTCTGGAGACCAAGCACACAGGGTACTCAGGGACTTGTGGGGGGGGGGGGGGGGCAGGAACCTTCTAGAAGGTTCTAGATTTCTAGAACCTTCTAGCTCCCTGCGCAGGGAGTTGCCAGCCCAGGAACTGAGCCGGTGCCCCAGAGGAGCCAGCCCCTGAAGGCTGGGTGTTAGGATGGGGGAGTGGGGTGAGGGCTGGGACCTGGAAAAACGGGGTGCAGTGCTGCCCTGCTCCCCAAGGGCCGCTCCAGGGTGGGAAACACCCTGCCATCTTCCTTTGGAAAAAGCCTGTCAAATTCCAACTCCAAAACCTCTCGGGGAGCCTCCCTAGCAGCTGAGCTCCCTAGCAGCTGAGCTCGGGCTGAAAGGAAGCAACAAGGTGAGGCCGCTGCCCAAGGGGGCCGCGCGGGCCTCGGCCTCCGCCCCTCACCCCTCGGTTCCCCGCAGGTTCGGAGCCCGGGCTGGAGACGCGGGGTGCGCAGTAAAGGGGAGCCATCGCCCTGGCGTCTGGGCGGGGGCCTGTGCTCCCCAGCCTGACCCCCACCAGGCCCGTCAGCCACGGGTGAGGCCCGCGCGCACACGGCCACCCGCCCCGCCAACGCTGGCCGCCTCCCCCTCCCCTTCCCCCTCCCAGTCCCGCTCCCCTCGGCCTCTGATTGGCCGCCCCTCCAGCTCCTCCTCTCCGCCCCCCCACCCCCCACCCGGGGAAAACTGCGGCCACCGGGCGGGCGCAGCAGCGGGCGGCGTCTCTGGCGCGCAAAGAGCAGGAGGCCGGCTGCAGCGGCGGCGGACCGAGGTGGGAGCCCGACCCTGGGTGGGACCCGCTGCGGGGACTGGGCACCCGGTGCGGGGACTGGGCACCCGGTGCAGGGACAGGGCACGTGCCGCGCGAGCCCCCGCAGCCCGAGGCGAGGCTGGGAGAGGCGGCCCGCGCCCGGGAAGGAGCTGCGCGGCGCACGGGGAGGTGGGGAGGGTCGGCGTCCCCGAGGGGGCGCGGGCAGACGCAGCCTTCGAGCCGGGTCCCGCCGCGCCTGACTCCCAGGAAGGCCTCCGCGCTTTCACCCGCTGGGGAGGGGGCGGTGGCTCCTGGAGCCGGGGCGCTGGAGGGCCACCGGGAGGAAGGGCCCAAGGACACCTTGGGCTCCGCTCTCCACCCAGAGGATCCGAGCCGCGCTCGCAAAGGCCGGGGTGGGGGGTGGTTGGAGGCGAGGGCGTTAAAATCGGGGAAAGGGACCGAGGTGCCGAACGGGAGAAGCTGCCCTGCGACCTCGGGCGGGCATCCGAGTGACGGGGAGCCGCAGTGCCGCGGCGGGCGGGCGGGGCTGGGTGGAAGGAAAGCGCTGGAATGCGGTGAGGGGGGAAGGGAGAGCTCCGTGGGGGGCGGGGGGGATGAACGAAGGAACCGAAATCAGCGCGGGCGCGGAGAGGGGGTGGCAGAGCCTCGCGGGGGCTGGTCCGCTGAGAGCCGGGCGGAGGAAGTGAGGACAGGCTGCGCCCCTCCCTCCCCAACCCTCCCTGTGGCCCCACCACCCCGCACCCCACCCGCCTCCCCTTCTTCTTCTCGCCGCTGCTTCAGCTGCTGGGTCCCCAAGCTCGCGCCTCTCCCCATGGCTCGGTGTCCGCGAGCCAGATGCCACTTCCCGTTCTCCCGCAGCACCTCCAGGTCCCTCTCGACGTGGCTCCGCAGCCGCGGGACCCCAGCCCCGCCAGCCGCAGGGCGCCGCGCGGGGGCCCTCGCCTCTGCGAGCCACGCGCGTGCACGGGGCAGGGCCGCGCGCATAGCAGGCCCCTCGCGAGGCCGCTCCCTGGCGCGCAGGTGCACAGCTGGGTGCCTGCTCTGAGTCGCCTGCCTTGCCAGCCAAGATTGCAAAAATAAAATACATTTTTAAAAAGGCAGGGCGGAGAGCCTAGGCCTCAGACCCCTGAAGCCGGGCTGGAAAACAGGCCCGGGAGTCCTGCGGGGAGAAGGGGACATCTGGGAACCTCTTGGTTCCCAGGGGAGCAGCGCCCGCCCCGTCGGGAGCAAACGCCTTAGCTGTGAGCCAAGTGTGGTGCTAGCTGGGCGCACGTAGCCGCATGGCCACCGGGGAGAGGGCGGCGGTGTGCCTGTCACTCACGAAGGAGCATCCGAGCCCGACATGTGTCATGTTCCTTCATGACATCACACCCGCTGGGTAGCGGACCCAGAGGCGGCCATTCCTTGAGCATCTGGGGAGCACTGCCAGGGAGTGTTTGCACGTTGAGGATTTCCTTCTGAATGGGAACTAGGAAGTCCCCGGGTGAGCAGTTTCTGTCTTAAACCCTTTTCGGTCCAACCTGGAGGCTGACTCCGCAGACCAGGCGCTAGGAGCAGGTCCAACGTCGAGGCTGAGGTCGACGCCGCAAACCGGTTCAACAGTCAATCCCGTCAATTAATTTGGACCAGACTGAATTCCAAAAATAAAATTGGACCGCAGAGGATTGGGTTTCAAGATGAAGAGCTGTTTGGACCCCAGGCTGGGGCAGGGGCACAGTCCCTTGCACCGAAGGATTGCTGGTTCCATTCCGGGCAAGCACGTGCCTTGGTTGCAGGTCCCTCCTGGCCCGGACACATACAGGAGGCAGCCCATCGATGTCTCTCTCTCTCTCTCTCTCTCTCTCTCTCTCCCCCTCCCCCTTCCCTCCCCCCTCCCTCCCTCCCTCCCTCCCCCTTGCAACCTCCTGGAGGTCGGTGGAACAGCAGTGTAAATGAACTGTGCGCTTGAAGTGGTTAAGATGGTGAATGGTGTGCTATGTGTACTTCACCACGATTACAGAGTAGGCGTCCCTGCCTTCCTGGAGGGAAAGGAAATGCTAGAATGAGAATCACTCGCTGAGAGCCACCCTAGCGAGTGCTCAGCACAAACACGTCACAGGGCCTGTCCCCTCCCCCTGCTCTCCCTGGGGAAGGAGGGTGCGGTTTCGGGAAGGCTCTGCCAGCCCCCGTGGCACACTGGCCTCATCTCTTGGCTGACACCCTGTTCCCACCCGCAGATCCTGAACCAAGCCCTCGGCACCATGAACCCCGCCCTCAGCATCGCTCTCCTGCTGACAGGTACTGGGCAAGGAGTGGCTCGGGTTCGAGCATCCTGGCTTCCTTCCTTTGAGAAGCTAGCTTCTTCCTCCTGGCCTGGGAAGGTGGGGATGACTATGGAGGGAGGGCTCTTCTTTTTTTTAAACAGATTTTTATTGATGTCAGAGGGAGAGGGAGGGAGAGAGAAACATCCATGCGGAGAGAGAACCATGGATGGGCTGCCTCCTGCACACCCACACCAGGGATCGAGCCCACAACCCGGGCCTGTGCCCTGACCGGGAATCGAACCCATGACCTCTTGGTTCCTGGGTCCAAGCGCAACTGCTGAGCCACGTTGATGGGGCAGAAAGGTGCTTTTTCATCCCTACGTCAGCGGAGCCACCTGGTTGGCCTGGCGGCCTGGGGTGGTTTGGGAAACAGTTCACAGAGCCCACCCCGCATGGAGTGGGAATCTCCGCTGGGAACCAGGAACCTGCGTCACCTCCCCAGGGTGTCCGGCCCCTGGGGCACGCGGTGGGACCAAGCCTGGGGGCCTGAGGGGGGCTAGGCTCGCAAGGGGTGTGGAGGGGTGCTCAGAAGGCACCCCCTGTGCCCCTGGCCGGGCCCACTCTGCTGTGAATGTGGAGGGAGGCCTCCTGTGGGGCAGCCCCCCGCCCCCCGGCTCAGAGGGGGCGCTCTGGGGCAGGCTTGCAGGTGGCGGGCGGCCAGAAGGTGACCAGCCTCACGGCCTGCCTGGAGGACCAGAGCCTGCGCCTGGACTGCCGCCACGAGAACACCACGGCCGTGCCCATGCAGTTCGAGTTCAGCCTGACCCGCGACGCCAAGAAGCACGTGCTGTTCGGCACCATCCCTGAGCACACGTACCGCTCCCGCACCAACCTGACCAACCGAAGCACCCTCAAGGTCCTCTACCTGTCCGGCTTCACCTCCAGGGACGAGGGGCTGTACACCTGCGAGCTGTACCTTCCCGGCCAGCCCCCCACCTTCTCCAACAGGAACGTCTCTGTGCTCAGAGGTGAGCAAGCCCCTGAGGAGGCTGCAGGGCGAGCAGGAGCAGGCAGCGCCTTAACCCTCCCCTTCCTGTGCCCTGGGGATCCCTGCCTTCAGAGAAAGGGGAGGGGGGTCAGGCTCAGTCAGACAGGCCCCCCTCTCCCCACCTGGAAAGCGGGGTTGACCCTCACCCACAGTTTTGTCTGTATTTTTGTTAATTCTCACCCGAGGATATTTCCATTGATATTAGGGAGAGAGAAGGAAAGACAGACAGAAATATCAATGTGAGAGAAACACATCAGACTGGTTGCCTCCTGCACCATCCCTGACCAGGGCCCCAGGCGGGGGAGGAGCCTGCAGCTGAGGTACATGCCCTTGACCGGAATCGAACCGGGACCCTTGGGTCTGCAGGCCAACACTCTATCCACTGAGCCACAGCGGCTAGTCACCCCAGTTTTCCTGTGAGGACGCTTAGTAGAGATTGGGTATGATGTCTGTTCAAGGACTCAGGACCCTGCGCATGGGAAAGGTGGTTGGTTCTGCTGGACCAGGTTGGCCCTGGTTCCGGCCGAGAGCCTCATGGCGCCAGCCTCCCCGGGGAGCCGGGCCATCTCCCCGCAGGTGGCGGCCTGGGCCCTGCTCCTCATGCCTGCTCTGCCCTCTCCCCATCTCTTCTCTCCCCACAGACAAGCTGGTCAAGTGCAGGGGCGTCGGCCTGCTGGCCCAGGACGCCTCATGGCTGCTGCTGCTGCTGCTCTCCCTGCCTCTCCTGCAGGCCATGGATTTCGTCTCCCTGTGACCTGTGACCTGTCCAGACAGCTTCCTCCCCGGGGTCAGCTGACCCCTCCCCCAATCCCTTACATGCCTGGGGGAAATGGGGACCCCACCCTCATAAGGAGTCCGTGCTGCATGCCATCATCTCCCCACGCCTGCCCCGTGCCCCCAGCGCCTCCCACCCTCCACACACCACTGGCCTCCCGTCCTTGCTCCAGAGCCACTGCTGCTTCTGTGGTTTATTCAGGGTTTCCTTCCTTTTCTTGGGGAGTTTGTGAAAATGAAAGCCAGGTTGGGGCCCCATGGAGAGTGAGGACAGGGGAGGGGCTGTGGGGCAGAGGGGTACCTGTGGGGGGTCATCCCTGCCCCTGGGACCAGAGCCTGGGAGGGGGGTGTGCTTGGGTGCAGAGCCCCCTCAGCAGCCCCGCCCGGATGCGAGGAGAGTGCTAGGGGCACCCTCCCCGCAGCCTGAAGCTGGCCTCTTCCCACCTGGTCCAGTGGAGGCTCAGACCCTGCCCAGCAGCAGTGCTGACAGGGTGGGAGGGGGTGAAGGGAGGGCCCCTCCCCCTCCCTCTCCCACTCCCCCTTCCCTCCTAAGCACGCTAAGAAGGGACCTGCTGCCTCTCGCTGCCTCCCCAGCAGCTGAGCGGGCGGCTGTCCCAGCCCCTAAGAATCCCAGACGCTGACCTGGAGGCAGTGAGGGGCCAGGGGGGCCCAGAGCCACGGGATCTGGCCCCAGAGTTTCTCCAGGAGGCAGAGGTGTTTCCTGCCCTCCCAGCCCCAGCTGGTGCCTGAGCCTCACCTCCTGCCCCACAGCCTGCTGTGGGGTTTGGGGGGGGGGGCAGGGGGGTGCCTGGGGCAGGCCCTGAGAAATGGATTTCCCTGACACCCAGCTCCCCGTCTGCCTGGCAGCTCTTCCTCATCCTGTGACTGCATCGTGCCACCCCCGCTTATGACATCTCATTGAGGAAAAAGAAAGTTGCACAATAAACAAACCTCTGGAATCTGTGGTCCCCGCTCTGCTCCCTCCACGCCCAGGCGGCCCCCCCCTGGCCCCAGAGGTCTGACCTGTCCCCAGGGGTGCACTGAAGCTGGCGGCTGGGAGCCGCTCTAACCAATGGGACACCTTTGCCCAGATGATGGGCCTTCCCTCTGCTGACTCACCTGCCCATGCGTGCCCCTGGCCCTGAAACACGCCAACAAGGCTAGGAGGTAGAGCCCACTTTTCCTTCTCACATCTGGTTCTCGGAAATGCCCCCTCCAGTTACGCCTGCTGCGGGTGGGCATGTGCTGGGCAAGGGGAGGCACAGGAGTGGGCCCAGTAGGTGCTGCCCATCGCCAGGGGGAGGGCAGCATCTCTCCCACCCTCCTAGGCCTGGAAGTGGGGGGAGGCGCCGGAGCCCCTCAGCTCCCTCCCCCAAGAGGCCATGTGCAGGCTGAACAGCACCCATGTCCTGGCACAGGTGCTAGGACAGGGTCGCACCGGGTTCCAGGTTCCCCTAGCTGGCAGCCTGAGGCACCCCCCACCGCCTTCCCTGCTGGGGCAGGGACCTGGGGGAGGCAGTGCAAATACCAGAGGCCCACTCACTCCTTGTTCAGCTCTGGGTAAAATGGTTCCTCTGAGCATTTGTTAAAAGGCCCAGTATCTAGCCTGGCCAGTGTGGCTCCGTGGCTGAGCATCAACCTATGAACCAGGTCAAGGTTCGATTCCTGGTCAGGGCACATGCCCAGTGTGGGGTATGCAGGAGGCAGGTAGTCAATGGTTCTCTCTCATCATGGATGTTTCTATCTCTCCCTCTCCTTTCCTCTCTGAAATCAATAAAAAAAATATAAAAAACAAAATATATTAAAAAGATAGGCTTTAAAAAATAAGTTAGTATTCAACACTACTAAACTGGACACTTAAAAATGGTTAAGATAGTAAATTTTCCATGTGTTTTTACCACAATAAAATCAGTGGAAAGTCAAATTCATAGAAACAGACAGCAACAGGGCTGGTGGCCGGGGCAGGGCGGGGGCGGGGATGGAGTGGGAGCCACCGTTGGGGGCACAGCATTCCCGTTCTGCAAGCCAAGAGGAGTCTGGACAGACTCGCAGTGACAGTGCCCCGACGGTGTGTGCACGGCCGCGCTGCACTCGGCGTCTCATGCGCGCGCTGCGCCCGGCTGCGCGCTTCCTCAGGGCACAGCCAGGGCGCCCGGAGCTCATCCACCACACAGAGTGGGGCTGCCGGCGCAGAGTGTGACCTCAGGACGTGCTATGGAAAGGCGCACGCAGGGCCCTCTGCCAGGCCCCGCGCTCCCCAGGGGGTAAGGCAGGAGGAGGCGTTAACACGAAAGACAGACTCCACTGCTTTTTTAAAAAATATATATTTATTGACTTTTAGAGAGGGAGCAAAATAGAAACATCAATGATGAGAGAGAATCAATAATCAGCTGCCTCTTGCACGCCCTCTACTGGGAGTGGAGCCTGCAATCCAGGCATGTGCCCTGGACCAGAATCGAACCCAGAGCCCCTCAGTCCTCAGGCCGACCCTCTATTCACTGAGCCAACCCGGCCAGGGCTAGAATTCAAACTCTTCACCATGACCTCAGAGGCCCTGTGGGCCCTGGCTTTCCTCTCCACTGACACCTTGTCCACGCCCTCCCTGGGCCCGCAGTGTGCCCTGACCTCCCTGTGTTGGGGCCGCTCCTGCTGCTCGTCGGGGGCACTTCTTCCCACCTTTCAGGCCCCACTCCGCTCCGTGGGCCCATGGCTCTCCCTCGCATCCTGACCGAGGACCACCCATTGCTCTCCTATTGCCTCCGACATGTGAATGAGCCAAATATGCAATCATCTGATTTACGTATTGGTTTCCTGGCATGCTATTGAGGAAGAACAATAGAAGCAAGAAATCAGGAGGAGCCCTGGCCGGTTGCTCAGTGGATAGAGCGTCTGCCTGAGGACTGAAGGGTCCCGGGTTCAATTCCCGGTCAGGGCAAATGCCCGGGTTGTGGGCCGGATCCCCAGTGGGGGGCATGCAGGAGGCAGCCAATCAATGATTCTCTCTCATCATTGATGTTTCTCTCTCTCCCTCTCCCTTCCTCTCTGAAATCAATAAACATATATTTTTAATAAATCAGGAGGATATTGCAATAGTCCAAGAGATGATGCTCATCTAGAAAGAAAATGTGGCAGCAAAAGCAGAGAAAAGTGGTGGCTTTGAGATCTAGAGCGTTAGAGCTGAGAGGACTGGTGAGATGGGAATACGGCCTATGGATTTACCAATATCAGTTCCCCCGTTTTGATATTATGCTACAGCTATGTGAGATGTTACTACTGAGGGAACCTGGGGGAAGTATACACAGGACCTCTTTTTGCTATTTTTGAACTGCCTGTAAATCTGTTATTTTTAAACTAGAGGCCCGGTGTACAAAAATTTGTGCACTCTGGGGGGAGGGGGAGTCCCTCAGCCCAGCCTGTGCCCTCTTGCAGTCTGGGACCCCTTGGGAGATAACAACCTGCTGGCTTAGGCCCGATCCCGGGTGGCAGAGGGCAGGCCCAATCCCTAGGTGTAGCCCCTAGTCGGGCTCAGAGCAGGGCCGATTGGGGAGTTGGGGCGCTGCCCCCTGTCATGCACAGAGCAGGGCAGATCAGGAGTTTGCGATGCCACCCTCAATCACGCTCAGGGTAGGGCCGATTGGGGGGTTGGGGCACCTCCCCCTGTCACACTCAAGGCAGGGTCGATGGGGAGGTTGCGGCGCCACACCCTGTCACTCACAGAGCAGGGCCAATCAGGGGGTTGGGGCGCTGCCCCCTGTCACACACAGAGCAGGGCCCATCAGGGGGGTTGGGGCTCCGTACCCTGTCACGCACAGAGCAGGGTTGATCAGGGTGTTGGGGCATCGCCCTCTATCACCCACAGAGCAGGGCGGATCAGGGGGTTGGGGCGCCGCCACTGTCACACTCAGGGCAGGGCCGATGGGGAGGTTATGGCTCTACCCCATCACACACAGAGCAGGGCCCGTTGGGGGGGGGGCGGGGGTTGGGGCGCTGCACCCTGTCACACACAGAGCAGGGCCGATCAGGGGGTTGGGGCGCCGCACCCTGTCACACACAGAGCTGCAGGGCGATCAGGGGGTTGGGGAGCTCCCCCCTATCAGGCACAGAGCAGGGCTGATCAGGGGGTTGGGGCGCCTTCCCCTGTCACCAACAGAGCAGCGCAGATAGGGAGGTTGTGGCCCCGCTCCCTGTCACACACCGAGCTGCAGGGCGATCAGGGGGTTTGGCGCTGCCCCATCACTGATCCCGGTGCTGGGAGGCCTCACGGCTCCGCTGATCCAGTGCTGGGAGGCATATTACCCTTTTACTATATAGAATAGAGGGCTGGTGCACGGGTGGGGGCCGGCTGGTTTACCCTGAAGGGTGTCCTGGATCAGGGTGGGGGTCCCCACTGGGGTGCCTGGCCAGTCTGGGTGAGGGGCTGAGGGCTGTTTTCAGGCTGGCGGGTGACTGTAGCTCCCAACTGCTCCTTTTTTTCTTTTTTCTTTTTTTATTCTGGGCCAGCTTTAGCTCTGGTTCCAGCTCTAAGGCCTCTGTTGCTGAAAGCAGGTATCTGGTTTGTTTGGGTTCTATAATCGAAACACTGTATCAACTCCAGCTCTGAGATCCCGATGGGCTAAAAACAGGTTTCTGGGGTTTTGTTTAGTTTCTATATTTATAACAATGTTTCAAACTGCAAGCTCAGAGGCCAGCAAGGCAGGCGGGGAACGTTGGTTTCCTCCGTCACTGAAGCAAGCAAGCCAAATGTTAGCTTCAAGCTGCCTGGCTGCCGGCCACCATCTTGGCTGGCAGTTAATTTGCATATCTCGCTGATTAGCCAATGGGAAGGGTAGCGGATGTACGCTAATTACCATGTTTCTCTTTTATTAGATAGGATGAGTTTTTGTTGTTGTTGTTAATCCTTACCTGAGGATATTTTTCCATTGATGTTTTTAGAGATTGTAAGGGAGGGAAGGTGAAAGAGAGAGAGACATCAATGTGAGAGACACATCAATTTGCCTCCCACATGTACCCCAACCAAGTGTTTTTTAATTCTCAACAATCCTTCCCCCCAAAAAAGCCAAGTATTAACTCCAGAGGGAGGGGAAAAAAGAATTCCAGTAGCACATTACATGGCTTACCTGTGAATATTTATATAGTCATCTACTTGTATAAAAACCATGGGTGATGTTCGTCACATACAGATGAACAGTGACAGAGCGGAAGGAAGTCAGTCCTACAGGGGTTGTCTTGGCAACGACTGTGCCCTCTCCCAAGCTGTTTCCTGGAGCTGTTTCCTTTAAGGGCGGAGTTTGAGGCAGGAACCCGCCCTGGGAGCGTGGAGGCAGAACTTTCTAAAGTGTGCACCTCAGTGGGTGAACCTGAATGGGGCGGCTGAAAGGCTTAGAAAAGACAGACAAGAGAATGAAAGCCGGGTCTTGGTGGGACACTGCTTCTCGGAGAGACAGTGACCACACCCACAGCCGTGTCTTTATTTTATAGCAGATGCTACGAGGCAAAGTAAGGGCGTGGCCAAGATGTTTACAACATTCTCCTGGGTTTCAATCCTACTCAACTACATGCACATCAACTATGCACTCAACTATCAAGCCCACATCACTCAGGCACGTGGGGCCACGTGTTCCAACCATAGGTTCAAGCTTACAACTACAGCTGTTGGCTATAATTGTGCTGGGAGGGCCCTGCCCTCCAAGCTGGGACTTGCACGTGGCAATGAGAGGACTGTGCCCTCTCATCAGTCCAAGGCCTGAACCTGTCCAAAACACTGTAGCAGCTCCCCACAATAAAGTTTTAATTCTGTTTCTTTGTTGCTAAGGTTGTGGCCCCACTCCATAACAAAGAAACAAAGGAAAATTTCCCCATCGAATTTCTGGACAGTATTACTCCTTCGGGAATTCCCTGTCATAAATTAAAATTGAAAGTGGGTGCAATCATCATGCTATTGAGAAATCTCAATGGTAAATGGGGTCTTTGTAATGGTACCAGATTTATTATCAAAAGATTACGACCTAACATTATCAAAGCTGAAGTATTAACAGGATCTGCAGAGGGAGAGGCTGTTCTGATTCCAAGAATTAACTTGTCCCCATCTGACACTGGCCTCCCATTAAATTGATTCGACGATGGTTTCCCGTGATGCCAGCATTTGTGAGGACTATTAATAAATCACAAGGACAAATTCTAGACAAAGTAGGCATATTCCTACCTGAACCCATTTTTGCACATGGTCAGTTATATGTTGCTTTCTCTCCAGTTTGAAGAGCATGTGATGTTACAGTTAAAGGTCCAAGTACTTCATCACAAGGGAAATTAGTCAAGCACTCTGAAAGTGTTTTCACTCTTAAAGTGGTGTACAGAGATATATTAGAATAAGTTGAATCACTGTTGTTTTTATATCATGTTTTTGTCATTTTTATATCATGCCTCTTATATACATTTTACTAATTTCCTTTCATCTCTCACACTTCTATTATAGAGAAAGGGCAAATAGCAATATTAAAATATCTCTGCTAATTAATTCCCTTTTTAAAAAATATATATTTTATTGATTTTTTACAGAGAGGAAGGGAGAGGGATAGAGAGTTAGAAACATCAATGAGAGAGAAACATCAATCAGCTGCCTCCTGCACACTCCCCACTGGGAATGTGCTGGCAACCAAGGTACATGCCCTTGACCAGAATCGAACCCGAGACCCTTGAGTCTGCAGGCCGATGCTCTATCCCGGTTCGATTCTGGTCAAGGGCATGTACCTTGGTTGTGGGCACATCCCCAGTAGGGAGTGTGCAGGAGGCAGCTGATCGATTGTTTCTCTCTCATCGATGTTTCTAACTCTCTATCCCTCTCCCTTCCTCTCTGTAAAAAATCAATAAAGGATACATTTTTTAAAAAGGGAATTAATTAGCAGAGATATTTTAATATTGCTATTTGCCCTTTCTCTATAATAGAAGTATGAGAGATGAAAGGAAATTAGTAAAATGTATATGAAAATAATATATAAATGTATTAATAAACAGTACCAAAAAGATATAACAACAACAGAGGCAAGATATAAAAACAACAAAAACATGATATGAAAACAACAAAAACATGATATAAAAACAACAGTGATGAAAACAATGACTGATGAGAGGGCACATGCAAGTCCCAGCTTGGAGGGCAGGGCCTTCCCAGCACAATTATAGCCAACAGCTGTAGTTGTAAGCTTGAACCTATGGTTGGAACACGTGGCCCCACGTGCCTGAGTGATGTGGGCTTGATAGTTGAGTGCATAGTTGATGTGCATGTAGTTGAGTAGGATTGAAACCCAGGAGAATGTTGTAAACATCTTGGCCACGCCCTTACTTTGCCTCGTAGCATCTGCTATAAAATAAAGACACGGCTGTGGGTGTGGTCACTGTCTCTCCGAGAAGCAGTGTCCCACCAAGACCCGGCTTTCATTCTCTTGTCTGTCTTTTCTAAGCCTTTCAGCCGCCCCATTCAGGTTCACCCACTGAGGTGCACACTTTAGAAAGTTCTGCCTCCACGCTCCCAGGGCGGGTTCCTGCCTCAAACTCCGCCCTTAAAGGAAACAGCTCCAGGAAACAGCTTGGGAGAGGGCACAGTCGTTGCCAAGACAACCCCTGTAGGACTGACTTCCTTCCGCTCGGTCACTGTTCATCTGTATGTGACGAACATCACCCATGGTTTTTATATAAGTAGATTAAAATTGATTGGGGTGACATTGGTCATCATCAACATATAGGTTTCAGGTGTGGGTTTCTCTGTGACAAGATCTGTATATTGCACTGTGTGCCCACCACCCAAAGTCAAATCTTCTCCTGTCACTATATATTGGGGCCCCTTCTCCCCGCCACTCAATCTTATTTTTTTTACCAAGGGTCTTCAACTGCAAAACTTCCCGCTGTTTTAGCAACTTGACTCTCAAGGTTGGGGAGAGAATATTGTCCAAGCAGGAGAAAGATAAAAGAATGGAGCTCCCGCCCTAACCGGTTTGGCTCAGTGGGTAGAGCGTCAGCCTGCGGACCGAAGGGTCCCAGGTTCGATTCCGGTCAAGGGCATGTACCTTGGTTGTGGGCACATCCCCAGTGGGAGGTGTGCAGGAGGCAGCTGATCAATGTTTCTCTCTCATCGATGTTTCTAAACTAACTCTCTATCCTCTCCCTTCCTCTCTGTAAAAAATCAATAAGATATATTAAAAAAAAAAAAGAATGGAGCTCCAGCCCTGGCTGGTTTGGCTCAGTGGACAGAGTGCCTGCCTATGCACTGAAGGGTCCTGAGTTCGATTCTGGTCAAGGGCACATGCCCGGTTGCAGGCTTGACCCCAGTGTGGGGTGTGCAGGAGGCAGCTGATCAGTGATTCTCTCTCATGATTGATGTTTCTATCTCCCTCTCTCCCTCTCTCTTCCTCTCGGAAAATCAATATATATATGACCCGGCCTGCACCCATTTGCAGTCCAGGACCCCTTGGGGGATGTCCACCTATTAACTTAGGTGCACTCCCCAGGGGATCAGGCCTAAACTTGCAGTCAGACATCCTTCTGTCAGCCAGGGAGCCCTCGGGGGATGTCCGACTAGAGGCTTAGGCCCCCAAGGGATCGGGCCTAAACCGTTAGTTGGACATTCTTGTGCTGTCACGGAGGTGGGAGAGGTTCCTGCCACCACCTCTGCGCTGGCCAGCCATGAGCCAGCTTCTGGCTGAGTGGCACTCCCCATATGGAAGTGCACTGACCACCAGGAGGCAGCTCCTGCATTGAACATCTGCCCCCTGGTGGCCAGTGCACATCATAGCAACCAGCCATTCTGCTGTTTGGTCAATTTGCATATTAGCCTTTTATTATTATTACTAGAGGCCTGGTGCACAAAAATTTGTGCACTCGGGGGGGGGGAGGTCCCTCAGCCCGGCCTGTGCCCTCTCACAGTCTGGGACCCCTTGGGAGATAACGACCTACTGGCTTAGGCCCCAGACGGCAGGCCCAATCCCTAGGTGCAGCCCCTGGTCAGGCTCAGAGCAGGGCCGATTGGGGAGTTGGGGTGCTGCCCCCTGTTATGCACAGAGCAGGGCAGATCAGGGGTTGGGGAGCTCCCCCCTGTCACGCACAGAGCAGGGCCCATGGGGGGGTTGGGGTGCTGCACCCTGTCACACACAGAGCAGGGCCGATCAGGGGGTTGGGGAGTTCCCCCGTATCAGGCACAGAGCAGGGCTGATCAGGGGGGTGGGGTGCCTTCCCCTGTCATGAACAGAGCAGGGTAGATAGGGAGGTTGTGGCCCCGCCCCCTGTCACACACAGAGCTGCAGGGTGATCAGGGGGTTTGGGTGCTGCCCCCTGTCACGCTGCTCCAGGGGCCAAGAGGCCTCACGGCTCCACTGATCCTGGGGCGTGAGGCCTTGCAGCTCCGCTGATCCCAGGTTTGGGAGGCCTCGTGGCTCCGCTGATCCCAGTGCTGGGAGGCATATTACCCTTTTACTATATAGGATAGAGGCCTGGTGCATGGGAGGGGGCCAGATGGTTTGCCCTGAAGGGTGTCCCGGATCAGGGTGGGGGTCCCTGGCCAGCCTCGGTGAGGGGCTGAGGGCCGTTTTCAGGCTGGTGGGTGACTGAAGCTCCCAACCTCTCCTTTTTTTCTTTTTTTTTTTATTCTGAGATTTACTTACCTTCTATGGCTGTCACTGGAACTGAGAGCCGGCTTTAGCTCTGGGGCTCGGCTCCAGCTCTGAGAACTCGGCTGCTGAAAGCAGGTATCTGGGCTTTGTTTGGCTTCTATAATTGAAACACTGTTGCAGCTCCAGCTCTGAGGCCCGGCTGGCTGAAAGCAGGTTTCTGGGGATTGTTTAGCTTCTATAATTGCAACATTGTTTCTTAGAGTGCAAGCTCAGAGGCCGGCAGTGGCAGGCGGGGAACCTTGGCTTCTTCTGTCACTGGAGCAAGCAAGCCTCTTGTTCACTTCAGCTACCTGGCTGCCGGCTGCCATCTTGGTTGGCAGTTAATTTGCATATCTCACTGATTAGCCAATGGGAAGGGTGGCGAAGTTACGGTTAATTACCATGTTTCTCTATTATTAGATAGGATATAGGCTGTCCCTATTTACCCCCCTTTGCCCCCTCTACCCAGCTCTTGTCCCCCACTTCTCTCTGGCCATCACCATACTGTTGTCTGTGTCCATGGGTTGTGCATATATTTTCTTTGACTAATCCCTTCTTTAAATTCTTTAAATTTTTATTTTCAGATAAGTACTTATAACTGCACTATTATATATTTATAATTAAGATATTTTTTAATTGAACCCTTGTAAATTTAAGCACAATTTAATAAATTATGCTAGAAGTATTAGGAGATCTTTCATGGAATGCAGATACATTTTAATTAATATGTTATTAATTTTTAATTTTTTTAATATTTTAATTTGAAATAATTTCATATATGTAAAAAACTATAAAATACTACAGCATATTATATGTACCCTTCATCCAATTTCTTAGGTGTTAATAATTTAAACATAATCATTATACAACTAACAAAATTTGGAATATATTTTTCTTATAATCTCTTTAATGTTACTTAATCCATTTACTTTGTTTTTGTTCATCTTCACCCAAGGATATTTTTCCATTGAATTTTAGAGAGAGTGAAGGGGAAGGGAGAGACACATTGATTGGTTGCCTCCTGCACATGCTCTGACAGGAACTGCGGATCAAGCCAGCAACTGAGGTACATGCCCTTGACTGGAATCGAACCTGGGACCCTTCAGTCCAAGGGCTAATGCTCTATCCACTGAGCAAAACAGGCTGCAGCTTAATTCATTTACGTTTAATCTATATGTGTCTTTATATTTAAACTGGGTTTTGTTTTTGATTCACCCTCATAATCTGTCTTTTAATTGGTGCATTTATGCCACTGACTTTCAGAGTGCTTACTGATAGAGTTACTGCCATATCAGGTGGCTTCTGGGGCTTCCAGGGCCCGCCAGCAGCCTGGGACTGGATTGGGTCCCAGGCAGCAGGCAGGCGGCTCCTGGGGCTTGCAGGGCCGGTGTGCCTGCATCCCAGGACCACACTGGGTCCTGGGCGGCAGGCAGGCGGCTCCTGGCGTCGCCCACGGGGGCCTGGATGGCAGCTCACACTGGAGGCTCGCGCTGTCCCGCCCTGCCTGGAGTATGCAAATTATCCGCCATCTTTGTTGGCAATTAATTTGCATATCTCGCTGATTAGCTAGCCACTGGGAGGCAGAGCAAAGGTATGGTCAATTACCATGTTTGGATTATTAGCTAGGATTTAATAATATTAGATAGGATTATTAGATAGGATTTTTTTAGATAGGATTTTTTTCACTGTTTTTTTTTTAATTTTATTTTCTTGTTTAAAGTATTACAAGTAGTAGTACATATGTCTCCTTTTTTTTCCCCAATTGACCTCCCCGCGGCCTTCCCTCCATCGCGCCCCCCGCCCCGCGCACATGCCCTCACCCCCCTCCCAGTGTCTTGAGTCCATTGGTTATGCTTATATGCATGCATATAAGTCCTTTGGTTGATCTCTTACCCACCCCCAACACTCCCCAGCCTTCCTGCTGTAATTTGACAGTCTGTTCGATGCTTCTCTGCCTCTATCCTTTTTGTTCATCAAGTTATAATGTTCTTTATTATCCATAAATGAGTGAGATCATGTGATATTTATCTTTCACTGACTGGCTTATTTCACTTAGCATAATGCTCTCCAGTTCCATCCATGCTGTTGCAAATGGTAAGAGTTCCTTCTTGTTTACAGCAGCGTAGTATTCCATTGTGTAGATGTACCACAGTTTTCTAATCCATTCATCTGTTGATGGGCACTTAGGCTGTTTCCAAATCTTAGCTTTGGTGAATTGTGCTGCTATGAACATAGGGGTGCATATATCCTTTCTGATTGGTGTTTCTGTTTTCTTGGTATATATTCCTAGAAGTGGTATTACTGGGTCAAATGGCAGTTCCATTTTTAAATTTTTGAGGAAACGCCATACTGTTTTCCACAATGGCTGCACCAGTCTGCATTCCCACCAGCAGTGAAGGAGGGTTCCTTTTTTCTCCGCATCCTCGCCAGCAGTGTCATTGTTGATTTGGTTTTTTTGTTTGTTTTTTGTTTCGTTTTTGTGTTTTCTTTTCAGTTGATCAGCATAGCCAGGTTTTTTTGCCAGGTTCTCCAGCCAGGTTCTCTCCTGATTTGTTGATGATAGCCATTCTGACAGATGTGAGGTGGTACCTCATTGACTTGCATCTCTCGGATGATTAGTGATTGAGCATGTTTTCATATATCTCTTGGCTTTCTGAATGTCCTCTTTTGAAAAGTGTCTACTTAGATCCTTTGCCCATTTTTTGGTTGGGTTGTTTATCTTCCTTTTGTTAAGTTGTATGAGTTCCCTGTAAATGTTGGAGATTAAACCCTTATCGGAGATATCATTGGCAAATATGTTCTCCCATGCAGTGGGCTTTCTTTCTTTCTTTTCTTAATATATTTTATTGATTTTT
Source organism: Myotis daubentonii (assembly GCF_963259705.1). NCBI lineage: Eukaryota > Metazoa > Chordata > Mammalia > Chiroptera > Vespertilionidae > Myotis > Myotis daubentonii. The sequence goes on from NC_081848.1 coordinate 2,332,750, forward strand.
TACAGAGAGGAAGGGAGAGGGATAGAGAGTTAGAAACATCGACGAGAGAGAAACGTCGATCAGCTGCCTCCTGCACGCCCCCTACTGGGGATGTGCTTGCAACCAAGGTACATGCCCTTGACTGGAATCGAACCTGGGACTCTTCAGTCTACAGGCTGACGCTCTATCCACTGAGCCAAACCAGTCAGGACTGCAGTGGGCTTTCTTGTTGCTTTGTTGATGGTTTCCTTTGCTGTGCAGAAGCTTTTTATTTTGATGTAATCCCATTTGTTTATTTTCTCCTTAGTCTCTCTTGCCCTAGGAGCTGTGTTGGCAAAGATATTGATACGACATATGTCTACAATATTGCTGCCTATGGAGTCTTGTAGGGTTTTTATGGTTTCCCGTCTTACATTCAAGTCCTTTAGCCATTTTGAGTTTGTTCTCTGTGTATGGTGTAAGTTGGTGGTCTAGTTTCATTTTTTTGCATGTATCTGACCAAATTTCCCAGCACGATTTATTAAAGAGGCTGTTTTGACTCCATTGTATGCTCTTGCCTCCTTTGTCAGATACTAATTGAGCATAATGGCTTGGGTCAATTTCTGGATTCTCTATTCTGTTCCATTGGTCTACATGTCTGGTTCTTGTGCCAGTAGCAGGCAGTTTTGAGAACTGTAGCTTGGTAATATAGTTTGATGTCTGGTATTGTGATCCCTCCAACTTTGTTCTTCTTTCTCAGGACAGCTGTGGCTATTCGGGGTCTTTTTCTTATTCCAGATGAATTTTTGGGGAGTTTGTTCTAGATCTTTGAAATATGCCATTGGTATTTTAATAGGTATTGCATTGAATCTATAGATTGTTTTAGGTAGTATGGACATTTTAATGATGTTGTTTCTACCAATCCATGAACATGGGATGTTCTTCCATTTGTTTATGTCTTCCTCTCTTTTTTCAACGTCCTGTAGTTTTCCGAGTACAGGTCTTTTATATCCTTGGTTAAATTTATTCCTAGGTATCTTAATTTTTTTGGTGCAATGGTAAATGGGATTTTTTTTTCATTTCTCTTGTCTGTGATTTCATTATTGGTGTATAAAACAGCCATAGATTTCTGGGCATTAATTTTGTATCCAGCTACATTGCCAAATTCATTTGTTAGGTCTAGTAGTTTTTTGATGGAGTCTTTGGGGTTTTCTATGTACAGTATCATGTCATCTGCAAATAAGGATAGTTTTACTTCTTTTCCAATTTGGATGCCTTTTATTTCTTCTTCTTGTCTGATCGCTATGGCTAGTACTTCTAGTACTATGTCGAACAGGAGTGGTGAGAGTGGGGATCCTTGTCTTGTTCCTTTTCTTGGGGAAATGGTTTTAGTTTTTTTGTTTTGTTTTGTTTTTTAAATATATTTTATTGATTTTTTACAGAGAGGAAGGGAGAAGGATAGAGAGTTAGAAACATTGATGAGAGAGAGAAACATCAATTCAGCTGCCTCCTGTACATCTCCTACTGGGGATGTGCCCACAACCAAGGTACATGCCCTTGACCAGGATCGAACCTGGGACCCTTCAGTCCGCAGGCCAACATTCTATCCACTGAGCCAAACTAGCCAGGGCTGGTTTTAGTTTTTATATATTTTTTTAAAAGAATGGAGTTCCAAATGAGGCAGGAGCAATGGAAATGGGGAGAGGAATCTTTGGGGAAAAGCAGCAGAATCAGTAAGATATATAGCCCTTCCTCTAGCTGCAGGGGGTATGGTAAGAGGATACTGTTTGCTTTCCTTTTGCTCTATAGCTCCCCTGTAAGCAGCCCAGCTTTTGTGCCAGGCCTCAGTAAGTGGGAAGATGGGGGCAATTGCCGAGGCCTGGACAAAAGATGTGGAGAAACATCTTGGGTAAAACCAGGCCTCCCATCGCCGCCACCACCAGCACTACCAGCACACCGGAACCCAGGGGAAAACCGTCAGAGCACAGCCCGGCCAGCGGGGCTCAGGGGTTGAGCATCGACCTATGAACCAGGAGACCACAGTTCGATTCCCAGTCAAGGCACATGCCCAGGTTGTGGGCTTGATCCCCCGTTGGGGGCGTGCAGGGGGCAGCTGATCCATGATTCTCTCTCATCATTGACGTTTCTATTTCCCTCTCCCTCCTTCTCTGAAATTAAAAAAAAAAAAAGTGAAAAGAATTAAGGGAGGGGAAAGTTGGAAACTAGCAAATTTCTGGCTAGGAAATTGGATAGAAGATGGTGCCGGCCATAGATGTGAGGAATACGGAAAGGGGAGCACACGAGTGGAAATGATGAGTTTGAGGTTCGGACATGTTGCGGTATCCCCACAGGACAGGGGACGATGGTTTGTGCAGACTGTGGCTTTCCTGAGCTGAGCTGCCTTCTGGCTCCTCTGCTTACTACCTTGAGGCCTGAACGTTTCTGTTTCTCCATATGTTTGAAAACGTGGGGCTGGTAGTGGCACCTGCCGGGAGGAGTTGCTGAGTATTGAGTAGTGGATATGCATGGATGTCACAGGCTGAGTGTGTAACATCACTCGCACTGATTGATGGGTGAGTCACAAATGCGAGTGATGTTACACTGGTGTCAGGAGCAAGGTCTCCCCGAAAATACCAATTTGACATCATCAGCCCCTTGCTCCTGCGCACCAGTGTAAATAAGGGGACTCCGGTACACCCACCACCTGCAATAAGCTACACTGGAGATGGAGAGGATAAAGGAACGCGCTAGGACAAGGAGAACGAGAAGGCGCTATCAAGAGGAAAACCGGTGTGGCTCAGTGGATAGAGCATCAGCCTGCAGACCAAAGCGTCCTGGGTTCAATTCCCATCAAGGGCAGGTACCTCGGTTGCAGAATCCTCCCTGGCCTGGGCCCTGGTCAGGGTTCATGCAGGAGGCAGCCAATCCATGTGTTTCTCTCACATCACTATTTCTCTTGGTCTTTCGCTCTCTCTTCCACTCTCTCTAAAAGCCAATGGAAAAATATCCTCGGGTGAGGATTAACAAAAATAAATAAATCAGCCATAACCGGTTTGGCTCAGTGGATAGAGCGTCAGCCTGCAGACTGAAGGGTCCCAGGTTCGATTCCAGTCAAGGGCATGTACCTTGGCTGCGGGCACATCCCCAGTGGGAGATGTGCAGGAGGCAGCTGATCGATGTTTCTCTCTCATCGATGTTTCTAACTCTCTATCACTCTCCCTTCCTCTCTGTAAAAAATCAATAAAATATATTTTTAAAAATAAATAAATAAATAAATAAATCAAATAAGAGGAGGGGGAGAGTTGGGACTATTGTAAGTCTAAAGGAAAGTCGGTAGAAATGACAGCTGTAAAGATGCAGGACTCTGAACCTGAGGCGGAGCTGTGCACGTGGCAGGTGAGCAGACACTTCCACACCATGATTTCAACCTCCAGTGGGCCCTGGATGCAGCCTGACAACCCAACTATGTTTCCACAAGCCAGCCCCCTCCCTCTCCCTTCCTCTACGAAATCAATAAAAAATATATATTTAAAAAAATAAAAAATAACTAAAAATAAAAAATATCCTTGACCTCACTTCTCCTTTTAGCTCCCACCCAACATCTCTCCTTCCTTTCCCACAAACTCCTCCGAAGAGTTCTCATCATCCATCCCTCTCCCATTCTTTCTTGAACTCACCCACCATCCAGCTTTCACGCCATCACTCCACCCAAACCAGTCTTGCCAGGTCGGGTCACCAACAGCCTTCTAAATCAATTCTCAGACCCTCCTCCTTCACCGGCATGCAGCATGGGACACACCGATCCTCCTTAGGAAGTTTCCTGCTGTTGGTGTCCACATACCACCACCTCCTCCTGGATTTGTTTTTTCCCTACTTCATTGGCTGTGCCAGTCTCTCTGGTGCTTCCTGCTCACTTCTAAAAGCATGTACTGTTGGGCCCGGCTGGTGTGGCTCAGTGGTTGACAGTCGACCTATGAACCAGGAGGTCAGGGTTCAATTCTGGGTCAGAGCACATGCCCAGGTTTCAGACTGGATCCCCAGTGTAAGGTGTAGGAGGCAGCCGATCAATGATTCTCTCTCATCCTTGATGTTTCTTTTTTTTTTTAATTAAATCTTTATTGTTCAGATTATTACATTTGTTCCTCTTTTTTTCCCCCATAGCTCCCCTCCACCCGGTTCCCACCCCCCACTCCACCCTCATCGCCCCCCCCGCACTGTCCTCATCCATAGGTGCACAATTTTTGTCCAGTCTCTTCCCGCATCCCCCAAACCCCTTTCCCCCCCAAGAATAGTCAGTCCACTCCCTTTCTATGCCCCTGATTCTATTATAATCACCAGTTTATTCTGTTCATCAGATTATTGATTCACTTGATTTTTAGATTCACTTGTTGATAGATGTGTATTTGTTGTTCATAATTTCTATCTTTACCTTCTTCTTCTTCCTCCTCTTCTTAAAGTATACCTTTCAGCATTTCATATAATACTGGTTTGGTGGTGGTGAACTCCTTTAGCTTTTCTATATCTGTGAAGCTCTTTATCTGGCGTTCAATTCTGAATGATAGCTTTGCCGGGTAAAGTAATCTAGGTTGTAGGTTCTTGGTATTCATCACTTTGAATATTTCTTGCCACTCCCTTCTGGCCTGCATGGTTTCTGTTGAGAAATCAGCTGACAGTCGTATGGGTGCTCCCTTGTAGGTAACTTACTGTCTTTCTCTTGCTGCTTTTAAGATTCTCTCTTGGTCTTTTGCTCTTGGCATTTTAATTATGATGTGTCTTGGTGTGGTCCTCTTTGGATTCCTTTTGTTTGGGGTTTTCTGCGCTTCCTGGACTTGGAAGTCTATTTCTTTCACCAGGTAGGGGAAGTTTTCTGTCATTTCTTCAAATAGGTTTTCAATATCTTGCTCTCTCTCTTCTTCTGGCACCCCCATAATTCAGATGTTGGTACGCTTGAAGCTGTCCCAGAGGCTCCTTACACTAACTTTGTATTTTTGGATTCCTTTTTCATTTTGCTTTTCTGGTTGGGTGTTTTCTGCTTCTTCGCATTTCAAATCTTTGAGTTGATTCTTGAGATCCTCTAGTCTGCTGGTGGAACTCTGCATAATATCCTTTATTTCAGTAAGTGTATGCTTAATTTCCAGTTGGTCCTTTTTCATAACCTCGAGGTTCTCACTAGATTTCTTGAGGGTCTCACTACATTTATCGGAGGTCTCACCAGACTTTTTGAGGGTCTTACTAAATTTATCGGCAGTTTCAAGAAAATTCTTGAAAAACCTTAAAAGTGTGGTTTTGAACTCTATATCCAGTCATTTGCTTTCCTCCATTTCTGTCATTTGTGACCTGTTTCTTTGTCTCCACATTTTTTATGCTTCCCTGTGTTGGTAGAGTGGTTTTGTGTGCTAGGTGTCCTATAGGGCCCAGTGGCTCAGCCCCCCAATTACCTGAGGTGGACACTCTTGGTGCACCCCTTTGTGGGCTTTGTGCACAGTCTTGCTGTAGTTAAGCCTTGATTGTTGTAGGTATCACTGGGAGGAATTGACCTCCAGGCCAATTGGCTGTGAGAGTCAGCTGTGTCTACGGTGGGAGAACTTCTGTGCTGAAGATACCCTTATGAGGCAAGACTTGCTTCAGTGGGGCTTTGGTGCTCACTGACTCTGCCCCCTGAGTGTGTCCCTTGTGGATCTGAGGAGTTGTAATTGGATGGTCCCACTCTGACCACTGGGTACACTGGCTCTTGGATCTAAGGAGGTGCTAATTTAGCCTCTGCCTGAGGCTGCCCAGCAGGAGCTATGAGGAGATCTGCAGATTCCCCTTCCTTGTTTGGGGTTTGGAGGTGCCCAAATGAGGCCCAGCTGTGAAGCAGTGCAAGCTGCTGTGGGGCCTTGGGCCTTCTCTTGGAAGTTCTGGATCTGTCTGGCCCACCTTCAGTTTGTTAGGTAATTTTCAGATTGCAAAGGGCCAGGGCATTCATATGCAAAAGCCTCTGCCTCAGCCTGGGTGGGGCGGGGTCTCAGGGAATCAAAGGGTGGAGCAAGAAGCTATGGCTGATCCTCAGTCCTGCCCTAAGGGGCCCCGCGTCTCAGTGTCCCAGTAATCGCTGCAAGCACCTTTGAGAGAAAGCTGCCCTCGAGTTCCAAGTTCTGCCTGCTGCCAGACAGTCCAGTTTCTCCCTGTATGAGTCTGGGTCCCCATAGACTCACCTGGAACTGGAGTTCAGAGCAGTCGGGGGCTTGTGACTCCCTCCCGATTCAAAAACACAACCGCGATCTTATCTCTGCTTTTAGACTAGCAGCTGTGAGTGGTCAGAGTCTCGTGGCCCCTTCTTCCATGTACCTCCTCCCAACACCTACGACACCGCACTGCACACAGAATGACACCAGATCATCTGCGTCATATGAAAGTTGTATGTGCCTCCATGTCCTGAGTTCTCATCCAAAAATAGGTCAAGGACGGAAGATGGCGGCGATATAGGCAGACACGTCCCAGGTCGTGCCCCGGAGCAAATGGAGTGAGCAGCTGAAACTAGTAACACTCACACAGAATTGGCGAAATTGCTCAGCTGGTGAGAGGGTTTGCAGCCGGGAAGAGCAGAACTCCCCTGGAAAGGTAAAAAAACCAGGGATTTGGGCAGGAAAGTTTGCCAGACCTCTGAGCCCAGAGAGTCGGAGGGAGACCGCGTGTCAGACAGCCGAGTCCCTTGGGACAGGCACAGCCCCTGACGGGGGGGGGGGGAGGAGAACCGCGGGATTCCTGGTGCCACCGGGGGAATTGAGAGCTGGGTTCTGTGATCACGGAGGACTGAGCCTAAAGGGGGCAGCCTGAAGAGCTGACCTGACCATGCAGTCCCGGTAAGAGAAGAAGCTTACAGAAACCAAGCCTTCCCCGTTTCTGCGGCCAGCGTTTGTTTGTTTGTTTTCACTGAATCCTGTTCATGGGACATTTCGGATACAGACACTCACCTGTGCTGAAGAGAGGGAGAGTGTGCGGAGGAGTGGAATCTGGGGAGAGACTGGGGAGAGATGGGGAGCCGGGAGAGGTGGCAGTGAATTGAGTGCTGAGACACCCCTGAGCCCAGGACTGGGGCAGCCATCCTCTCCGGAGAGTGAGACTCCTCCCCCCAGCCCCCAGGCAAGGAGCACAGCCACACCCAGATTCCACCCTGTACCAGATCAAGGATTAAGATAACCTGATCAGTCCCTGGGAGTTAACAGGGTCTGGCCTATAGAGGGATTTTCAATCCCAGCAACAACATAGCACCGGTAACTAACTATTACGCAGTCAGCTCTGGGCAGTGAACTTCCACTGGACAGAGAGGCCCTATAGCCTCAGAGGCCAACCCCAGAACACTGCCACCCAGAGGCTGACCCACAAACTGACTCTTTGCTAAACACAAAATAAGGCAGTCTGGGAAATAAATGCGGCATGCTTTAAAATAAGGACTGTGGTTTACAACACAGAGGAACAGTATATCGCAGGGAAACTCAACACTCTCCTGAATACCTGGAAGGTCTAAGGCGAGCCACACTGAAGAATAGAAGAAACGAAGGACCTTCACTACTGCAATTTTTTTTTTCTTTTTTCACTTTTTAACTAAGAAACCAATTTTTTTTTTCTGTTCTTTTTTTTTCTTTTCTTCTTTTTCCATCACCTGATTTTACCCTTTTAATTACTACCTTCTTATTTTTAACCAGTATTATTACTGCTACCATTTTACCATTTTTTAAAGTGCCATTTTATTTTCTCTTTATTTTATTTTGGGATTAGTGTTCACCATTCTATTTTCATCGTTATATTATTGGTTGTTTCTAGTTTGCATTCATATCCAGGGAGCTGTTGCTGGAATTTGTTGGGATTAATGGCTGTTCTATAGGAGTATTCTCCTCATATAAAAAGTCTCTTCCCCTCTTTCACTCTCTCTTTTCGCTCTTTTTTTTTTCTTTTCTTTTCTTTTCTCGCTTTTATTTTCCCCCCTCCTTTTTCCCAATTTCATTTTTGCACTCCTTTTTTTGGTCCCTACTTTTCTTTTCTTTTTTCTCTTTTATCTTTTTCTCTTCCTTCTTCCTTATCCCCTAATTCTCTTAATTCAGGTGGTCACCTTTATTTGGGGTCATTAATATCATGAATATATTTGTGTATAGTGCCTGGTACGTGGTGCCTTGTTGTGTTGTATTTTGTGCCTTTAAATCAATGCAGCAGATCCAAGCAACAGCAACCTCCTGAGCACCACATCCTCTGCTGAGGAACAGCAGCTGTACGTGAAACCTCGCCCCACCAGCCAGAAGAGCCACCACAGCTGTGAACAGCACCCACCAGAGAAGCTGCTGCCAACTGAAGAGCAGCTGCTACCGCAACCGCCCGAAGAGCAACCACAGACCAAGGAGTCACTGCCACCAAGGGAGCAACCACTGAACGACTCAACGTCTAGATATGTCAGTGAGATCAAACATGGGTAGACAAAGAAACCCCCAAAGGAAAGAGAAGGAGGACTCTCCAGAAAAGCAGCTAAGTAATACAGAGGCATGCAACATGACAGAAAAAGAATTCAGAATAAGGGTCCTAGATTGCATAAACCAGATGGAGGAAAAAATCGACAACCTCTGCAAGAAGCAAGAAGAAACAGATGAAAAAATCAATAACATATGGAAGAAGCTAGAAGAAACAGATGAAAAAATCGATAACATATGGAAGAAGCTAGAAGAAACAGATGAAAAAATCAACAACTTAAGTAAGACCCAAGAAGAAATGAAGAGTGATATAGCTGCAATGAAAAACTCCATTGAAAGTATCAACAGTAGACTAGGAGAAGCGGAGGACCGAATTAGTGAATTAGAAGACAAGGAAGCAAAACACACCCAAAATGTACTGCAATTGGAAAAAAAAATTTAAAGACAGGAGGAGAGCCTAAGGGAGCTTTGGGACAACATGAAACGAAACAACATACGAATAATAGGAGTACCAGAACAACAGAAGGATGAACAAGGATTAGAAAACCTACTCGAAGAAATAATATCAGAAAACTTTCCTGAGGTGGGGAAGAAAAAAGTCACACAAGCCCAGAGAGTCCCAAATAAGGTGAACCCGAAAAGACCCACACCAAGACACATCATAATCACCATGGCAAATGTTCAGGACAAAGAGAGAATCTTACAGGCTGCAAGAGAGAGAAGGAAAGTTACATATAAGGGATCTCCCATTAGACTGTCAAATGATTTCTCAACAGAAACACATCAGGCCAGAAAAGAATGGACTGAAATTTACAAAGTGATGCAAAGCAAAGGACTGAATCCAAGAATACTCTATCCAGCAAGGCTATCATTCAAACTTGAAGGGGAAATAAGAAGCTTCACAGACAAAAGAAAAAGCTAAGGGAGTTTGTCACCACCAAGCCAGCAATGCAAGGAATGCTAAAGGGACTGGTATAAAAATAAGAAATAAAAAGCTCAGAAAGAAAATAGCCACACAAAAAAAGAAATGGCTACAAACAAGTACCTTTCAATAATAACTTTAAACGTAAACGGACTAAATGCTCCAAACAAAAGACATCGAGTGGCTGAATGGATAAAAAAACATGACCCATACATCTGCTGTCTACAAGAGACCCACCTCATTAGAAGGGACTCACACAGACTGAAAGTGAAAGGATGGAAAAATATCTTTCAGGCAAATGGAAAGGAAAAGAAAGCTGGGGTAGCAATACTTATATCGGACAAAATAGACCTCAAAATGAAGGCCATAACAAGAGATAAGGAAGGCCACTTCATAATATTAAAGGGATCAATACAACAAGAAGATATAACCCCGGTAAACATATATGCACCCAATGTAGGAGCACCCAAATTCATAAAAAAACTCCTGGAAGATATCAGGGGAGATATCGACAACAATACAATCATAGTAGGAGACTTTAATACACCACTGACAGCACTGGATAAGCCCTCTAAACAAACAATCAGCAAAGATACAGCAATCCTAATTGACTCACTAGATCAGATGGACTTAATAGGAACACTTCACCCCAAAGCCAGGGAATACACATTCTACTCAAATGCTCATAAGACATATTCAAAAATAGACCATATATTGGGTCACAAGCAAAGTATCCCCAAATTCAAGAAGATTGAAATCATAAAAAGCGTATTCGCAGACCACGATGGCATAATATTAGAAATAAACTACAATAAAAACAACCCAAAATACTCAAACACCTGGAAGCTGAATAGCATGCTATTAAATATTAATTGGGTTACCAATGAGATCAAAGAAGAAATTAAAAACATCCTGGAAACTAATGACAATGAAAACACAACAATCCAAAACCTATGGGACACAATGAAAGCAGTCCTGAGAGGGAAGTTTATAGCTCTACAGGCCTATCTCAAAAAACAAGAAAAAATGGTAGTAAATCATCTAACTCTACAACTTAAAGAATTAGAAAGAGAGCAACAAGAAAACCCCAGAGTGAGCAGAAGGAAGGAGATAATAAAGATTAGAGCAGAAATAAATGACATAGAGACCAAAAAAACAATACAGAAAATCAATGAAACCAAGAGCTGGTTCTTTGAAAGGATAAACAAGATTGACAAACCTCTAGCCAGACTCACCAAGAAGCAGAGAGAGAGGACCCAAATAAACAAAATCAGAAACGATAGAGGTGAAATAACAACAGACCCCACAGAAATACAAATGATTGTTAAAAAATACTATGGACAGCTCTACTCCAACAAACTAGACAACCTGGAGGAAATGGACAAATTCCCAGAAAAATACAACACTCCAAAACTCAATCAGGAAGAATCTAAAAATCTCAACAGGCCAATAACTATGGAAGAAATTGAAGCAGTCATCAAAAAGCTTCCATCAAACAAAAGCCCAGGACCAGACGGCTTCACAGGGGAGTTTTACCAAACATTCAAGGAAGAACTAAAACCTATCCTCCTCAGACTACTACAAAAAATTCAAGAGGAAGGAACACTTCCAAGCTCATTCTATGAAGCCAGCATCACTCTAATACCAAAACCAGGTAAAGACAACACAATGAAAGAGAATTACAGGCCAATATCCCTCATGAACATAGATGCCAAAATCCTCAACAAAATCTTAGCAAATCAGCCGAAACCGGTTTGGCTCAGTGGATAGAGCATCGGCCTGCGGACTGAAGGGTCCCAGGTTCGATTCCGGTCAAGGGCATGTACCTGGGTTGCGGGCACATCCCCAGTAGGAGATGTGCAGGAGGCAGCTGATCGATGTTTCTCTCTCATCGATGTTTCTAACTCTCTATCTCTCTCCTTCCTCTCTTTAAAAAATCAATAAAATATACTCTTAAAAAAAAAAATCTTAGCAAATCAGATCCAGCAGTACATCAGAAAGATCATACACCATGACCAAGTAGGATTTATCCCAGGGATGCAAGGATGGTACAATATCCGCAAATCAATAAACGTGATACATCACATTAACAAACTGAAAGAAAAAAACCACATGGTCATATCAATTGATGCAGAAAAAGCATTTGACAAAATTCAACACCCATTTTTGATAAAAACTCTCAGCAAGGTGGGAGTAGAAGGATCATACCTCAACATAATAAAAGCCATATATGACAGGCCCACAGCCAACATCATACTCAACAGACAAAAACTAACACCATTTCCCCTAAGAACAGGAACAAGACAGGGATGCCCCCTCTCACCACTCCTGTTCAACATAGTACTGGAAGTGTTAGCCATTGCAATTCGGCAAGAAGAAGAAATAAAAGGCATCCAAATTGGGAAAGAGGAAGTAAAACTGTCCTTATTTGCAGATGACATGATATTATGCATACAAAACCCTAGAGATTCCATCAAAAAGCTACTAGACTTAATACATGAATTTGGCAATGTAGCAGGATACAAAATTAACCCCAAGAAATCTGAGGCATTTCTATACACCAATAGTGAACTTTCAGAAAGAGAGATTATACATCCGAGAGATGCAAATCAAAACAGCAATGAGGTACCACCTCACACCTGTCAGACTGGCTATCATCAACAAATCAACAAACGACAAGTGCTGGAGAGGATGTGGAGAAAAAGGAACACTTGTGCACTGCTGGTGGGAATGCAGACTGGTACAGCCACTATGGAAGACAGTATGGAGTTTCCTTAAAAAACTGAAAATGGAACTCCCATTTGACCCTGTGATCCCACTTCTAGGAATATATCCCAAGAAACCAGAAACACCAATCAGAAAGGGTATATGCACCCCTATGTTCACAGCAGCACAATTCACCATAGCTAAGATCTGGAAACAGCCTAAGTGCCCATCAGTAGATGAATGGATTAGAAAACTGTGGTACATCTACACGATGGAATACTATGCTGCTGTAAAAAGGAAGGAACTCTTACCATTTGCAACGTCATGGATGGAACTGGAGAGCATTATGCTAAGTGAAATAAGCCAGTCAATAAAGGAAAAGTACCACATGATCTCACTCATTCATGGACAATAGAGACCATTATAAACTTTTGAACAATAATAGATACAGAGGCAGAGCTGCCTCAAACAGATTGTCAAACTGCAGCGGGAAGGCCGCGGAGGGTTGGGGGGCAGGAGGTAGGGGGTTAAGAGATCAACTAAAGGACTTGTATGCATGCATATAAGCATAACCAATGGACATAAGACACTGGGTGATAGGGGAGGCTAGGGGACTGTCTAGGGCGGGGGGATAAAATGGATACATATGTAATACCCTTTGTAATACTTTAAGCAAAAAAAAATAATAATAATAAAATTAAAAAAATAATAAAATGAAAAAAAAAAGAAAGAGAGATTATAAAAACAATCCCGTTTACCATTGCACCAAAAAAATTAAGCTACCTAGGAATAAACTTAACTAAAGAGGTAAAAGACCTCTACTCAGAAAACTACAGATCGTTGAAAAAAGACATAGAGGAAGACATAAACAGATGGAAAAACATACCATGTTCATGGATTGGTAGAATCAACATCATTAAAATGTCCATACTACCCAAAGCAATCTATAAATTCAACGCACTTCCCATTAAAATACCAACGGCATACTTCAGAGATCTAGAACGAACTTTCCAAAAATTCATCTGGAATAAAAAAAGACCCCGAATAGCTGCAGCAATCCTGAAAAAGAACAAAGTAGGTGGGATCTCAATACCAGATATCAAGTTGTATTACAAAGCCACTGTTCTCAAAACTGCCTGGTACTGGCACAAGAATAGGCATATAGATCAATGGAATAGAATAGAGAGCCCAGAAATCGGCCCGAACCAATATGCTCAATTAATATTTGACAAAGGAGGCAAGAACATACAATGGAGCCAAGATAGTCTCTTCAATAAATGGTGTTGGGAAAATTGGACAGATATATGCAAGAAAATGAAACTAGACCACCAACTTACACCATACCCAAAAAAAACTCAAAATGGATAAAGGACTTAAATGTACGACAGGAAACCATAAAAATTCTAGAAGAATCCAAAGGCAACAAAATCTCAGACATATGCCGAAGCAATTTCTTCACTGATACAGCTCCTAGGGCACTTAAAACTAAAGAAAAAATGAACAAATGGGACTACATCAAAATAAAAAGCTTCTGCACAGCAAAAGAAACCATCAACAAAACAACGAGAAAACCCACTGTGTGGGAAAACATATTTGCCAATGACATATCTGATAAGGGCCTAATCTCCAAAATTTATAGGGAACTCATACAACTTAACAAAAGGAAGATAAACAATCCAATCAAAAAATGGGCAAAGGACCTAAATAGACACCTTTCAAAAGAGGACATTCAGAAAGCCAAGAGACATATGAAAACATGCTCAAAGTCACTAATCATCCGAGAGATGCAAATCAAAACAGCAATGAGGTACCATCTCACACCGGTCAGACTGGCTATCATCAACAAATCAACAAACGACAAGTGCTGGAGAGGATGTGGAGAAAAAGGAACACTTGTGCACTGCTGGTGGGAATGCAGACTGGTGCAGCCACTATGGAAGACAGCATGGAGTTTCCTTAAAAAACTGAAAATGGAACTCCCATTTGACCCTGTGATCCCACTTCTAGGAATATATCCCAAGAAACCAGAAACACCAATCAGAAAGGATATATGCACCCCTATGTTCATAGCAGCACAATTCACCATAGCTAAGATTTGGAAACAGCCTAAGTGCCCATCAGCAGATGAATGGATTAGAAAACTGTGGTACATCTACACGATGGAATACTATGCTGCTGTAAAAAGGAAGGAACTCTTACCATTTGCAACGTCATGGATGGAACTGGAGAGCATTATGCTAAGTGAAATAAGCCAGTCAATAAAGGAAAAATACCACATGATCTCACTCATTCATGGACAATAGAGACCATTATAAACTTTTGAACAATAATAGATACAGAGGCAGAGCTGCCTCAAACAGATTGTCAAACTGCAGCGGGAAGGCCGGGGAGGGTTGGGGGGCAGGAGGTAGGGGGGTAAGAGACCAACTAAAGGACTTGTATGCATGCATATAAGCATAACCAATGGACATAAGACACTGGGGGATAGGGGAGGCTAGGGGACTGTCTAGGGCGGGGGGATAAAATGGATACATATGTAATACCCTTTGTAATACTTTAAGCAATAAAAAAAATGGATGGCTATAGTTGATAGCACTGTATTATATAATTGAAATATTCTAAGAGAGCAGAACTTAATGTTCTCACAAAAAAATTAAAAAAAAAAAAACACAACCGCGTCGCAGTTGCCAGCCGTTTCCACATGCTCCTCCGTACCTCTGCACTTCTGCACCTCCTCTGAGTCTCAGTGTACTTTTCTCTTTCCTTCTAGTTGTAGAATTTCCACTCAGCCAGCCTTCCTGTGGTTCTGGATGATGTCAGTTTTGTCTTTTAGTTGTATTTTTGAATTTGTTGTGGGATGCAGCAATTTCTGGTGTTAACTATGCCGCCATCTTGGTTTCTCTGAGCTCATACTTGATGTTTCTATCTCTCCCTCTCCCTTCCTCTCTGAAACCAATAAAACTATATTTTTTTAAATTCCTATATAATAAAAGGGTAATATGCAAATTGACCAAACCATGGAATGAGCAGTCATATGACGCACACTGACCACCAGGGGGCAGATGCTCAATGCAGGAGCTGCCCCTAGCCCGCAGGCTCCAATTGCCTGATCAGGGCCTGCCAGCCAATCTCTCGGTCCCTTCCCCCGGCAGGTAGGCTCTGATCACCCGCTGGTGAACAGGGAACCAGGGGTGGGTGTCGGCAGGGGGCAGGGTCAATGAGTGGGCAGAAATAGCCAACCTCTTGGTCCCTCCTCCCGGCCAACAGGCTTCGATCACCCAATGGTGAATGGGGAGCCAGGGATGGGTGGGTGGTGGTAGATGTGGGTGGCACCAGGCCAAGGCCCCCACCCTGCCGGTCACCCCATACACAGAGGGCAACTGGTGGCAGGGGCCGGGGCCAGCAAGCGGGCAGGATGGCCAATCTTTTGGTTCTTTTGGTTCTTCCCCCACCCCCTCACTCCCAGCCAGCAGGCTCCAATCGCCTGCTGGTGAACGGGGAACCGGTGGTGGGTGGCAGCAGGGAGTGGGGCCGGCTGCTGGCAGCTGGGGAAGATGGCACTGACCACAGGCCAGGCCTAGGGACCCTACCATTGCATGAATTTCATGCACTGGGCCTCTAGTATAAGAATAAAATAAAATCATAGACTGTTGGAAAGCTCCAAGATTCCGTCCTTGCATGTTTCTTTGTTTTTTTAATTTTTATTTATTTATTTATTTTTACAGAGAGGAAGGGAGAGGGATAGAGAGTTACAAACATTGATGAGAGAGAAACATCGATCAGCGCCTCCTGCACACCCCCCACTGGGGATGTGCCTGCAACCAAGGTACATGCCCTTGACCGGAATCGAACCTGGGACCCTTCAGTCCACAGGCCAACGCTCTATCCACTGAGCCACACCAACCAGGCCCTTGCATGTTTTTTTTATTTATACTTGTTCCTGGGAATCTCGTCTAACCTCATGGCTTTAAATAACAACCATTAGCTGATGACTCTCAATTTTATGTCTTCAACCTGTATTTCGCCAAACTTGTACATCCAGCCACTTTCTTTACACCTTAACATGACTGATAGACATCTAAGACTTACATATATTAAGCCAAGCTCCTGACCTCCCCTCCCCCAAACCTGCTTCCTCCACAGCCTACACCCTCTCAATGATCAGGCCAACAATCCCCCCCTTTCTTTCATGGAACTAGCCCATCAGAAGACCCTGGAGGTTCTACGTTCAAATACACCCAGCCCTGGCCAGGAAGCTCAGTCGGTTACAGCTTGTCCCATACACCAAGGCTGCAGGTCCAATGCCGGTCAAGGTACATATAAGAGTCAACCAATGATGCATAAGTAAGTGGAGCGACAAAGTGATGCTTCTCTCTCAAACATCGTCACATGGCCTTAGAGCCACGGTGGGATGCAGCAAGTCCTTCCCTTAACTCTGACCTCCTCTCTCTCTCTCTCTCTCTCTCTCTCTCTCTCTCTCTCTCTCTCTCTCTCTCATCACTCCAGCCACAATAACCTTGCGGTTCATCCTCAAAAGTGGCAAGTATGCTTCCACCGCAGGACCTTTGCATGTGCTATTCCTTCTGTGTTCAACATTCTCCCCCAAGACATCCAGATGGTTCTCCCCTCGCCTCTGTCAGGTCATTTAAATGGCACCTGCTCCTGGAGGCCATCACTGACTGCAACTGAACCCCTCCCTCTCCGCTCCCGGGGGATAGCTATCACTACCATCTAACATACTGGAGGGTATACTTATTTGATGATTGTCCTGCTTCTACTAGAATGCAAGGATTTTGCCTGTTTTGTTCACTGCTGTATCTTCAAAGCCTAGAAGAGTGCCTGGCATGGTCAGTCACCCCCTGTAAAATGTGATCTAATCAGGGCCCCAAGGAAACAAAGGGCTGAGATCCACATTCTCAAACCTTAAGGTTAGTGTGAAACAACAAGAGACACACCCCTTCTTACTTGGAGCAGAAGGAAGAATGAATTCAGATACATATCTGAATTCATTGCAGGCAAAAATTTAAGTATTTTTCTCCTCTAATTTGTCCGGGAAACAGACAACACAGGGACTTCGGAGGAGTGGCAATGAACACAAATGCCAGCTGTGGAGAATGGGAGAGGGAGCTAACAGATCCTGGGCACTCCTGCCAGCGGGTGGAGCCACCCAAGGCTGCTGGGCTTCCTCCTGGTTGCCTAGGGCAGTGGTACAGTGCGATTGAAACTTCGTGGCCCACGCGCAGAAGTCGGTTTTCGGAAAGGAGATGGACGAAACAAGTACACAAGACGAGTGTGGATGGGAGAGATGGAAGGGGTCGACCTCAGCAAACGTACCTCAATCAGATTGAGGACATTTTTAGCAAAGGCCAGCTTAGGAGTCCCCTGATTAAGTTAATAACAATGTGCCTACCTATATAGTTTAAGTTTAAAAAATTTGGCTCAAAAGAAATTTCAATCGTTGGCTCTGTTGACTAAGGAGTTTGCCGACCGCTGGCCTAGGGGAAGGCCGAGGGCTGCGCTTTGCTTGGTTTGATGGTCCAGGGAAACGGAAAACCTGGATTTGTCTTGACGCCCCTTGGCCTGGCTGTGCGGGTTTCCTCACCCTCCGGAGAGGAGGAGGGTCGAAATGCAAGTTCCGCCTCCGCTTTTTCTTGGAAGACCAGATTTCCTACGGTGGCCTCAGCACCTCCCTTCCTTTACGCACTGGAGGAGTCAGCACCAGGCACTGCTCTCACGGTAGTGAACCGGACAGAGGGTCTTTTAGGGGAAAGGGGGCTGAAGAGCAGGCCCTCCTCCCTGACCACAGAGGTGACACACACGCCCCAGGGTGCAAGCTCTGGGCCTCTCCCCACGGCCCCCCTCCTCCTCTTCCTCTCGGCCCCCCACTCCTCCCACGGCCCCCCACTCCTCCCCACGCCCCCCACTCCTCCCCACGCCCCCCACTCCTCCCCACGCCCCCCTCCTCTCCCCCACACCTGCCTATTCCTGCGCCCCGGCCCACCCACCGTCCTGCCCTGGGGTCGCTTCCGGTCTAGGTCTTCGTGCTCTTCCGCCTCCAAACTTGGGGCTCTTCCTCCACGTGGCCCGGTACCACGCGTTGCCAGGGAGACCCTAGCAAGGCGGGCGCTAATGACGCCACAATAGGCCCAGCCAATCGCCGTGCGGCGTCTCGGTGACGCGCGAGGCGGGGCTTCGCTGCCCGGCGCGAGGCGGCGGCTGCCCGCTGGGTGGCGCCCATTGCCCGGGGAGGTCCTCGCGGCCCCGGGCCGAGGTGCGGGAGGTGGAGGTGCGGGAGGCGACGGAGCGGAGGCCGGGGAGCTGTCCGCGCTCGGACCGGCCCGGGGCACCCGCGGCCCCATGCTCTTGCCCGGCTCGGCGCGGCCACCCTCGGAGCAGACGCGGGTACGTGCCACCTGCCGGGCGGGGAGGCCGGGGCGGAGGTCGGCGCCTCTGAGGCTCCGAGCGCGGAGCGCCCGGGACCGCCGGGCGGAGCGGGCCCTGGAGACCCGGTAGAGCGGCTGCCGCGCGGGCGGGGCTGCGTGCTGATCGGTGGTTCTCAGGACGCGCGCTCTGGCGGGTCGGGGTCCCAGTGCCCTGTGCCCGGTGCCCTGTGTGTGGCCTGAGAGCCGCCTGGACACTGACTCCCTCCTCCTGTACAGCTCCCGGGAGGGGGTGCCCAGCGGAGTGGGGGGGGGGGGGACAGCAGTGCAGTGATGGAGGATTCTCCCCCATCCCGAACCAGAAGCCGGGGCGGGTGGGGGGAGGGGTGCTCCAGGGCAAGTCACCGCCCAGGGAAGCCCCGGCCGACCCGTCCGGCTGGTCTCTGAGGACTGGCCACCTGCTGCCCGCCCGGCTGCTTCTGGGATGGGGCTGAGCCCCGCCCTGTGGCTCAGAGGGTGAGCGTCGACCTCTGAACCGGGAGGTCACCGGCTGGATTCCCGGTGAGGGCTTGATCCCCAGTAGGGGGCGTGCAGGAGGCAGCTGATCAATGGTTCTCATCATTGACGTTTCTCTCTCCCTCTCCCTTCCTCTGAAATCAATAAAAATATAAGAAAAAAAAATAGAATGGGGCTGAGTTGCAGACTGGGGTGATGATCACCTCCCCAGGTATGGCGTGTGAAGGTCCCCCAAGTCGACCCCGTACAGTGGAGGGCAGGAGAGCTGGTTGGGCACCCGCACTCCTTTGATGCGACAGATGCTGCCAAAGGAGTAGTCACCAGGCCTGGAATGCGGCGGGGCCAGGGCGTCCTCTGAAGTGCATCACCAGGGCTCAGCTGAGTCAGGGCCTCGGCCACGACAGGGTGAGGCACAGCCTGGGGACTCCCAGTTCGCAGGCAGAGCCTTCGAGAAACAGACTGAGCCGAGGCCGAGAGCTTAAGAACCCGCTCCTTCCGCCGTGGCCCTGCCCAGCCCAGCCCTGCGGCCTTGGACACGGAGCACTCGCGCAGGTAGTGAGCCGCCGGAGAGGAGGAAGGCGCCCGGTGGGCCTGGCCGCCTCCGGTGGGTGGCGGGAGCGCTGGGAGGATGGCACGCCGCGTTGGCCCTGGCCCCGGCCGGTGCGGGCACAGACCAGCTCAGGAGCGCGGGCGCCTCCTAGCACCAGGGCAGGGTGTCCGAGGGGCAGCACAGGGGCCCTGTTCTCCCTAAGAAGGCTCACCTGGGAGGTGCTGCTGGAATACGACCACTAATTGTAACCATAGTGGAACTATTCACTATAATGATAATGACCACCTCTCCAACTCTTACTCCGTGCCAGGATATTGACATGTGTTTTATTTAACCCTCACACCTGGGAGATATGGCATTATTATGATGACTGTTAGCCCTAGCCAGGTTGGCTCAGTGGATAGAGCTTCGGACTGACGGTCTCGGGATAAGTTCCGGTCAAGGGCATGTACCTCAGTTGCAGGCCCCTCCCTGGCCCTGGGCAGGGCTCATGCAGGAGGCAACCAATCGATGTGTTTCTCTCACATCGATGTTTCTCTCTCTCTGTCTCTCCCCCTCCCTTCCACTCTCTCTAAAAATCAATGGGAAAATATCCTCGGGTGAGGATTAACAACAAGAAGAAATACCACCACTAACTCTGATGATAGTGGAAGTGTTCAACAGAATAATAATTATATTATCACATTAGGAGGCTGGGGTGCCTGTCCCTGACCAGGCCGTGGGCCAAGGGCCATGGGCAAGGCTAGCCAAAGGCCAGGGGACACGCAGGAGCTGGGCTGCAGGAGGAGGCGGCCTCCCAGCCCACCTCGTGCCAGTCCGTGTTGTGCCGGGGCCCTGGTTATGCCAGGATGTTGCCGTGTGTTTTATTTAACCCTCGCACTGGGAGGTCTGTTATATGCTGACTATGACTCCTGTTTTGTGGATTAAATAACTGAGGTTCCGACAGCCTACGTGACTTGCCCTCTGTCTCAGAGCCACTGGAAGGGAAGGAACGGGGCTGCGAGCCCAGGCTGGGAGCTCGCTGTAAAAGGGTTTGGGCTGGAAGTCTGGGCGCCAGTCTCCTCGCCTCTCGGAATCTGTGCCCTTGAACGAGGGGCTGTCACCTTGAGGTCTTCATCTCAGAAGCGCGGGAGTCGGGCCGTGTTGTGCTTCTTCCTTGCCTCTAAGTCTGTGACTGGCACCGGCTTCTGCATATTTTGCGTCCATCCCATCCCCATCCTACTGCCTCCTTTCCAGTTCCACCTGAAATCCCCCTTCAGTTTCACTTCCAAGTGTCCCCCATTCAGAGAGTCCTCTTGGGAGTCCTGGTCTGGCCCAGCCCATCAGGGCAGCCCCTGAAGGGAAGCCTGTCGCTGCCCCTTTAATTCCCCCTGGGCTTGGAAGGCAGTGAGTGGAGCTAGCTCGCCATGGCTGTGAGGTCAGATAAGATGCTATATATATCAGTCAGTAACCTGAGCGCGGATTACCAGCCCAGAGGCGTACTCCAGGGCCACCAGGGCTCGCCACGCGCTCCGGCCCAGCCGGGGAAGGGAGCCCCCAGATCCTGCCCATTGCCCCCCAACACAGGTCAGTAGCTGCCCCTTTAATATCTGAGCTTCACGGAAATGCTGAATGGAGGGCCCTGGACTGTTTGGGGGAACATCGGAGAAACGGCCACCAGGCCTGGTGGGTGCTGTGGGCAAGACCAGAGGCTGGAGGTCAGGAACAAGACAGGATGGAGTCCTGGAGGGGCGAGGGAGAGAAAGTGCGCCCTGGGAGGAGGCCCGGGAGAGCAGAGCGCCCCGCAGAGGTGGCGGGAGGGAACTTCAGGGTTTCAATTCTGTCTGGGGGCCCATTTCCGGTGCCTTTTCTTAGCCCTGTAGCAATGCCTACCCTCTCCCAACCCCAAATCAAAGCATTACCCAATGGGAATACTCCCCTGGGCCCACCCACTTCTTTTCAGCCAGTCAGGATTCTTGCTGTCATCTTCAATCTCTTTATTTTACCTCTTCCCCCACCCCTCTCCCAATCCTTGGGCACCTCCTGGGAGCCAGAGAGACAGAAATGGCTCCAAATTCCCTTCCATGATCCCTGTCAAGGCCTGTAAAACTATTAGGCACTACGGGTGGGTCCCTGGCTGCTCCCCTCACAGCTAGAGCTGCCAGGGACAGGCGGGGAGGAGTGGCGGGCAGAGGCTCCTGGGCCCTGAGAGGAGCCCCCAGGTCTCCTGGGTGATGTGAGCACAGGTATCCTCACCCCAGGCCTCCACTCCACCTGCGTCTCCACACCTGCCCGGGCAGCCTGAGGTTCCCACACTCCCGCGGGTGCCCAGCCAGTGCCCAGACAGCTGGAGGGAGGGTCAGGGGGAGGTGAGGGGAGACAGGGCCCCTCTCGGCCACTTTGCCTTTTGGGTCAGCACATCAGCAGGGCCTCCTGCCCTCGCCAGTGGCCATGGGATGCTCTGACGACTCTGCCCTGGCCACCTGGCAGGGGGCGAACCTGGGTCCTGTGGAGGCCTGCCTTGGGGACCCAGCCGTGGGCTTTCCATCTGGGAGCTGGCATGCCTTCACCCCAGAGAACAGGGCACAGCTGGGCAGAGCAGGGCCAGGAAGGCTGCTGGGATGTAGGACGTTCCCTGCCCCCTACCTGGATGCCAGGAGTGCCCCGGATTCCTGGGGAGCAAGTCCTCCCCTGGCCTGGCAGGTTCGGGAACCTTGCACGTGAGCAACAGGAAATGACAGTGACTGATTGCAAGGGGGTTGGCTGCCCCGGGGGCTCGGTTTCCTCTGCACCCCTGACTCATCTGGCCTGGCTGCTCTGGGGAGTGAGGCCAGCGGCAGGAAGGTGGGAGGGTGGGCGGCCACATGTCCCTGACGGGCCGGCCAAAGGCCGCGGCAGGGCTGGCCCCGGGGGGGGGGGGGGCTGCAGGAAAAGGCCTCCCAGCCATCTCGCTGCCATCAGCCCTGCGCTGCCATCAGCCTCGCGCGCTCAGGTTGCACCTGACTGTCACTCCCCTGCAGTGGAAACTCAGGGGCTGCTCCCCGGAGGCTGTGGCCAGACAGTGACGCCTGGAGCCCCCCCACCCTGGGCCAGCTCAGGGAGAGCAGAGGGCAAGGTGAAGTGGGGGCAAGGTCAGGGCGGCTGTGACAGGCAGAACGCACATCCCCCCCTCTGCCCCTCCTCCCAGCGCGGCCTGGGGACCCGTGTGACTGCACAGGAGCAGGCGAACAGCACCTACTCCTGGGGAGGAGACGAGGCCACCGCAGGCTTCCAGGGGCATCAGGGAAGGGTTAGGCTTTAGTAACTCCAGGAATATGGCTGCTTCATTCGAATGCGCCATTCTTTATATTTCCTGTGTATTTATTTTTAAATTTTTGAATAAAAAGACTTTTAATTTCAATTTAATGTAAAAAATTAAATCTTCAAATGATGTTTGTGGCATTTATTCATTATTATTATTATTATTTTTAGAGAGAGAGAGAAAGGAACATCGATGTGAGAGAAACAATGATGAGAGAATCATTGATCACTGCCTCCTGCACTGCCCCCACTGGGGATTGAGCCGCAGCCCAGACATGTGCCCTGACCAGGAATCAAACCAGTGACTTTCTGGTGCCATCAGACAACACCCAGCCAACTGAGTCACTGCGGCCAGAGCAAGGCATTTATTCTTCCAAAAGAATTCAAGCTCAGCACTGCGCCGAGATGTGGGGACACGTCTGAAGGCGTGTGGCGAGGCTGAGTGCTGGCGCTGAGGCTGCGTGTGCAGTGCTCAGCACAGCCCCTGGCCCGAGCGGGGCAGTACCTGTTGGGGGGCAGGGGGGATGGTGCTTGGCTCACCTGTCCTATCAGGAGGCTGCATGCTCTGTACAGAGAACGTTGCCGCCCCTCCCAAGAGGGGGAAACAGCAGAGTGAGGAGCCGAGCAGGGAGAGGAGAGGGCCCGGAGGAGGAGGCGGCTGGCACCTGGGCGGTGCCTTCTGGAGCCACATGCCTGTACTTGCCAGCGCTGGGCACACGGGCAGAAGCCAGGCAGCAGGACCCCCCACTGGGCAGGGACGGGGAGGAGGTTGCCCCAGCCAATCAGCATGCCTCCCACTGCCCCATGGAAAGGCCATTCTGTTCAGGCTGTTCCTGTGGCAACGAATCTCTGCGTAGCCCCGTGCGTGCCAGTCCTGCCCCTGGCTTGTGTGGCAAGGATACCACCAGGGCCTGGCCTGGTCTCCCACCTGAGGTGTGGGATGCAGCCTCCGGGGTCAGCCCTACCAGGTAATGCCGGGAGGAGCGGGGCCCACCCCAACCTGTCTGCTCCCCTGGAAGGCACTAGCACTTGTCTCAAGAGTGAGACAGCAGGGCAGGGCGGGGCGGGGGAGGGAAATAGGCATGCTCCAGGCCTCGGCCCCAACAGGGACCCTCTGCCAGACGCGCGGACTGTGAGCCAGACAGAGCTCAGTGCTGGCAGGCAGCTTCCAGAAGGCTGTGTGTGGGAGCAGGACACCCCCCACCCCCCCACCCCCGTCTCCGGGGCAGCTTCCAGGGGTGGCGAGGTCTGCCAGTTGCTCACCAGACGGGAGCAGACGGGAAAGCAGGGATTTAGGAGCCCCCCTGGGACTCTGGGGCCAGAAGGTGTGGTCTACCTCCAGCCCCAATTCTTCCCAGGGCTGCTCATGAGCTGTCCCAGAGCTGTCCATCTGTCCGTCTGTCCGTCAGTCCCTGTCCAGGCTGCACCTAGCTTGGCGACAGCCCTTCTGCACCGTCAGCAGCCAGGAGAGGTCATGAGCTGGGCGCTGCACAGAGAGCCACCTCCCAGGAGCCGGGCGTGGGGGAGGGAGACAGCCCTGGCCCGAGGCAGAAAGGCATGGAGTGGCAGGTCGTATCTGCTTGGCCTCTCAGTGTCCTGGAGCCCGGCTCCCGAGACCCGGAGTTTCTGTGACGGTGAATTATTGATGGCGTCCTCATCAATAGTGAAACAGCCCGACCGGACTGGGCCCCAGCCCCAGGCCTCTGCCTGTTCCTCCCCAGCCTCCCGCAGCTCTCACGCGCTTCCTTCTCTGCACCCTAGAAAGTTAAGTCGATGCGAGGAAAGCTCATGGTTTCCCCAACCCTGAATAAGGGCTTCCCCAGCCACCCTTCCCTAGAAAGGTGTGGAGATGGCGCTGGAGGTGGGAGCACAGCGGGCCAGGGAGCATGCGTGAAGGCCGGGGCCAGCAGGTGGGAGAAAGTCAGACAATAGATGTGGGCCGGATTCGTCGGAGGCAGCCTGGGCTGGAAACTGCCGGAGGTCTCCAGAACCTTAGACGTTTTGTTCTGGAGCCCTGTGAACATTGCCATCTGCGATCTCCCCCTGCACTGACCCCAAGCCTGGCATGGACCGAGTTTCTAGTGCCTCTGCCAAGCCCTCGGTGTGTGGGGCTTGGCGCCAGCTCCTCTCTGCCCTGATGGGCTGAGCTGCAGGCCTGGCAAGCTGCAGGCTGCCTCCTATGCTATGCGGCCACATTGCTGCCACTGCCTCCTAAACAGCTACCCCCGAAGAGGGGGTACAGGTCACTGGGGGCTGCGGGGAATCTGAGTGCTCAAGGCTGAGGTCAGAAGCCACCGCAACTGGGAGGGACCCAGCCCTACCTTAACTTATTCCAGGCTCACCAAGGGCGGGGCGGACAGGCTGCCTGGCCTGGGGGGGGGGGGGGGGGAGGGGCGGGGCAATAGCTGTCCTGTGGAGGGCTTTCCCGTGTCATTATCTCACTTAACTCCTCACAGCAGCCCTGTGAGGGAGGGAGGATGGCAATGATGTTATACTTGCTTTACGGTGAGAACGCTGGGACTCGAGGGTCGGAGGGTGAAATGACGAGGGCAGAGTCACCCAGCGAGTCCGTCACAGGGCGTCACAGCCCGCGCCTGCACACACTGCTCCGGGGGTCCTGGGCGGCTCTCCACACCACCCCCACCCCAAGGGCTCCCGGTGGCCCTCAGGAAAGGGGCCTGATCCTACCTGCTGCTCTCTCCAAAGCCTCTGTGCCCTCCAGTCCACTGCAGATAAAGCCTGCGCTTTGGGGGTGAGGAAGGGACTCTGGGGGTCCCGAGTGAGCCTGCATTTGATGGGAGGCGTGAATCAAGGTCATGTGTAAAGAGCACTGGGCTGGAAACCTGAAGGGCCTGGGTTCCCATCCTGGCTCTGCTGGTCTGTGTTCCTTCACCAGATCTCCCCAGCGTGAGCGCCTGGGGCAACATGGCGTGTGCACCGGCAGTGCAGGATGGCAGCCTCTAGAGCAGCGGTTCTCAACCTGTGGGTCGCAACCCCTTTGGCGGTTGAATGACCCTTTCACAGGGGTCGCCTAAGACCATCCTGCGTGTCAGATATTTACATGACGATTCATAATAGTCACAACATGACAGTTATGAAGTAGCAACGAAAATAATTTTATGGTTGGGTCACAACATGAGGAACTGTATTTAAAGGGCCAGAAGGTTGAAAACCACTGCTCTAGAGTCTAGGACAGTGGTCGGCAAACTGTGGCTCGGCAAACTGCAGCTCTCGAGCCACATGCGGCTCTTTGGCCCCTTGAGTGTGGCTCTTTGGCCCCTTGAGTGTGGCTCTTCCACAAAATACCGACTTCTGCGCATGGGCCATGAAGTTTCAATCGCACTGTACGTGCACGCCCGCACGTGGTATTTTGTGGAAGAGCCGCACTCAAGGGGCCAAAGAGCCGCATGTGGCTCACAAGCTGTGGTTTGCCAACCACGGACGGGTCTAGGGGCACGTCCTCCTCACCAGGAGCAGCTGGGCATGGACCTGGCAGGGCCTCCTGGAGGCCACGGTGCTCTGATCCACTTAGAGCAGGAAGGAGACTCAGCTCAGGGTGAGGGTGGGTCCTGCCACTGCAGCGGGTGTGTCAGGGAAGGGCTCGGGGATGGAGTGTGGAGACCCAG
Source organism: Myotis daubentonii (assembly GCF_963259705.1). Classification (NCBI taxonomy): domain Eukaryota; kingdom Metazoa; phylum Chordata; class Mammalia; order Chiroptera; family Vespertilionidae; genus Myotis; species Myotis daubentonii. The sequence continues at coordinate 2,359,128 of NC_081848.1, forward strand.
GTCAAGCCGCCTCCCGGCACCTGCTCACTCTCCTCCCCTCCCCACCCCGCTCCCTCTCAGGAGCCTGCTTTCCTCACCAGGAATCTGATCCAAGGATCCTCTGGTCTTTCCGGCTCAGACAGTCTAATTCCAAAGACTCCCACTCGTCCCATGAGTCAGATGGGAGTGGGATGGTCTTGACTCTTGCACTGTCCAGGCTCTCTCAGAGGGCGAGGGCAAGGGCAGTGCAGCCTCCCACCAAGGTTCTGCAGAGGCCGAGGAGGAGCGCTGGACCGTGCTGGGGTTGTGTGTGTGGCTGGAGGCTGCAGAGGGCAGTTCCTGCTGGCATGTTGGTGTTCGGAGGGGGGCACTCAGGGAGGCCACGAGGTGCTGAGACTGACTGCCCTGGTGGCTCATCAAAGCCAGTCCCCCTCTGTGCTCTCCCGAAGTGTGAATGCCTGGATGTGTGCAGCCCTGCACGCCCACCTGTGTGTGCACCATGCAGAGGCATGTTGCTCAGCGGCGGGCCAGCCTCTTGTGGAAAGGGACTGTGTGGTCCCTAGTTGAGATCCAGGGTTCCTTCCGGAGGTGGAGGATGAGGGAGCAGGAACGTTGGGAGCCGACCCCCGGCAGGGCCCTCTGATGACCTTTCCTTGTCTTTCAGCCCATGAGGCTCCCGGTCCCCACTGAGCACAGCCCCGAAGGATGTCCCAGCTCTCCTCCACGCTGAAGCGCTACACGGACTCAGCACGCTACGCAGACACCCCTTACGCCAAGTCAGGCTATGGCTCCTACACCCCCTCCTCCTACGGCGCCACCCTGGCTGCCTCCTTCCTAGAGAAGGAGAAGCGGGGTTTCAAGCCAGGCCCCCCAGCCAGCTTCCTCACCCGGCCCAGTACCTATGGCCCTTCCTCCATTCTGGATTATGACCGGGGCCGCCCCCTGCTGAGACCAGATGTCCTCGGGGGTGGTAAGAAGGCGGAGAGCCAGGCTCGAGGCCTCGAGCGGCCAGTAGGGAGCGGACTCAGTGGGGGCAGCGGATTCCCGTATGGAGTGACCAGTAGCTCCCTGGGCTACCTGCCTATGAGTGCCCGGAGCCAGGGGCTGCCCCTGACGCAGAAGAAGTCCAGCAGTCAGCTCGACCTGGCCAGGGACTTCTCCAGCCTGCGGGCCTCGGAGAGCTACCGCCTGGACCCCGGGACCCTGGGCCGCAGCCCCGGGCTGGCCCGCACCCGCCGGGAGCTGTGTGCCCTGCAGGGCCTCTACCAGGCAGCCAGCCGCTCGGAGTACCTGGCCGACTACCTGGAGAACTACGGGCGCAAGGGCAGCATCCCTCAGCTTCCTGCCCAGGCTCCTCCCTCTCGAGTCCCTGAAGTCCTCAGCCCCACCTACCGACCCAGCGCCCGGTACACTCTGTGGGAGAAGGGGAAGGGCCTGGCCCCTGGGCCCAGCCGCAGCAGCTCCCCAGGACAGGACACCACGGTGAGTTTGCCCCTGGGGGACCCAGTGAGGGGCTGGGGAGGGGCCACTGACCGGGAAGAGCCAGACTGCAGGAAGGATTTCCATCTGCTGACGATCCAGGCAGAGGGCTTCTCCCCGAGCCTCCTGGCCCAGCCCGAGCCGCTGCTCCTGCAGCCCTGGTGGGGACCAGCCGGGCATGGCTGGTGCCCTGATGGCTCCTGCCCTGCTCCAAAGTTTCCCGTTTCCCCGGGAAACCCACTCAGGATCTGTGCATGTGAGGACAGTCCAGCAGTGCTCCTGGAAATACTCAGAGACCCCCACATACTCCACAGTTCTTACCCCACAGGCCAGGGCCCCGTGCAGGCCTGGCCCCCTCCTGTGGGGTGCTGAAGCCCCGGACCACCTGGTCCCTGTGGTGCGAGGCCTCTGTGCACATCATGTCTCTCCTGCTCGGGCTCTCTCCCAGCCTGGAGACCGCTTAGCAGGTGGCCTGGTCACTGGGGCAGGTGGCCTGGTCACTGGGGTAGGTGGGCCTGGTCACTGGGGCGAGGGATTCTCCACTGTTTGACACTGGCTGGCTCAGGCCCAGGCAACTGGACAGCCTCCGTCTCCTGTGTCTTTGGAGACATTTTTGTCTCTGGCTCTAGACAAGCTAATATCTGGGCCGGGTGAGGGTGGGACTCTCCTGGAGACTGAGCAAAGGCTGGCAGCATCTCCCTCGCATCTAATCCCTGAACACTCCCTCCGGGGGACACAGACTTCATTTGGTCTTGTCTGTGGTCATTGGTAACCTACTAAGTGGCAAGTGCTCTGGGGATGAAAAAGAAAGGATGTCTCTAGACCCCTCAGCATGTACCAGAGCAGCACAGAACTCTGCAGGATGGAGGGTGAGTGAGTGGACAGATGGGTGGATGGGTAGGTAGGTGGGTAGATGAGTGGGTGGATGGCTAGATGGATGGATGAATGGGTGGGTGGGTAGGTGGATGGGTGGGTAGGTGGGTGGGTGGATGGATGGATGGATGGGTAGATGAGTGGATGGATGGATGGATGGATGGATGGATGGATGGATGGATGGATGAATGGATGGATTGATGGATGAATGGATGGGTGTGTGGGTGGGTGGGTGGGTGGATGAAGGGATGGATGGATGGATGGGTGGATTGATGGATTGATGGATGAATGGATGGGTATGTGGGTGGGTGGGTGGATGAAGGGATGGATGGATGGATGGATGGATGGATGGATGGATGGATGGATGGGTGGATGGATAGATGGGTGAGTAGATGAGTGGGTGGATGGATGGATGGATGGATGGATGGATGAATGGATGGATGTGTGGGTGGGTGGGTGGATGGAAGGAAGGGTGGATGGATGGGTGGGTGGATAGGTGGATGGATGGATGGGTGAGTAGGTGGATGGGTGGGTGGGTGGATGGATGGATGGGTGGGTAGGTGGGTGGATGGATGGATGAATGGATGGGTGGGTGGGTGGGTGGATGGATGGATGGCTAGATGAATGGGTGGGTGGGTAGGTGGGTGGATGGATGGATGGATGGATGGATGGATGGGTAGATGGATGGATGAATGGATGGGTGGGTGGGTGGGTGGGTGGATGGAAGGAAGGGTGGATGGATGGGTGGGTGGGTGGATGGGTGGGTGGGTGGATGGATGGATGGATGGATGGATGGAGAGGTGGGTGGGTGGATGGATGGATGGATGGATAGATGGATGGATGGAGAGGTGGGTGGGTGGATGGATGGAAGGATGGATGGATGGATGGATGTGGGTGGGTGAATGGATGGATGAATGGATAGATGGAAGGGTGGATGGATGAATGGGTGGGTGAGTGGGTGGATGGATGGATGGATGGATGTGGGTGGGTGGATGGATGGATGGTTGAGTAGGTGGATGAATGGCTAGATGGGTGGGTCGATGGATGGACATATGGATAATGCATGGATGGATGGGTTGGTGGGTGGGTGGATGGGTGAACAGATGGATAGGCTAGCACAGTGGTCGGCAAACTGCGGCTCGCGAGCCACATGCAGCTCTTTGGCCCCTTGAGTGTGGCTCTTCCTAAGCCTTAGGAGCACCCTAATTAACACATTGCGTACCGCATAGAAATCTCTAAGACATACACCAGGGACCGCACGTTTTTGGGCAAACTGCACATTATTTAAATCATCATAATGCACTTTAGGTGTTGTTTTTCAATCATTATAACATTTTTATTTACAAAAACAATTAAACAATTAAAGTTCCTAGTCCTTTTTTAACGTATGGTACTGCGTAAAACATTTTCCTCTATGAAGAGGGACCAAACAAAATTTACAAAAGTATCTAGATTCGCTCCTTTTTCCATGGGCGTGAAAAACGAGAACACTTGTGAGTGGTCCTTAACAGATGGTGCGCGAAACACGCGAAAACTCCTGAGTGGTACGAAGTGTGTTAAGTTAGTAACAATGTACCTACCTATAGAGTTTAAGTTTAAAAAATTTGGCTCTCAAAAGAAATTTCAATCGTTGTACTGTTGATATTTGGCTCTGTTGACGAATGAGCTTGCCGACCACTGGCTAGCATAAAGGCAGGAGAGTTAGGCGTTGTGTCTCCTGTATGTGCTCTGCCCATACTCCTAAGATGTGTGCCTTCTTGTACCCTATCGCTCTCTCACAATAAGAAATGCTGAAGTTATTTTAACATCTGACCCGCTGCCTCAGTCCTACCCCCTGGTTAGAGCTTTCTGCTGGGCTGTTTTGGTTCATTAGGTGGGAGACCGCAGTCCTGTTCCCACCAAAACTAAGTGCTTAGGGTTTGGGGCTTTTTTCCCGTGAGGAGAAGGTGTTTCCGCCATGTTGGTTTCTAGTGTACGAAATGCTGTCTGCTGTGCTCTGTATTTCGTATATTTTTACTAACTGTATGGAAAGTTGTCAGTAAAGCCTTTGTCAGAGGATGGATTTTAAAAAAAGACTGCTTCAAGTTCAAAACCAAGTAAGAAATCCTCTGAGCAGGAGTGCAGCTCGGGCGGGCTTCAGGCCACAGACCCCGAAGCCTGGCATCGCTAACGTCTGGAGAGGACGGCTTTGCCAACCTGACTAGAGAGTCTTGGCCCGGGAGGCATCCGAAGGACCACGGGTGCCGCCGGGTGGGTGGCTGCCGGGGCTGGGGTAGGAGTGAGACATGGTAGAGCTGCCGAGAGACAGGTGTGAACTCTCGGAGGAACAGCTGCTGGGGTGGGAGTGTGTCTCGCCCCCCACGGGCACGGCTGGCGCTGCCCATCTCAGGGGTGACTAGAACATGGCCCTCTGTGGAGGGGCCCAGGTCCTAAAGGCTTTGGGAGGAAGCAGCATCTCCTGCTCTGAGGTGAGAACACTGGGCTCTGCCTCCTCCCCACGCAGCACATCCCAGCCTCCCAGGAGCCCGTGCCCTCCCCCATCCAAGCAGACACCAGGCCCCTCCCCCAGGGGAAGTGCTGAGAGAGGGCCTCGGGGGAGTGGCCAGTTGCCCTGGGGACACTTAGGCACCCCAATAGCCCTCCTTCCTTCAGAACACCTCACCGCCCACAAGCAGTGCCAGCCATGCCCTGCCACCAAGCCAGTGCCAGGCTGCGGCCAGGAGAGCGGTGGTGTGAGGCCTGGCTCGCCCCTCTCCTCGCTGCTCAGCCTGCACTTTGCTGCGATGAGAGCAGCCCCGCTCAGGGGCCTGGCCGCCGCTTTCTAAAACCAGTTTCTGTGCGCATCTGCATTGAGGGGCCCTCCCTTCCACGCACACAGTCCGGGCGCTCAGCTCCGAGCGGTGTGACCCCAGAGAAACTCCTCGCCTTCCGAGTCTGTTTCCTCTTCACAGTCAGCATGACGAATCGCAGGTGGTACAGGAAAGGGCCTGGCGTGTAGCGGGTGTGCAAGGGTGTCCATCCCCTCACCCCTCCCAGGGGCCGCGAGCTGTGTGAGCTGGCGCCTGCCCCAGGGCATTCACGTTTAAGGGGGGGATAAGTTCTTTTTTTATTTAGTATTTTTATTGATTTCAGAGAGGAAAAGCGAAGGAGAGAGAGAATCATCAATGATGAAAGAATCATTGACCTGCACACCCCTCGACTGGGGATCGAGCACGCAACCCGGGCATGTGCCGTGACCAGGAATCAAACTGTGACCTCCTGGTTCATAGGTCAGCGCTCAACCCCTGAGCCATGCTGGCCAGGTTGGGCGGGAAATGAGTTCTTAAAACAGTGGCAATGGGACCAGCCCTCCTTGTTTTCAGGTGTCATAGGTGGAGGGCGAGGGCGTGGCCAGGACGGGCTGCGGCTGCTGGAAGCTGCATTTGCCTCTTTACCTTGACCCCTCGTCCATAGAAGGGGCGGCCACACCAGCCTGCCCGCCTCACAGGGTGCCACGGGCTGAGCGCGGGTAATGGGAGTGGAGGAATGTGAAGCCACTGCAGTGTCGATGTCTGTCGGGGAGTCCCTGTAAACTTTGGGGGAAGGGACAGGAAGGGGCATCTGGCAGCCCCCCAGAGAGGGGAGGGAGCAGCCTCGGAGGAGAGAGGTAAGGGGGCACCGCCTGGGCCTGGGGCGGCAGCCGGCTTCACCACAGCTGGCTTTCCGCAAGGAGGTCAGAAGGTCAGAAGCAGGCCGGCCAGGGCACTTCAGCTCTAACCAGACTCCCTCCTGGCGGCCAACATGAACTTGGAATATCACAGACTCAACTGAGCACAGTAAGGACGGGGTGGGGGGCGGCATGAATTCTGAATGACCCCTCCTGCTGCCTAAGCACCAACCAGATGCCAGTCCACAGGGCGTCGCTCGGCCAAGGGCAGTGAGGGCTAGCCAGGCTCCACCTTCTGTTTAAAACGCAGACACATCGCTTCTCGGCCTTTTGGCTAAGATCAAGTGTAAAACGCAGACACATTGGAGAGGGAGGATGTGAGGGTTTAAAAAACTGGTACTGTTTTCACTACCCCCAGGGGGCGATCTACACCAGGTGGCCTGACCCTGCAGAGACACGGGAGCCCACGTACCCAACCTGGTCTGCCCCCACCCCTCCCCGCCCACCGCTCCTGTTCCTGGGCCCAAGGACACGCTGTTCCCACACAATCCGCCCTAATCCTCCTCCACGCCACCCCGCCAGCTGCTCCCTCCCCGCCCTGGCATTCTGCCTTCAGCCTCAGCCCTGCTGCAACCTGCCCTGCCCAGGCCACACTCACCGGTCCCCAGGAAGAGCTAGGGGTGGCCCAGGCCTCCAGATCAGTCGCCAGGCCAGGCACCTGCTGTTCAGAGGCAGCGCAGGACCCGAGGCTGGGATCCTGGCCTGGCTGGTCTCCCCTGCGCCCGTGCCCTCTGCCCCGGGCCCTAAAGCACTTGGGCCCTGGGGTCCTAGGTCCTGCTTGCCCCGGGCTGCTGACTCATCTCTTGAAGCTCCGGGTCCCAGCTGTTCGGTGGCAGGCAGGTTATATAAGCTGAGGGCATGTGATTTGTCTCTCTCATGGGACTTTGGACCCGACCGCTGCCTGCAGTGCCGGGGAGGGGGGGAAGGGGGCGGGGGGGGCGGGACCGGTTAGGGAGGGAGGACCACCCGAGCTCCTGAAGGAGGGTGTGACCCCCTCGCCCCCGCTGCCTTGCTGTTCCCCACTCACTGCCGTCCTGTTTGTGCAGCTTGGCTGCCCGAGACCCCTGGCCTGTCCTCACCCTGTTGGCCGCCCTGAGGAGCTGGACTCCCCGAGGCTTGAATCTGTGCTGACAGCATGGAAAGGTCCCTCAGAGGGGACCCTGAGCCAGAGGGGGCCAGGGCCAGGGCCAGGACCAGCTGCGGGGAAAGGGCAGGCGGCTTGTGGTTTGTGGTCAGAGCCTGCAGGACACCGCGGGCTCATTCCTGGAAGGCCAGCGTGGGCTGTGGCCTGGCAGTGGCCCTGTGCAGCCTTGCCCAGCTGTGTCCCCAATCAGTGCCCAGCCCCATCCTCCCTGCCTCCTCCCCCACCCCAGCCCAGGAGTTTCCGTGGTGCTGGTGGAGCTGGGCCAGGCAGAAGTTAGTCCGGCCTGGCCAAGGCCCCCTCCCTGGAGGTGCCACTCCACTGGCCATGGGCTATAGAAATGAACATCATGTTCAGGGCCCAGCGCTGTACAGGGGCCCCTGCACCCTCTGACCTCAATGGAGACATAAAACGGGTGCCCTAGACAGAGGTACAAGCAAGAGAGGGAAGTGTGTGGGACCTCCGGAACCGGCTGGTTTAGGCCAGACTGCCTGTGGCCTCCTGGGGTGTGAGTGATGCCAGGAAGCAGAGCTTCCCACTGGCCTTCCCGTCCAAGGGCACGTGTGGACTAAAAGCTCAGCCCCCAACAAGGACCCGGAACCCCTACAACCAATCAGCCACCAGTCTGCCCGCAGGCAGGGCAGCGAGAACGGGCTGTGTGCAGGAGCCGCCGCTGGCCTGAGACATTGCCTGGGCCTGAGCAAACCCTGGCCCAGCTGCCCACTGAGGCTTGCAGAAGCAGGCTACATGCAGTCTTTTTCATATACATGTATGTATACATATATCTCCTCTTGATCCGCTGCCTCCTGCAGGCCCCACCCTGGGGATCGAGCTCTCAACCCAGGCATGTGCCCTGACGGAGAATTGAACCGTGACCTCCTGGTTCATAGGTCGTCGCTCAACCACTGAGCCAGGCTGGCGGGCGGCACAGTCAGTCTTGCTCTCACAGAACTACCTCTGGCTTCATTTATGCTCCATCCAGGCCAGGGGGTATTCGAGGGGGAGAAAATGACTTGTGCTGCCAGGGGCAGGCAGCCTCTGAGCGCGAACCCTGCTCCACCAGAGTCAGGGGGCCAGAGCCAGATTCAGATCAGGGGACTAGTCCCCTCTCAGGATCCGCTGGGAATTGGTTCCAGGACCCCCCCACCCCGGCCCCATACCGAAACCCACAGATGGGCAGCCTCTTCCATCAGGGCATCGCGCTCCCACTGACCTCTGCCTACGTGCAGCTGCGGCAGAACGCGCTCACATCGCTTCACTCACGGGATCAGCGTAGCGCCCTGCACATTGCAAATTCAAGCTGTGCTTTGTGAAACTTTCTGACATTTTTTAAAAAATATTTTAAACTTGAAGTTAGTTGAGTCTGTGGGTGTGAAACCCACAGATACAGGAGGCTGGCTGTATATCCTTTACCTCTTCCACGTCCAGAAATGGCCCTGGCCCTGGCTGGTGTGGTTCAGTGATTAGAGCGCCTTCCTGTGCCTTAAAGGGTCTTGGGTTCCATTCCCAATCGATTGGTCGGGGCGCGTGCCTGAAGCGACGGATCAGTGTTCCTCTCTCTCTCTCCCTTCCTCTCGCTCTAGAATTAGTGAGAAACGTCTTCAGGAGGGTTAGGAAATGGCACTAAAGAGAGAGAGTCTCCAGGGGGCTTGGCTAGTGGAAGAATGAGCCACAGTCTGCTGGTGGTGCAGACCTGCTTAGCAAGATGACCTTGTGAACTCTCTCCCTCCTCCGAGCCTTCTCAGAGGCTCCAGGGTGAAGGGCTCCCACCTGCCCCGCCCCAGCCCCCAGCCATGCCCACAGCCTCTGCACCCAGGAAGAGGGGCAGCATCTGGCAGGAAGCAGTGGTGTCCTGCATGCAGCGATGGCTGCGGTCAGAGGGAGGCGGGCCCTCTGCTGCAGGGGCGGGTGCTGCTGGAAACTGCCCCCTGCAGCACCCACTTCCGCATGCAACTCAGACCCACCCACTGGCACAGGCTCGGGGGACTCCCAGGATGCCCTGAGAGCCTGGCCTGGCCCCCTTCAGAAATGAGAGCGCTATTTATCACGAACCCACAACCCTGTCCATGAGGCGCTTCCAGTGATGGCACAGTCCCCCACAATCAGACCGTCCCCCAGTCTAAGAGCCCCGACAGCAGAGAGAGACGTCCGGGTGCCCGCAGACCGTGGGTGCTGCTGCGGGGCTCAGAGCTGGAGGGGGGGGGGGGTGGCCATTACGGAGGCTTTGGAGAAAACAAGCCACCTCTGATTTATAAGGAGGCAAGCAGCAGCCCAGGAAGGCCAGGCCACAATCTCCCCGTCGTTAGGAGCATGAGTTTTGCTGTAGGACAGGCCTGGCTTCGAAGCCCCAGGCTGACATTCATTAGCTTGTGGTCCTGGCAAGTCATCCGACTCTCAGGGCTCAGGGTTCTTTGTGAAACAGAGGCCATAGTTACTGCGCATTGTGCGGTGATGGACCTCACTGCGATCGTTTATCCACAGCACTTAGCCAGCGCCTGGCTGAAGCTTCAGTAAGCGTAATCAGAGGCGGTGCTGGGGCAGAGAGAGGAGAGCAGGCTGGTGGTGACCGCGCGGGGAGCCACGGACATAGCTCCACACACCACAGACCGGACCGCTCACGGCTCCGGGCCAGAGGCGAGAACCGGGAGGGTGCTCGGTGTCTCAGGGAAGAGATGCGACGTGACCGTGTGCCAGTGAACGCGAGGGCTGTGGTTAAAAAGCAGGCGCGCAGAGAAGGGCTGGCTGTGCTCTGTCCAGGGGCCAGGACAGGTCACTGGGGAGCACAGTGACGGGGAGACCACCCCTCTGAACGCCAGCGCCCTCTTTTATCACCAAGCGGAAGCTCTGCAGGTCCTGCCTCCCGCCCCCAACACCATCATTAGCATGAAACTGCCGCTTTCGGGGTGGCCGGGACAAGTCCTCAGGGCTTTAAGCCTGTGTGCAGGGTGCGTGTGCATGCGGGGAAGGGCATGCGGGAAGAACAGGCCCCGCTGGCCTCCAAGGATTGGAGATGCTAAAAATACAGCTAACAGTAGCCGCCCGGGCAAAACTGTCTCTGATTCCGGGCGGGTCCTGGCGAGTAAGGGGTGGAGCATCGGAAAACGCCGGACCCCTGACCTTCAGGCACCGCCAGCCTGGGGTCGGAGTGGTAGCCTCACTCCCATGCCAGCTGGGCACCCCCTCCCCCCCACACACACACCATTGTTTTTACCCCCACCTCCAAAACACAGGACAGAAACTGCGGCTCTGTGAGAAAGGGAGTGATTGCGGAGAAGAGGCCAGAAAAGGTCCTTACCTTCGGGGCCTTATAAAATAGGAACATCGCCTCTCAACACCCGGCCGAGCGAGGGCAGGGGGCGGGGCCTTGGAAATCTGCCCCCGACCTGGGCTCGCGCACCCTCGCCGCCTGGGCGCTGGGCTCCCAGCAGGCGGAGCGCCCGGCCTCGCGCAGCACAGCCGTCTGCGCGCTCGAGCGCTCTCCCGGGCGGAGCCTCCGGTGCGGACCCGCAGGGCTCCCGCCGGGACCGCCCGCCCACGTGTCGGGCTGTGCGCCGCCGCGGGGGGCTCGCCGGCTGACGGACACTCAGTTTGGGGCCGCGTCCTCTGCCGCCTCAGGGAGTTTCCTGAGTCCCAGCCCCAGGCCGGTGCGGGGCTCCGCGCCCCGATCCTGCCCTCCCTGGGGTGCCGGTCCCCGCGGGGGAGGGGAGCGGGGCGGGGCGGGGCGGGGGACGCGGAGCGCGGCGGAGGCGGGGCGCGCTGACGTCGGTCCGGCCGCGGGAGCCGCCAGTCGGCTGGGCTCGGGGCCGGGCTCGGGGCGCGCGGGCGGTTGGCGTTGGCGGCGCGCGCCCGGAGGTTGGGGCAGGAGCGCGGGCGGCGCCGCAGCGGTTACCGGCGGGCGCGGCGGCCGGGTCGGGCGGTGCCCCCGCGCCCCCCTGGCCCCCGAGGCGCGGGCGGAGCCAGCATGCGCACCTCGTACACCGTGACGCTGCTCGAGGAGCCCCCGGCCGCCCCCTTCCCCGCCCTCGCCAAGGAGCTGCGGCCGCGCTCCCCGCTGTCCCCGTCGCTGCTGCTCTCCACCTTCGTGGGGCTCCTGCTCAACAAAGCCAAGGTACGGGCTGCTCCCGGGACCCCGCGGGACCGGTCCCCGCCTCCTCCCCGGGCGCCCACCTCCCGGGCCCGAGTCCCCGCGCGACCTTGGCCAGGACGGCTTGTGCCCGCCCCCACCTCCTCCCCGCGGCTCCGGGCAGGAATCCCCGGCCCCAGGTGGCCCCACGCCTCCTCGCAGCCCCCTCCCCTTCCGGAGGGCCGGGCCCGGACTCCCCGCGGTCACCCGGCGCCAGGTGACTCTCGCGCTCTCTGTTCCGGGCACCTGTCGACGCAGGTGCAGGAACGCGTAACCTTGACTGTTCTTGGCCTGCGAGTTCCCTGGTGGCCGGCTCGCTGGTCTCCCCGGGGGTGATGACTCTGAGGCCAAACCAGGCCAGAAAGGCTGGTCGGAAAGCCTCCCACCCCCACCCCCACCCCCATTCCAAAGGGCTGGGAGTGGATCCTTTGACCCTGTGGAGGGCAGAGGAGTTGCAGGCCCGTGAAAAGGGCCACTTCCCTTTTCTTTCCAGCTCTGCTAAGTGGGCGCTGGGTCCCTCAATGAGGCAGGCGCCCTAGAGAAGCTGGGGTGCAGGTTGGGCACTGCCTGCCTTGGGGAGAAGGGCCAGAACTTGACAGGCCTCACTAACAGGCCGGCTTCATGTTGGTGGTGCGCCCGCTGCCCCTGCCAGGGCCACTCTGGGCTCAGCCGGGACTCGGGCTGACCCCCGCGGAGCACCGGGAAGTAAGCAGGAAAGCCCTTCACTGGGGTCTGGAGGGTGAAGACAAACCTCAGGCTGCCTTTCTTACACGGTCCCTATGCCCAGCTCTTGCCCTGCGTTCACCCGGTGGACGCCTCCTGAGCCTCTACTCCTTCGCTGGAGGGCGAGTCGGGCCTGTGTCCTGCCTTTCTGGAACAGTGGCTCTACTGAGTGGAGCGAGGTTTGCGATGCTAACGGGAAGGGAGTTCCTGATCCAGACTCCACGTGAGCCTCTGCGTGCGCCTGGCGTCCTCTCCTGGGGCAAGGCCCCTGGCATCTCCCAGCTCCTCCAGGTCCAGCTTCTCCCCATCAGCAAGGTTGTCTCCCGGGAAAAGGTCACTCCCGGGACGTGTTTCTCTGTGGGTGGAAGGTCTGGCCTTCCCGGAGCCCGTGCCTGGCGGCAGAGGGACACCTGGCTGGGCACACAGCCGCGCCTGGCCGCAGCCTGGACCCGGGGTGCCCAGCCCAGGCCTCCCTCTGCCCAGCCCCGCGCCGCCTTCCCGCCTCCTACACAGAACGCTTAGAAATCGGCATGTGGTTTTGAACTCAGAAAATTTTATTTCCCCCCCCCCAAAAAAATATATATATATTTTTACTCATTTTATGGAGAAAGGGAGAGGGAGAAAGAGATAGAAACCAGTGATGAGAGAATCATGGATCAGCTGCCTCCTGCACTCCCCCCACTGGGGATGGAGTCCACAGCCCAGGCATGTGCCCTGACCAGAATCTACCGTGACCTCCTGGTTCACAGGAAAACACTCAACCACGGAGCCCGCCAGCCGGGCTGAGCTCAGGAAGTTTTAGAAAAAGGCACAGCACCTCCGCCCATATCCCACCCACACCCCCAAAACACTGAGTCCTCGCAGTGCCTTAAAGGAACTTCTCCCCGTGCACAGGCATTAGCAGGACTAGTTCCCCAAGAATAGTCACTGAGTCCTCGCTGGTGTGGGTCAGTGGATAGAGCGTCGGCCTGCAGACTGAGGGTCCTGGGTTTGATCCCGATCAAGGGCACATGCCCAGGTTGCCAACTCGATCCCCAGTGGGGGCGTGCAGGAGGCAGCCAGTCAATGATTCTCTCATCATTGATGTTTCTCTCTCCCTCTCTCTCCCTTCCTTCTGAAATCAATAAAAATTAAAAAAAAAAGAAAAGGCCCTGGCCGGTTTGGCTCAGTGGATAGAGCATCAGCCTGTGGACTGAGGGGTCCCGGGTTCGATTCCGGTCAGGGGCATGTGCCTTGGTTGCGGGCACGTCCCCAGTAGGGGGTGTGCAGGAGGCAGCTGATCAATGTTTCTCTCTCATCGATGTTTCTAGCTCTCTATCCGTCTCCCTTCCTCTCTGTAGAGGGTCAATAAAATATATTTAAAAATAAAAAAAAGAATAGTCAGTGGGCGATGACAGGTTCTTCCTGACCCGACCCTCCCTCCGCGGCGGGAGTTAGAGTGCCCACACCTCAGATGCCTCCCTGCGGCCCCTGGTCTGAGTGACCACTTTCTCAGCAGAGGGCCCCCTGGTGGCCGTGGCCAGGGTCACCAGTGGTAGCGTGACTGCTTCTGCAGCCTGTTTGGGCAGATGTTGTCTGAGGTGCCGCGGGTGAGAACTAATAAAGCTCTGCCCACAGCAGGTGTGAGCGTGGCCGTCCACACGCCCGGGCCTCCAGGCTGAGCTCAGGATGCCCGCAGGCTGGTGCAGCGGTTTCGCGGGGCCCGGGGAGCCCTTGCCCAGGTCATCCTGCCAAGGCCTCTGTCCAGGGGCGCTTTCCGTTGTGGGCCTCTTCGGAACCTCGGGGTCCAGACAGTCAGAGATGCTGTGTCTGGGACCACAGACGCTCGTCCCAGCCAACGTCTTCAAGAATGCTTGCCCCTCCCGCTGCCAGCGGGCTTTTCTCTCGCTTCTGGATATGTCCTTCCCTGCCTCTCCCTGTGGCCCAGCATGTGTGCCCTGGGAAAGGCCTCCTTCAGCCCCCGCCCCTCCCCCTGGAGGTGACAACCATGGGCTTTGGCTGTCAGCACAGGGCATGAGTTATTTTGTTTTTTAATTTTTTAATCTTCACCCAAGGATATGCTTTGAGAGGGAGGGAGGGAGGGAGAGAACAGTTGTCACCCATACGCGGGGACTGAACCCACAGCCTAGCTATGTGCCCTGACGGGAATCGAGCCCACGGCCTTCTGGTGTATGGGATGACGCTCCAGCCAGCTGAGCGGCGTGGCCAGGGCCGGGCATGAGTCATTTTAGCTGAGTTATTCCAGGCTCCTGTTGTGATCAGGTGAGCAGGTTGAACATGCCCCAGCCAGGGTTGCTCCAGAGTTGCCTGCCCCGGCCTCCACTCTGAGCGGGTTGGCAGGGCAGGCTCATCTGCAGACGGCTCCTCTAACCCTTGGAGCCTGAAGGTTTTCTGATTCCTTGGAGGCAGGGCCAGAACTAGCCATGGACCTGGAAACACCATGTGCAGAGCCCTTCCCCGCCGCCCCTCCCCTCCCCTCCCCCTGCCCCACACGCCTGTTCTCTCTCGAACCTCACCACCTCCACAAGGGCAAGAGCAAGAGCGGCACCTGTAGGCAGCTGTGTGCCTCTGCGGCCGCAGCCTGCGAGCACAAGCTTCCCCCTGGGGGCCGCCGGGATGTGGGACGGGGCCAGGCGGGGCGGCTCTCCCAGGCTGCCACCACTGAGCTCACCTGGACAGAACCCGCAGCTGCTCCTAATAGCAGGCTGACCTGGTACCTCCCTCCCACCCCCCGGAGATCTACACTCAGTGAGGATGGCTTCCCATTGAGCTTTTCCTGTGGTGCCTATGACGACAGCCGCTTTAGGCATCTAGGACACAGATGCTTGAAACAGTGTCTGGATGGGGGACCTGAAGTTTCTTGTAATCAGGACTCAAATATGTCCCCAAATATATGAATTCTTACTCTCCAATATGGCAGAGAATGGAGAGTAACTTAAACCCTAGCTGGTTTGCTCAGTGGATAGAGCATCGGGTCCCAGGTTTGATTCCAGTCAAGGGCAGAGGCCTGGGTTGCGGGCTCCATCCCCAGTAGGGGGCATGCAGGAGGCAGCTGATCCATGATTCTCTCTCATCATCGATGTTCCTTTCTCTCTCCCTCTCCCTCTCTGAATTCAATAAAAAGCTTTTTTTTAAAGAGTCCCTTAAAGATGGGGGAGAAGGGAATAAAAGAAAGCAAAGCCCTAAAGATATTTCTGTGCACTGGAAACGGCAGGCATTCCCAGGCTTCTTGCCTACGAGGTGTGTAGACTGAGGGTGAAGGGAAATACGTGGGGCCCGGTGCTCCCGCCCCGCGACGGGAGCATGAGAGAGCCTCTCCGCCGCCTCTGCCTCCGCCTCATGTGCCTGTGTCCGTTGCTTGCAGAACTCTAAGGGCGCCCAGGGTCTGGCCGGCCTGCGCAACCTTGGGAACACGGTGAGTTCTCGGCCCACGTCTTTCCTGGGCCGCCCCTGCCCTCCCTGCTGGCCGCCCCTGCCCTCGCGGCTGGGAGCCCCTGCCCTCCCGGCTGGCCGCCCCTGCCCTCGCGGCTGGGAGCCCCTGCCCTCCCGGCTGGCCGCCCCTGCCCTCCCGGCTGGGAGCCCCTGCCCTCCCGGCTGGCCGCCCCTGCCCTCCCGGCTGGCCGGCCCTGCCCTCCCGGCTGGCCGCCCCTGCCCTCCCGGCTGGCCGGCCCTGCCCTCCCGGCTGGCCGCCCCTGCCCTCCCGGCTGGCCGCCCCTGCCCTCCCGGCTGGCCGGCCCTGCCCTCGCGGCTGGGAGCCCCTGCCCTCCCGGCTGGCCGGCCCTGCCCTCCCCGCTGGGAGCCCCTGCCCTCCCGGCTGGGAGCCCCTGCCCTCCCCGCTGGGAGCCCCTGCCCTCCCCGCTGGCCGCCCCTGCCCTCCCCGCTGGCCGCCCCTGCCCTCCCCGCTGGCCGCCCCTGCCCTCCCGGCTGGGAGCCCCTGCCCACAGCAGGAGGTGCTGCGCCTTTCTCCCCCAGGACCGCTCACGCTCCCGCCCACCTCTGTCCGGCGCCCACACCCTTTTCTATACCCTCTGGGCAGTCACCAGTGGCATCACCTGTGCCAACAGCCCCTTTCACTCACTCACCAGGGGAGGAGCTGGAGGCTGAGGGAGGGCCGCTCTGGGCGGGAGGGGGGGGTGAGGGGAGGGGGGGGACGGGCGGGGACCGGCGTGGGTGCCGCAGGGCCCCCCTGACGTGCGTTTCCTGCAGTGCTTCATGAACGCCATCCTGCAGTGCCTGAGCAACACGCGCGAGCTGCGGGACTACTGCCTGCAGCGGCTCTACCTGCGGGACCTCGGCCACGGCAGCCACGCGCACACGGCCCTCATGGAAGGTGAGCCCGCCCGCACAGCGCTCCCCTGGACACCTTTCTGCTCCACTGTTGCTACACTAGGAGTTGTGTTTTCTTGCCTTTTTTTTTGTTTTAATATATATTTGTATTGATTTGTATTTGTATTGATTTCAGGGAGGAAGGGAGAGGGAGAGAGAGAGAGAGAGAGAGAGAGAGAAACAGCAGTGATGAGAAAGAATCGTGCACCGGCTGCCTCCTGCACGCCCCCACGGGATCAAGCCCACAACCCGGGCCTGTGCCCTTGACCGAATCAAACCTGGGACCCTTCAGTCCTCAGGCCAATGCTCTATCCACTGAGCCACACCAGCTTGGGCTAGTCGTTGTGTTTCCTACGCACCTCTCCCGTTTCCCTCCCGGCTCCTCCTCCCTGGGACCCTGGTTTTAGAGCTGGTTCTAGAAAATGCCTCGCCCGTCCTCCACCCTCCCCCTCTCCTCCTGATAGAGTTTGCCAAGCTGATCCAGGCTGTATGGACTTCGCCTCTCAATGACGTGGTGAGCCCCTCAGAGTTCAAGACCCAGATCCAGAGATACGCCCCGCGCTTCGTGGGCTATAAGTAAGGGCCTTGCCAACAAGCGTCCTCACCCCCCCCCCCCCCGGAGGGCTGGGGGCAGCTCCTGGGCCAGGAGGGCTCGCTCACTCTCTGTTCTGGGGGCTCAGTCAGCAGGATGCTCAGGAGTTCCTCCGCTTCCTTCTGGATGGGCTGCACAATGAGGTAAACCGAGTCACAGTGAGGCCTAAGTCCACCCCTGAGAACCTCGATCACCTTCCGTAAGTAAGAGGAGGAACGTGGGGAGCAAAACTGGATGGACTGGAGGTGTTTGCCTACGTCCTCGGGGCAGTGACTTGAGAAGTTTGAATATTAGGATAAGATTGATAGACCCTACACGGGCCATGGTTTGACCTCTGACCCCGTTGCCTTCCCCTCTCTGGTCCCCAGTGATGACGAGAAAGGGCGGCAGATGTGGAGGAAATACCTGGAGCGGGAAGACAGTCGGATTGGGGGTGAGTGCTGGAGACGCCGCGTTTCCCTCACGGGCGTTAGCCTGAGGAGCACGCCAGCCCTCAGGACCCTCCTCCCAGGCGCCCTGTCCTGCGTGGGTCCCGGGAACCGGGGAGGAGCCGTGAGGGGGCCGCGCCCGCCCACCCTGTGTCCCCTCCCCAGATCTCTTTGTGGGGCAGCTGAAGAGCTCCCTGACCTGCACGGACTGCGGCTACTGCTCCACGGTCTTCGACCCCTTCTGGGACCTCTCGCTGCCCATCGCGAAGGTAGGCACCCCTGGCCCACTTGTGAGACTCTCACCGGGCCCTTTGGTGCCGCTGACCTCTGACCTGTGCCTTTGCCCCTGCCAGCGGGGCTATCCCGAGGTGACCTTAATGGACTGCATGAGGCTCTTCACCAAAGAGGACGTGCTCGATGGCGACGAGAAGCCTGTAAGTGGCCTCCCGTGAGGCACCGCTTCCGCGTCCGGGGACGCCGTCCCCTGCGGCCGCCCGCCCGGCGTGGCCGCGCTCAGCGCCTCTCGCTCTCCTGTCTTCCAGACGTGCTGCCGCTGCCGCGCCCGGAGGCGGTGCCTAAAGAAGTTCTCCATCCAGAGGTTCCCCAAGGTCCTGGTGCTCCGTATCCTTAGGACCGTGCGTCCGGGAGACCGGCTCGGCTGGCGGCCAGGGCCCGGGCAGGCCACGGGGCAGAGCGGTCTCGGGGCCTTTCTTTTCGTGTTTGCTCTTCTGTCCCCAGAGGGGTGGCCGCTGTCAGGGGACCGGCCCTGTTATTTTGACTCTGCTTGTACCCTGTCTGTCCTTGACGCGCTTCCTCCCAGATCTGAAACGGTTCTCCGAGTCCAGGGTGCGGACCAGCAAGCTCACAACGTTTGTCAACTTCCCGCTGAGAGACCTGGACTTGAGGGAATTCGCTTCAGAAAACACCAGTGAGTGTTTTTTTAAGTATTTCTTTTTATTGCTTTCAGAGAGGGAGGAAGAGGGAGAGCGAGATAGAAACATCAATAGTGAGAGAGAATCATTTATCAGCTGCCTCCTGCATGGCCCTACAGGGGATCAAGCCCGCAACCCGGGCATGTGCCCTGCCCAGGAATCCAGCGGTGACCTCCTGGTTCATAGGTCGATGCCCAGCCCCTGGGCCACGCCGGCGGGCAGTATTTGTCACAGGGAGGGCGGGACAGGGCAGAGGTACCTACCATGCAGATGGGAGTCAGGAGGAGGGGAAGCTGCTGGAGAGGGAGTTTAGAAGCTGGGAACCAAGGCAGGAGGGGAGGGAGTGCCCGGGGGCTCGCACACCTGTGCTTCCTTCCCAGACCACGCTGTTTACAACCTGTACGCTGTGTCCAATCACTCCGGAACCACCATGGGCGGCCACTACACCGCGTACTGCCGGAGCCCGGCCACCGGCGAATGGCACACGTTCAATGACTCCAGGTGAGACAGCCCTGCGCCCCCGACGGGCTGCCCGGCTGCCCCGCCCGTCCCGTGCCCATCTGCGCGGCTTCCACCAAGACTGACAGAAAGTCAGAGCCAGGGCCCTAGCTGGTGTGGCTCAGTGGGTAGAGCGTCAGCCCATGGACTGAAGGGTCCCGGGCCCAATCCCCAGTGAGGGGCATGCAGGAGGCAGCCGATGGATGATTCTCTCTCATTATTGAATTTTCTCTCTCCCTCTCCCTTCCTCTCTGAAATCAGTAAAAATATATGTATTTTTAAAAATTAAACAAAAAACCAATTCCGAGCCAGGAAGCCAAGTGGCATGTCTGCTGCCATTGAAGCCTAGGAGATGCAGGTGAGGGTGGCGCTGGGCGGGCCCAGAGAGCAGGGCCTCCCGCAGCCCCCCGCACCCCTCCCCCGCCGGGCGCTGACCCCCCTCTCTCCGCAGCGTCACCCCCATGTCCTCCGGCCAAGTGCGCACCAGCGACGCCTACCTGCTCTTCTACGAGCTGGCCAGCCCGCCCTCCCGCATGTAGCGGCAGCGCTACCCCCTCCCTGCCGTGGTGGCCCTACGCCCGACGACGTGTTTTTTAAAAAAACAAACAAGCAAACCTGACAAATAAGAGAAAAATAAAGTACATAAAGCTGGGGAGCAGGAGTGGCTGCGGCCTGGGCGCTGGAGCCCACGCCCACAGCGAAGACCCCAGGACCCTCGGCTTCTCCCGCTGCGTCTTTCAGCCTTTGGTTGTTCCCGCGTGAAAGCAGCAGCAGTGGCGCGTGGGAGAGGACCCTCTGCTGCCTGCTCCTCCGAGAGGACGGCGCCCCCGGAGCCTGCGCACCGACTGTCCAGAAGCGAGAGACACCCCAGGAGCCAGGGGCCCGCTCGGCGCGAAGTCCCGGACAGACCAGGGCGCATCATGGAAAAAAAGCTGTTGTTGGCTTTTAAAAGCCCAGTTTTTTGTGCCGGCCCTCAAGTGTTCAAACTGGAGACGCCCTCTGCTCCCCTCTGCCCAGCAGGGGCGGCCGGTGGTCTCTCTCTTCAGATACACGTTTTCTAAGCTCGCCAGGCAGGCGTCCAGGCCCACGCACGGCACCGGAGGCCTGGATCTAACGAGTTTTGGTTTCTAGGGTTTTTGTTGTTTTCTTTCTTTCTTTTAATGTTTTGGATGGAATCTAGTTGCCTCTAAGAATTGTGCCTTATAGCATTTGGGGACCAGGGGAGTGACTGTCCCTCCCTGAAATATCCCACAGCCACTTCCCTTGGCCCCACACCATGTCCGGACTGACTGGGGGAGGTCGGGCCATGCCCTTAGCCCCCGGCTGGCTGGCATCGCAGTGAGATGGAGAAGAAAGTGGGTGAGAGGATATTTCTTGCGATGTAGTGTATCAGGTTCCCCTGCCCGCTTCCTCCCCTCACCCCCACCACCACCCATCACTCCCAGCTGTTTGAAGGACAGCACAGTCCCTGTCCCTAGAGCTCCTCCGCCTTTAACTTATTCCCTCTTACCCTGCGTTTTCTCCCTGACCTCCGCCCACCCCGCCTTCTCAGAGCCTCCTGCACCGTTTCTCAGGGATGCCCGCACCACCCTCCCCGGGCACCAGTGCCCAGGCCTGCCCGGGGGTGTGCCCAGGGCGCTGAGACACCTTGCCTCAGCCCCGTGATGTTTTCCCAGGGGCAGGGTTGGCCCTGAGCAGTCGGCAGACTTCGGTGCTGCCCCAGGAAGTCGGGCTGCTCCTGCACCAGGCAGGGAGCTCTCTGCACCACTCAGTGGCCTGGCTTGTGCCGGGAGCCGAGCCAGCAGCTTCCCGGTGCTCCCAGGAGGAGGCATCAGGGAGAGACCCCGCACTTCACTGGCCTGACACCCTTCTCTAGGGAAGCCCTGTGGCCCTGAGCCAGGGGCGGCGGACACGTGTTTACTGTGTAAGCAAGAGGAAAGCGGCGAATGCACGCTGGGCCTCGTATGGAAGAAAGCCCAGCGCGAGGGAGCCATGGTCTGGGACGCAATCTTGGTCGGGAGGCTGTGGACTCGGAGAGCCTCTACTGCCCCAACCAGAGTGCGTTCAGGTCCTGGGAGGCGGGCTGCCCACCTCTTAGTTTACGCGTTTCTATAAGAGCTGAACCAGTGCACATTCTGAACACTGTTCATCTGGACTCGCTGATAAACATACTGATATTTTAAATGCCACACTTGTTTATACTTTATTCTTCTGAGCAGAACATTCAGGGTGAGGTGTCATGTCTCCATTTCTAAAGACCTCAGCGAGGTCTCCAGAGAAGAGGGCCCGCCTCAGCCTCAGCTCCTCGTGCCTGAGGGCGTTTCTCCAAGGGGACTGCTTTCTCTTTTTCTTTTTAAATATATGTTTTTATTTATTTTTACAGAGAGGGGGGGAGAGACATTAATGATAGAGAAACAACATGGATCAGCTGCCTCCTGCACGCCCTACACTGGGGATCAAGCCCACAACCTGGGCATGTGCCCTGACTGGGATTCGAACCATGACCTCTTGGTTCATAGGTCGATGCTAAACCCCTGAGCCACACCGGCTGGGCAAGAGGACCGCTGCGTCATTGCTGTGTGGGCACTGGTGCTTCTCCGGACACGGGACATGCGGTCTGACCCCTGACAAGCTCAGATGCCCCCAGTGGAGGCTGGGAGCAGAGTGGCTCCGTGACCGACGGGCAATTGCAACCTGCTCTGCTCACACCTGGAAACAGCTACCCTGGCGGGAAAGGGTTTGTTCTCAGGTGCCCTTTCGATGCCTCACCAGGTAAAGAGGTGCCGCTTAGGGGTGTGCAGGCGTTGCCTCCGTTGGCTTTATCTCCTCATAGTTCTATCCAGATGCTCCGTCTCTGCACTGAGCTTAGGAGAGAGAAGCTGAAGTGTGTGCCCGCTGAGCCCCACTGTTTTCTCAGGATGTTTCCCACTGCCATTCCCTCTCCGCAGAAAAATCAGGGCCTCGCCTGGCCAGCGCAGCTCAGGGGTTGAGCGTCGACCTATGACCCAGGAGGTCCCAGTTGGATTCCCAGTCAGGGCACAGGCACGGGTTGCGGGCTCCGTCCCCAGTGAGGGGCGTGCCGGAGGCAGCCAGTCAATGATTCCCATCATTGATGTTTCTGTCTCTCCCTCTCCCTTCCTCCATAAAATATATATATATGTAAAAGAAAAATCACGGCCTGCCCATTCCATCCTTTCTGAGACAGGAGCACCTGCTGTCCGACACACCTAACAGGTGAGGTGGCGGCAAGCCCTTTTGTTCTGCGATTTGCCACAAGTGAAAAAGAGGGACTGGAAAAACTGATTCCCACTCGTGTTTCTCCCTGGGAGCTCCCCGCCCTGAATAAGGTTCTAAATGCTGCTGATTTACCCAAACCCCAGGGAATAGGGTTGCCCACACAATGAAGGGGGAGGCTTAGAGGGAAGTGAACAGATGAGCCCCATCGGTGTCAGCGGCTATGCCTCCCCTTTTTATATATATACTAGAGGCCCAGTGCACAAAAATTTGTGCACTGGGGGGGGGGGGTCCCTCAGATCAGCCTGTGCCTTCTCGCAGTCTGGGACCCCTCAGGGAATGACCACCTGCTGACTTAGGCCTGCTCCCCGGGGGATTGGGCCTAAGATGGCAGTCAGACATCCCTCTGGCAGCCCGGCAGCCCTCCGGGGATGTCCACTTGCCAGCGGGGACCAGGCCTAAGCTGCAGTCGGACATCCTTAGCGCTGCTGAGGAGGCGGGAGAGGCTCCCACCATCACCACTGTGCTGGCAGCCATCAGCCTGGCTTGTGGCTGAGCAGAGCTCCCCCTGTGGGAGTGCACTGACCACCAGGGGGCAGCTCCTGCATTGAGCGTCTGCCCCCTGGTGGTCAGTGTGTGTCATAGTGAACAGTCATTCCCAGTCGTTCTGCTGTTAGGGTCAGTTTGTACATTACCCTTTTATTATATAGGATACTAGAGGCCCGGTGCATGACATTCATGCACTGGGGTGGGGGGTCCCTCAGCCCAGCTTGTGCCCTCTTGCAGTCCAGGACCCCTAGGGGGATGTCCTCCTGCAGGCCTAAGCTGGCAGACGGACATCCCCTGAGGGGTCCTTAGCACTGCTGTGGAGGTGGGAGGGGCTCCTGCCACCACCACTGGGCTCACCAGCTGTGAGCTCCTATGTTAAGCATCTTCCCCCTGGTGGTCAGTGTGTGTCATAGCGACTGGTCGTTCCACCGTTTGGCCGATTTGCATATTAAGGTTTTATTATATAGGATATTTTTATTGATTTTAGAGAGGAAGGAAGGGGGGAGAGAGAGACATCAATGGTAAGAGAGAATCACTGATCGGCTGCCTCCTGCTCACCCCACACTGGGGATTAAGCTCACAACCCAGGCATGCCCCCTGACTGGGAATCAAACTATGAACCTCCTGGTTCATAGGTCAGCACTCACCCACTGAGCCAGGCCAGCCGGACTGTGCCTCCCCCTTGACTCGTCGTCCCCTGGAGGTGGGAGCACCTAGGAATTCCTGCGTCTCCCAGGGGAGAGCGGATGGGCTGTGCCCACTCTGCCCTTGTCCCTAGCTCTCCCTTCTGTACTCAACCTGAGGTGCTTTCTCGTCCCCATGGCAACAGGTCCTGGTTCTACCAGATCCCAAACAAAATCTGTGCCCGTTGCTTTATCCATCAGCTTTGCCTCCTAGCAGCTGGGGTTTCCCCCCCTTCTTTGTGTGCCTCCCAGCAGCCTGGGGGGGGGGGCCCGCAATTGCAATGTGTGACCTGCCACAAGGCCTCCCTCTTTCTGAGCCTCCATCCTCCTCTGTGACTTCAGATCAGACTAGTGGACCTTAAAGGACTCGGCTCACATGTCCTCATTTCGAGTCACTTTTCTCTAAATCAGCGGTTCTCAACCTGTGGGTCGCGACCCCTTTGGCGGTTGAATGACCCTTTCACAGGGGTCGCCTAAGACCATCCTGCATATCAGATATTTACATGATGATTCATAACAGTAGCAACATGACAGTTATGAAGGAGCAACGAAAATAATTATATGGTTGGCTCACAACATGAGGAGCTGTATTTAAAGGGCCAGAAGGTGGAGAACCACTGGACTAAATACATGCCCCGAGTTCTAAGGAGACTTATATGGCTCTGGTTCCCTGGTTCCAGTTCATGAAGTTACTATAGAAATACAAGTGTGCAGCCCTGGCCGGTGTGGCTCAGTGGATAGAATGTTGGCCAGTAGACTGAAGGGTCCCGGGTTCGATTCTGCTCAAGGACACACACCCGGTTGTGGGCTCAATTCCCAATGTGGGGGCATGCAGGAGGCAGCCAATCAATGATTCTCATCACCATTGATGTTTCTCTCCCTCTCTCTTCCTCTCTGAAATCACTAAAAACATATTAGGTAAATAAATACCAGTGGGCAAAAGTAGATTTACAGTTGTGAGTACACAAAACACAGTATTTTTGTATTCTTCTTATTGCATTATTTATTTGTATTACACCTGTAAGCCTACTTTTACCCACCCCTATGTAAAAAATGATATGTGAGCATATGCTTATGGGACTAGTGCTCAGAAAATGCATGTTCTTTTGTTTCCGTGAGGCTGTAGAGTTAGGACCGTGGAGGTGGCCTCGTCCACGGTCTCCTTTTGGCAATAAGGGTGCAAGCAAGAGAGGAGCAGACCTGTGCGGGGAGGGGAAGGAAGCAAGGCTGCCAAGAGGAAGCAAGCGGCCGGGGGCGCCTCCCACACCTGGGGCCCTCCCACACCGGGGCGCCTCCCACACCGGGGGCGCCTCCCACTCCTGGGGCGCCTCCCACTCCTGGGGCGCCTCCCACTCCTGGGGCGCCTCCCACACCGGGGGCGCCTCCCACACCGGGGGCGCCTCCCACTCCTGGGGCGCCTCCCACACCGGGGGCGCCTCCCACTCCTGGGGCGCCTCCCACACCTGGGGCGCCTCCCACTCCTGGGGCGCCTCCCACACCGGGGGCGCCTCCCACACCGGGGGCGCCTCCCACTCCTGGGGCGCCTCCCACACCTGGGCTCCAGCAAAGGCCTCTTCCTTGCCCACCGGCCTCTGGCCCCCAACTACTCCACACGGTTTACAGAAAGGGCGTGGGGCATGGACAGGAAAGGAAAGGAAAAGGACGAAAAATGGGAACCCAGGAATCCGCAGACCCAGCCGGGCAGCCCAGCCCGGCTCCTTGTCAGCGGACGCACTGGGGCCTCAATTCATCTGAAAAATAGGGACAAAACCAGCTCTGACCTCGCCCAGGGCGGTTGTGAAGGTCAAACAAGACCACGGGCGGAGGGATCTGCTCTCTCACTGTCGGGTCCCTCTGCCGCTCTCCCACCCTGACCGGTCCTGCGCGGGCTGGCTCCCCGCTGCCCCCAAACGCTCATGAAGCAGCCATGGCAAGAGCGCTGGTGCCAGCCGGGCGCGGGTGTCCTGAGGATGGCCGTGCGCAGCCCACGCCGGAGGGAAGGCTCCTGCTCGCCCAGCCTCCCCCGGCGCCTTCGCACCCCTCCCAAAACACCCTGCTTCAAGACCCAGTCGGCCCACGCCAGGCCTTGCTTCCAGCCGCTCCCAGCCAGGCTCCGGGGCTCGGCCCACCGTGCGGCTCCTCCTTTCTGGAACTTCCCACCCACCCCCAGGTTCTGCCTATTCACATATTTTTCCACCCTTAAACTTTAGACAAAATGTCTCCCTCTTCCGGGAAGCCCCCCTGCTTGCTCCCCTCAGAGAGGGAGCATTGCTGCTTCCGCTTCCCCAGCATCTGATTTCTGGTCTTCTCACCCAGTAACTGTCTTCATGTCTGTCCCCTAAACCCGCAGTCCTCAGGGGACCCCTTTTAAAATGATTGAGAGCCCCAGCCCGGCCCTGGTGGCTCAGTGGTTGAACATCAGCCTGTGAACCAGGAGGTCCTGGTTTGATTCCCAGTCAGGGCACAGGCCCGGTGTAGGGCTCCATCCCCAGTGTGGGGTGTGCAGGAGGCAGCTGATCAATGATTCTCTCTCATCATTGGTGTTTCTCTCTCTCCCTCTCTCTCTGAAATCAATAAAAATCTATTTAAAATATAATAACAGTAAACCGTTTCTATACTAAGATAAATAACATTTTCTATTTTTTCAAAAACTACATTTTACAAATCAAAAAGAAAATAATGTCCTAGCCAGTGTGTCTCAGTGGACAGAGCGTCAGCCCGCAGACTGGAGGATCCTGGGTTTGAT
Source organism: Myotis daubentonii (assembly GCF_963259705.1). NCBI lineage: Eukaryota > Metazoa > Chordata > Mammalia > Chiroptera > Vespertilionidae > Myotis > Myotis daubentonii. The sequence continues at coordinate 2,385,140 of NC_081848.1, forward strand.
TCCGATCAAGGGCACGTACCTGGGTTGCAGGTTCCCCGGCCCTTGTTAGGGCTCATGCAGGAGGAAACCAACTGATGGGTCTCTCTCACATTGATGTTTATCTCTGTCTCTCCCACTCCCTTCCACTCTTCCTAAAAGATATCCTCAGGTGAGGATTAACAAAAAAAGAAAAGAAAAGAAGGGAAGAAAGAAGAAAGAAAGAAAAAGGAAGGAAGGAAGGAAGGAAGGAAGGAAGGAAGGAAGGAAGGAAGGAAGGAAGGAAGGAAGGAAGGAAGGAAGGAAGGGAGGAAGGGAGGAAGGAAGGAAGGAAGGAATTAGTAAGCAGGGTAGCACTGTTTTACATTTTTCCAAATCTCGTGAGTGCCGCTTGCTGACCACAGCTAGGTGCCCCTCTCGGGCCGCACGCAGTGTCCTGAGGGCACACCCCCAGCCTAGGAGACTGAGCATGGAAAAGGTGTCGTGCTGCTACGGAAAGACCTTTGACCTGGCACATCCTCCGTGCAGCCCCCACCCGAGGGCTGGGCCCGGCAGAAGCAGCCCGAGGCCCACGCGTGAATGCGTAGAACCTGGGGGTGGGGCATCCCCTGAGTGGGAGGGCTTCTTAGGGTCACAGAGTCGGCCTCCTAGGTCTCTCTTCTCTTCATCTGATCCCCACTTTGTTTCTCCTTGTGCCTCGCCTCCAGGGTGGGATGAAAGAGAGGGGTCAAAAGACCAGCACTTTGTTAATTCTCACCCGAGGATATTTTTCCATTGGTTTTTAGGGAGAGTGGAAGAGAGAGGGAGAGACAGAGAGAAACATCAATGTGAGAGAAACACATCCATTGGTTGCCTCCTGCACAAGCCCGACCAGGGCCCAGGGAGGAGCCTGCAACCGAGGTACATGCCCTTGACCAGAATGGAATCTGGGACCCTTCGCCCTTTGGTCCGCAGGCTGACGCTCTATCCACTGAACCACACCAGCCAGGCAAGACCAGCACTTTGGATTCACCTGGCCCCACATTCCCCTCTGGTCTCTGTCCAGGTGTGAGCGTGGGGAGCCACCTAACCCTCCAAGCCTTGGTGCCATCTTTTGGAAAACAGTTGTGCTACCTCATCGAGGGACTAAAAGAGAGAAACTGCGGGTCCAAGCTCTGCCAGGGCCTGACACCCGCCAGACAGTCCCCGGAGGCTGCTGGTGGTGTCAGCTGCCTCCCTGCCTCCCGCCTGCCTCCCTCAGGCGAGCCTGGCCGCACAGGCCAGGGCAGCCGCCCTCACTGCTCTCCCTGAGGGCCCCGGGCCAGGCTGGAGTGTCCCAGCATCCTGGTGGCAAAGGCGCGTTGAGGGCGCTTGTTGCAGAGTGTAGCTTCCTGTCCGCGGCCACTGCAGACTCCCAGCGTCTGAGAGGCCGCCCTGACCATCTGCCCGAGGCCTGGGCGCCTTCTGCTCCCTGCCCCTCCTCCCGCAGGCTGGGGGCCCCAGGAAGAGGCGGTTTCCCCCTCACGTAGCACAGCCCTGAGCAGCCGTGTTCTGCCCGTCAGGGCTCATCTCCTTGTCCCGGGAGCACATGGGCCTCCACAGGCCCGGGCGTGGCCATTCCCTGGCCGCCCTGCGAGGGAGGAGCGTCCGACCTGGTTTTGTCCAGGCACTTAGGGCTCATAGGCCTTGCAGCTGCCAAGCAGCCCCCCTTGGCCTCCGTCCCCCTAGCACCCCACAGGCTCACCCCACACTCCCTTGGTCTCTCTCTCTCTCTCTCTCACACACACACACACACACACACATGCACTCACACACATGCACTCACATACACACACATACACTCACACACACATACGCTCACACACACACACTCACACACACACACATGCACACATACACACACATGCACACATACACACACATACATACACTCACACACATATACACACACACTCATACACACATACATACACTCACAGAGATATACACTCACACACACATACATACACTAACACACTAACACATACATACACACACACTCTTACATACATACACTCATACATACACTCACACTCACACACACACTCACACACATATACACACACATACACACACACACATGCTCACACACTCACATACATTCACACACACACTCACACACACACTCACATACATTCTCACACATACACATACACACACACGCTCACACACACATACACACACATACACACACACACTCACACATACATTCACACACTCACACACACATACACACACATACATACTCACATACACTCACACACACATACACACACTCACACACATATACACATACACACACATACATACACACACATACACACATATACTCACACACTCACACTCTCACACACACACATACACACATACACTCACATACACACACATACACTCACACACATACACACATACACTCACACAGACACACATACATTCACACAGACACACATACATTCAGACACACACATACACACACACTCACACACACACACACACACTCACACACATACATTCACACACACTCACACACACATACATTCACACACACACTCACACACATACATTCACACACACACTCACGCACGCACACATACATTCACACACACTCACACTCACACACACACACATACATTCACACACACACTCACACATACATTCACACACACACATTCTCACACACACATTCTCACAGACACACACACACTCACACACACAATCTCACACACACACTCACACTCTCACACACACACACACACACACTCTCACACACACACACTCACACACACACACTCACACACACACTCTCACACATACACACACTCACACACACATTCACACACACATACATTCACACACACACATTCACACACACACATTCACACACACACTCACACACACACTCACACACACACACACACTCTCACACACACACACATACATTCACACACACTCTCACACTCACACACACTCTCACACACACACACACATCCTCACACACACGGCACCCAGTTTCTCCTGTGGGATGTGCGCAGCCACTGAGTGCCTTTCAGGCGCTGCGCGGGGCCCAGGCATGGCCCTCAGCTGAGTTGGATTAAGGGGCCGGTTCAGGCCTTTGCAAATTCCTTCCGGCGGCTGCCCCGTCCCTGACACAGAGCCCAGCGGCCAGGGGCCGGGCCAGCCTGCCAAGGGCGGCCTGGGAGCTGGTCCGCCTGGCAGCCGCTCCCTCGGAAGCCCAGGCTGCCCCTTGGACAGGGGCTTGGGGTCAGGAGCGGGCCCTGGGGCTCAGGCTTCGGCAAGGCCTCAGACACCGCCAGCCCCGGAGCATGAAGGGCCGCACAGACACCGTCCTGCATGTGGAGTCCGCAGAGCCGAGCCAGGTAAGGACCGCCAAGAGCCGCTCTTCCAAACCCCACTGCCCGCCCTGGCTGGCAGTGCCCCTGGGCACCCCTGCCAGGCGGTGCCTCCACCTGCCCTCAGCCCTCTGGCCTCTCCCTTCCAGACTGAGTTCTGCAACCCTGCCTTTGAGCCCGAGTCGGGGCCACCTTGCCCTCCTCCGCCCGCCTTCCGGGAGGATGCCCGCCGTCGCACTCGCACGCCCTGGCACGGTAGCCGTCTCGGGAGTGACACGGGGAGGACCGAGAGGCCGGGGGGGTGCTGAGGAGAGGGGTACAGTCTCCCGCCCTGTCTGCCCACAGGTTGGCGTCCCCGAGGGCTGCCGCCCGACTGGCACCTCTGCGGGCTGTGCGCCCTGCTGCTGGCCAGCCTGCTGCTGGGGCTGCTGGGGCTGGTGGCCTTCCTGCTGGCCCGTGAGTACCCAGGCCCTGCGGGGAGAGGGGCTTTGGGACGGGACTCCGTGGGCTGTGCCACTTGTGCCCCAGGGATCCAGCCCCTTTGAACCCTCCCCCTCCCCCTTCCTGTTTTCAGAGCTGCAGGCTGCACCCCCATCTGGAGCCTCCTCTCCTCCGCTGCCCACCAGGGGCCTCATCACCACTGGCACCCCCTCCACCACAGCCACCACCCCCTCTCAGGCACCGAGGACCCCTAAAGGGCAGCGAGAGGCAAGCCTGAGCCTCACACCCCAGGCCTGTGAGTGCCACAGGCCGACCTTCCAGGGGGCCATGAGCCAGGGGGAGGGTGGGGGGAGGGCTTGGAAGAGGCACTTGGGCCAGGGAAGGGCCTCTCTCCCATTGACCTCTGAACTCTAACCGCTGTCTCCGCAGCCTGTGGGGGCCTCCTCCTGGGACCACGGGGCGTCTTCAGCAGCCCCAACTACCCAGACCCCTACCCGCCCAACACCCACTGTGTGTGGCACATCCAGGTGCCCGCAGACCGTGCGATACAGCTCAGGATCGAAGCTCTGGGCATGGAGAGCATGGCCTCCTGCCCCTTCGATCGCTTGGAGATCTCCCCCGAGCCGGAAGGCCCCCTCCTCAGGTGGGTTCCCCTCCCCCCAGGAGGCCTTGCCTCTGTCCTGAATCCTGTCCGGGGCAGCGCCGGGAGCGTCAGTGGTAAAGGCCTGATTGGGAGGAAATTGAGTCTCCACAGCTGAGCCCGGCTCTGCTACCCTCGTGCTCTATGACCTTGGGAAGGTCACTTCCCTTCTCTAACCAGTTTCCAAATCTGTAAAATGGATCCCCTACCTCCTTTCCCATCAAGAAATGTTGCAAGGCCCAGACGGTGTGGCTCGGTGGATAGAGCATTGGCCTGCGGACTGAAGGGTCCCGGCTCGATTCCCAGTCAGGGCACATGCCTGGGTTGTGGGCTTGATCCCCAATGTGGGGCGTGCAGGAGGCAGCTGATCCATGATTCTCTCTCATCATGGATGTTTCTATCTCCCCCTCTCCCTCTCCCTTCCTCTCTGAAATCAATAAAAACATATTTTTTTAAAAAAAAGGAAGAAATGCTGCAGGGATGGGTGCCAGGTGGGAGGAAGCCCAGAGCTTCCTGGGAAATGACAGGAGCCTTTCCGACCACGTTGGCTCAGTACGCAGCCCTGGCGGGCTCCGTCCTGCCCCTGAGCCTCTCTCACCCTCACCCGGCTTCTTGCAGGGTGTGTGGCAGGGAACCTCCCCCCACACTCAACACCAACACCAGCCGCCTGTGCGTGGCCTTCGTCTCAGACAGCAGCGTGGAAGGGCGAGGCTTCCAGGCCTGGTTCCAGGCCGTGGCTCCGGGGCGCGGTGAGTGTGTGCCTGCGTGGCCCCCGCTGCCTGTCCCTGGTCCTTTCTCTCCCCCAGCCGCTCCCAGCACTGGCAGGATGGGGAGGCTCTGGCGTGTCTGAATCAGGATGCTGCCTCACCCCCCAGGGAGCTGTGCCCAGGATGAGTTCCCCTGCGACCAGCTCGCCTGCCTGCCCCCTGGCTTGGTGTGCGACGGTTTCGCCCACTGCGCCGATGGCAGGGATGAGAGCAACTGCAGTGCCCAGGCCTCAGGTACACACCCCGCTGGCCTCAGGGGGCCGAGGGAGGGGGCCATCTTCAGGCGTCTGATCCAGGCTCCGGCTGGGCTCCCGGCTCTGGCTCCGCCCTAACCCGCCTGGTCCTTGTCTGGCCGAGAACTTGTCCCCATGGGCATGGCCAAACGTGCTTCTGCGGGTACAGCCAGGCCTCTGGGCAAAGGCCCCGCTGCTGGCCAACGCAGGGCCCTCCTCCCCTCTCCAGGATGTGGGGGCAACCTGACGGGTTCCAGGGCAGGTTCTCTGCTCCCAGCTTCCTGCAGGGGCACCCCCGCCGCCTGGTAAGCCGGCGCCCCGTGGAGAGGGAGGGCGGCTCCGGCCAGTGTGACTCAGGGCAGCACAGCAGACACTGCCTTGCCCTGGGGAAGGTCAGAGATCAAGCAGGCGGGAAGGGGTATTATTAAGTGCCTACTGTATACCTAGTTACTCCTATCCTCATTGATCTGAGAGCAGACAAGCTAAAAAGGCCCTTCCTACCTGGAGAAGCACCCATGATGAGCGATGTGGGCAGTGCCCACCCACTCCAGGCCTAGCCTGGACGCCCAGGGGGAGTGCCAGTCTGACCACGTGGCGGTGTATGAGGCCAGCAGCGCGGGGGCCCTCGGCCTCCTGGGCAGGTATCCGCAGCGCCAGGGGAGGAGCTGGCCCTGCCCTCCGTCCTCCGCAGTACCCCCTCCCTGCTTCCTGCCAATTCACCCAACGTATTCCCCCCTTCCTGTCCTCTGGCTCCTCCAAGCAGGAGGTGGCTGCACTGTCCCCTACAAAAGGCCTGTGTTCCCACGGAGCCCTCCTGCCAGGACGAGGGGTGTAGGCGCTGGAATTGTGACCCGTGGCGAGACTGTGCAGTGGGCAGCCCGGGCGAGTGCGGCGGCCCCTTGTCCCTGCCTCCAGGTGAGAAGCCTGGCAGGCTGAGCAGGCAGGGTGCCGGTCATAGCACACTTCAGAGCCCGGCTCCTGCGTCCTCCTGGATGAGAGGGGTCACACTCCTGATTCTCCACGGAGCCCTGTCACCCCAAGCTCAATGGGAAGCAATGCTGAGGCTTCCAGAACCAGCCCGGCCTGTCACAGAGAGAGAGCCCCTCTCCACAGCCCCCTCACAGAGGGAGGCAAAAGCTGCTGAGGGGCTCTGCCAATGCCGGCGCCCCAGCCATGCCCCCCGCAATCAAATGGGTGCCTGAAAAAACAGACATTAAAAAAAGATTGCCAGCCCAGTGGGGGGTGCGCAGGAGGCAGCCAAGCCATGATTCTCTCTCATCATTGATGTTTCTCCTCTCTCTCTCCCTCTCCCTTCCTCTCTGAAATCAATAAAAATATATTTTAGCCCTATCTGGTTTGGCTCAATGGATAGAGCTTCAGCCTGGGAACTGAAGGGTCCCAGGTTCGATTCTGGTCCAGGGCACATGCCGGGGTTGCAGGCGCAATCCCCAGTAGGAGGTGTGCAGAAGGCAGCCAATTAATGATTCTCATCATTGGTGTTTCTCTCTCTCTCTCCCTCTCCCTTCCTCTCTGAAATCAATAAAAATATATTTTAGCCCTATCTGGTTTGGCTCAATGGATAGAGCATCGGCCTGTGGACTGAAGGGTCCCAGGTTCAATTCCAGCCAAGGGCACATGCCTGGGTTGTGGGCTCGATCCCCAGTAGGGAGCATTCAGTAGGCAGCCAATCAATGATTCTCTCTCATCATTGATGTTTCTATCTCTCTCCATCTCCCTTCCTCTCTGAAATCAATAAAATTATATATATGTGTGTGTGTATATATATATATATGTATATATATATGTATATATATATGTGTATATATATATATACACTAGGGGTCCGGTGCACGAAATTCGTGCACTGGGTGTGTGTGTGGGGGGGGGGAGTGTCCCTCAGCCCAGCCTTCCCCCTCTCACATACTGGGAGCCCTCAGGCGTTGACCCCCATCACCCTCCAATCGCAGGATCGGCCCCTTGCCCAGGCCTGACGCCTCTGACAGAGGCATCAGGCCTGGGCAGGGGACCCCCAGACCCCTCCGATTGCTGGCTCTGCCCCTTGCCCAGGCCTGTTGCCTCGGCCAGAGGCGTAGACCCCCATCACCCTCCGATCGCCTGATCGGCCCCTTGCCCAGGCGTGACGCCTCCACCAGAGGTGTCAGGCTTGGACAGGGGACCCCCATCTCCCCCCGATCACTGGCTCTGACCCCCACCCAGGCCTGAGGCCTCTGGCCCAGAAATCATGCCTGGGCAGGGGACCCCCATCTCCCTCTGATCGCTTGCTCCACCCTCTGCCCAAGCCTGATGCCTCTGACCCAGGCTTCAGGCCTGGGCAAGGGGACCATCATATCCCTCCAATCCCCAGCTCCACCCCCCACCCAGGCCTGATGCCTCGGCCAGAGGAGTTGACCCTCATCACCCTCCGATCACCAATCACCGGATCGGCCCCTTAACCAGGCCTGAGGCCTCCGGCAGAGGTATCAGGCCTGGGCAGGGGATCTCCAGCTCCCCGTGGTTGCAGGCTCCGCCCCTGCCCAGGCCTAACGCCTCTGGCAGAGGTATCAGGCCTGGGCAGGGGACTCCCAGCTCCCCGCGATCTCCCACTCTGCCCCTGTCCAGGCCTAACGCCTCTGGCCTAGGCGTCCAGCCCGGGCAGTGGGGACCTGCAGTGGCAGCGGGGGGCGCCACGATCGCGCGGGCTCCGCCCCTGCCCCTGCAGGAGGCCTCTGGCTGAGGCGTCCGGCCCGGGCAGCGGGGACCCGCAGCTGCAGCGGCCCCGCGACCGTGGGCTCCGCTTTAGGCCCAGGCAAGGGACCCCTAGCTCCCGGGACTGCCAGCTTCGACCATGCCCAGCTCCCATCACTGGCTCCACCCCTACTTCCTGCTATCACTGGCCAGGGCGGCAAAGGCACCTGATTCTCCGATCATGGCTGGGGGTCAGGGCAAAGGCGGCCCAAGGGCCGCCTTTGCCCTGCCCCCCAGCTCTTAGCTCCCCCCTGGGTTTCCGATCACTGTCAGTGGCAGGGGGCTTCTTCCTGCTTTCCCTTTCGCCTCCCTGCATTGTGCCTACCTATGCAAATTAGCCGCCATCTTTGTTGGCAGTTAACTGCCATCTTAGTTGGCAGTTAATTCGCATATAGCCCTGATTAGCCAATGAAAAGGGTAGCGCTGTACGCCAATTACCATTTTTCTCTTTTATTAGTGTAGAGATATATATATATAATAAAAGGGTAATATGCAAATTGACCCTAACAGCAGAACGACTGGGAATGACTGGTCACTATGGCACACACTGACCACCAGGGGGCAGACGCTCAATGCAGGAGCTGCCCCCTGGTGGTCAGTGCGCTCCCACAGGGGGAGCTCTGCTCAGCCACAAGCCAGGCTGATGGCTGCCAGCACAGTGGTGGTGGCAGGAGCCTCTCCCGCCTCCTCAGCAGCACTAAGGATGCCTGACTACAACTTAGGTCTGCTCCCTGCTGGCAAGTGGACATCCCCTGAGGGCTGCTGGGCTGCCAGAGGGATGTCTGACTGACAGCTTTGGTCCGATCCCCCAGGGAGCGGGCCTAAGCCAGCAGGTAGACATCCTCTGAGGGGTCCCAGACTGCAAGAGGGCATAGGCTGGGCTGAGGGACCCCCTCCCGCCCCCCCACAGTGGAAAAATTTTTGTGCACCAGGCCTCTAGTATATAATTTTTCAGAAGAGGTACCTGCCTGGTGCCCAGGGCTGGCCCATGGCGCTAGAGAGGCTCAGGATATGTAAAGCGTCTCTCCCTCTGTTTTATCTCCTTTGATGCTCACAACTCCCTCTGGACCCTTGTAGAGTGATTGGGCAACGTGCCCCCGTCCACCAGCCATGAGTGGACCCCACAGTGACCCCTCCTGCCCCTGCAGAGCTGTCCTGTGAGCCCATCTGAGTGGAGATGTGCCTGGGGCTCAGCTACAATGCCACAGCCTTCCCGAACATCTGGATTGGCATGGCCACCCAGGAGGAGGTGATGGAGGTGCTCAGAGCATACGAGGTGCCCTGGGAAGTGATAAGGAGAGATCCCCAGGAGGGGAGGGAAGCTGGGGTGTGGGAGCCTGAGGGCTGACCTCCTCCCACAGAGCCTGGCCCGCCTTCCCTGCTACCCGAGCTTCCGGAGGCTCCTCTGCGGGCTGCTGGTGCCCCGCTGCACCCCACTCAGCAGCATGCTCCCCCCTTGCAGCTCCGTCTGCCAGGAGGCGGAGCACTGGTGCCAGTCTGGCCTGGCACTGCTAGGCACCCCCTGGCCCTTCAACTGCAACTGGCTGCCTGAGGCCACAGACCTGAACGCATGTGCCCAGCCCTGACGCTGACTAGGCCCCTGCCCCCTGCCTGCCCATCCTTTGCCTACCAGGGGGCAGGCCAGGGACCAAGGAAGGGGCTGCACGGGGCTCTGCGAACCTTCTCGGGGCCTCCGGGAAGGAGGAACCCTCAGCAGGCTCAGGAGACGGGGCCACTGTCCCAGCTGCTTTCTGTCCCTGCACCTCCAGCTGGCCGCTGGCCACCCGGCAGCTTCCCACCGAGCCTCTGACCCCCATTTCCTGCCTCCTGCCTCCCCTTCCACCTGCGTCTCCATCACCGGCCTTAACAGACAGAACATTTTTATTGACTTCAGAGAGGAAGGGAGAGGGAGAGAGAGAAACATCGATGATGAGAGAACCATTGATCGGCTGCCTCCCGCACGCCCCTCAGAGCAGGTCCACGCTCTATCCACTGAGCACACCAGCCAGGGCTCCAGCCCCTGCCTTTGGACGTTTTCATTTGTTCACTGAGTGCTGGGCTGCGGCGGGCCTGTTCTGAGTTCTGGGTCCAGCTGTCTGTCCGTCTGCCTCTAGCACTCTCTGCCCTCTTCTCCGGCACATTGCTGGGGCTGGCGTCCCCCTGGTCGCGGTCCGGGCACACCTCCCCCTCCGCTGTCTGTCTCCCGGCCACCCCGTCCGGCCCGGCCTCCCCTCCTCCGGCGCAGCCTGGCCGCCCGCCGGGCACCACGCGTTACTTCCCTGCCGTCCGCGGCGGGGCTCTGGGTCTCCTCCCGGAGTCGGGGAGGAGCAGAGCCGAGCAGGCCCAGCGCGCAGCGGGCGGACAGGCGAGGGCGGGGCGCCCGCCGGGGAGAGCGGAGGGCAGCCCGGGCCGCAGAGCGGGGCGGGGGTCGCTGCGGGTCCCCAGTAGCCAGCGCCCGCCGGGAGGAGGCCGCAGACGGAGGGAGCCGCCGGGCGGGAGCGGGAAGGGGTGAGTCCGGTGGCGGGGACCGGGGCTGGGAGGGGCTGGGGAGACTGGGCGCGGGCCGGCCGGGGGGGTGCTTCCCCCTTCCTGCCGGCTGTGCTCTCGGGTCGAGGGGGCGCCCCATTTCTTTGTCTCTCCCGGCCGTTCCGCTCCAGGGACTTGGCCGTGGGGTGGGGCCCGACTCGGCGGCGATGGGGTGGGGAGCGGGGCGGGTCCCGGAAGGCTGGGCCGACCCCTGTCCCTCCCGCAGGCGCGAGAGGACCGGCGTCGGGCCCCCGTGCCGGCGCCATGAGGCCGCTGCTCGCCCTGCTGCTCCTGCGCCTGGCGGCCGGCTCGGCCCCGCCCGACGACAACAAGATCCCCAGCCTGTGCCCGGGGCACCCCGGCCTCCCCGGCTCCCCGGGCCACCACGGCGCCCAGGGCCTGCCCGGCCGCGACGGCAGGGACGGCAGGGACGGCGCGCCCGGGGCGCCCGGAGAGAAAGGCGAGGGCGGGCTGCCGGGTAAGGCGGCGCGGAGACGTGGCCGCGGGCCGCGCGCGGAGGGGCGGGCGCTCCCGGGGGTGGAGGGGGCGCTCCCACCGGACCCGCCGAGCCCCTGGCCGGGGAGGGCAGGGGGGGGACCCGCCCGCGGGCGCGCTCCCGGGACCCAGCGGGTCAGACCTGCGCGCTCTGGGGACGCGGGGGCCGGGGCCGGGCGGGGGTGGCGGCGGCGGAGCTGGGAGGGGCGCGAGGCCCCCAGGTCGCCCTCCGAGCTCCCGAACCCTCCCCTCCCCCAGGAGCGCCGGGGCCGCGCGGGGAGCCCGGGCCGCGCGGAGAGGCGGGTCCCGCGGGTGCGGCGGGGCCGGCGGGGGAGTGCGCGGTGCCCCCGCGCTCCGCCTTCAGCGCCAAACGCACGGAGAGCCGGGAGCCGCCGCCGCCCGACGCGCCGCTGCCCTTCGAGCGGGTGCTGCTGAACGAGCAGGGCCACTACGACGCGGCGTCGGGCAAGTTCACCTGCCGCGTGCCCGGCGTCTACTACTTCGCGGTGCACGCCACCGTCTACCGCGCCAGCCTGCACTTCGACCTGGTCAAGAACGGCGAGTCGGTGGCCTCCTTCTTCCAGTTCTTCGGGGGGTGGCCCAAGCCCGCCTCGCTGTCGGGCGGCGCCATGGTGAGGCTGGAGCCCGAGGACCAGGTGTGGGTGCAGGTCGGGGTGGGCGACTACGTCGGCATCTACGCCAGCGTCAAGACGGACAGCACCTTCTCCGGGTTCCTGGTGTATTCCGACTGGCACGGCTCCCCCGTCTTCGCTTGATGTCCGCGGGCAGTGCGCCTGCTGCTCCCACGCCCAGGGGCGGGGTGTCGCCACGTCCTCCGGGAAGGCCGGCCCCCACTATGCTGTGAATGACGAGGGGTGCCTGGGGCGCGCCCGCTGCTGGCAGGGGTGGGGACAGGCTGTCTGAGTCAGGGCCTCGGCGTCGGCACCGGTGGTTCTGCCCAAGACCCAGGGAGCGCGCTGAGCTGGCAGGTGGGGTGCTCTCTCCTTGGGACTCTGCTTCTCTTCTCCCTGCCCCCTTCCGCTTCTGGCCCTTTCCGTGGAGGCCATTCAATAAATCTACAAACCCCTCCTGGCTCGGCTCCCGTCTTTGGTGGATGGGGAAAGTGAGGAGACGAGGGGAGGAGGGGAGGGCTCCCGGCTGGAGGCGCCGAGGGCCGGCGAGGCCCGTGGGAGAGGCCCTGTGTAGGTCTCTGAGGAAGGCGCCCTCTGGCGGGAGCTCTGGCCACTTGTCCGAACTCCAAGGTGTCCAAGCCCTGGGTAGGGGCTACCTTCACACACACACCCCTGTTCTGATAACAGAAACGGAGCCCGGGTTTTTCGTTGACCATTTCAAGCTGCTCGCTTGGTCCCTAGATGGCTGGGAGGAAGGCTGCCTGCTTCCCTCTCACGCCCCATTTCCAGGGAGTGGAGTGTCCCTGGGGTCTAGAGAGTAGTTTCTGAGGTGACCACAAGAGGGCGCCCCACTCTAGAATGCAGCCATGACCCTGGGCAGCTTGAGTTATTTTTTATTGATTTCAGAGAGGTAGGAAGAGGGTGAGATAGAAACATCAATGATGAGAATCATTGATTGGCTGCCTCTTGCATGCCTGCCACTGGGGATCGCGCCTGCAGCCCGGGGATGTACCCTGACTAGAATCGAACCTGGGACCCTTTAGTCCGCAGGCCGAAGCTCTACGCACTGAGCCAAACCGGCTAGGGCAGCTTGAGCTCTGGACTCCGAAGTTGGTTGGCGGAGGCAGGATGTGGAGGTTGGCCAGTGGAATTCCTGACGGGGTGGAGGGGAGAGTCCTCTGCTCCTAGCTCAGGAAGTTTATCTTTCCTCCTAAACCGTTTACCCTCACTTTAAACAGTGTGCATAGCCAAGGCTCTCCGCCTTCAGCTCTCTCTCCAGGGGGAGGGGGAGGGGCGGGTAGAAAAAGGCCTCCCAACTCCAAGGTGGAGGTTTCCGTTCATTCCCCCTACCCCTGCTGTGCTGGGCATAGCCCCATGGGCTGGGTGGGCTGTGCCAAGTCTGAATCCTTCAAAGCTGCCCTCTTCTGACCTCAGAAGCAGCCCTAGTCCCACACCCCAACCCAATAACTAACAAATCGGGGCTTGCAAGGCCCCTATCAGCTCAGCCTCACCCCGAGAAGGTAGAGGGGTGCTCTGGCCTTTTCCCTCTTCCCCACTTGCAGGAGGCTGTCCCTGGCATTCGCTCCGAGATTTAAATAGTTATGGGGCATGCTCCCCTCTCTTGCTGGTCAGATGAGGGCAGATATGACCAATGGGGACTGGGGTGAGCTGGAGACAGGCCTCCAGAGTATTGAACTTCAACCCCCTGCTCTCCACCAGGTCCCATCAGTGTCACTCTATGCCAAGAAAGACAAGCACCTGCTTCTCCAGGGATCAGAGAGTGGACTAGACACCAGGCAGCAGGAACCCCAAGTTCTCTCCTGGGAAGAGTGGCAGAGAGGGAAAGCTGGGATGAGAAAGCTCCCACTTCTCTCTACCAGGGCTTTCTAGCAAAAATAGAAGAGAGGGAGGGCTTTCCAAAGGCTGCTCACGTGAGGACACAAATTGAGTTGATAAAAGCCAATCCAGCCACACCGTGGGTCTCCCCAAGGCACAGGGCTCCCATCCTACCTTCCCTCTCCCCCACCGGTTCCCCACAGATCACTCTGGTGACTAGCAGGACTGAAGGGCCTGCTGGAGTGTCAGTCACGCTGACCAGCTGCTCACCCTTGCAAGGATGCACAGAGGCTGTCAGGGTTGTCAACAAACTTTATTCACTGGAAACAGAGCCACAAGACCCTCAGGGAACTGGCCCCACTGTTTGGGCCCCAGTGGAATGTGCACAGTCTGCCTTCGCAGTGCCTGGGAGAGGCAGGCAGAGGGGAATGCCATTTCCCCTGTGATGTGGGGAATGAAAGGACAGGGATAGAAATCTAGTTCTCTCTCCAGAGGCTCCCAGTGGAGCTGGGATGCGAGGGTTCATGGTCCCAAAGCCAGGTGCAGCTACACACACACACACACACACACACACACACACTCGGATAAACTTCTGACCCCAGCTGTTGGACGAGGTTGGGAGGGAGCTTCAGAAGATCATGGCAGGCAAAAGTGGTAGCTCTAAGGGCATCTGCAAAACACCACCCCCAAAACCTGCCCGGCACAGGAGTTCTGGCTAAAAGCAAAGGTTCAAGAACATCCCAAGGCCATTGTTTGCCAAAATACCCAAATAACACTGATGTGTTGTGGCTACAGAAGCTAGGGAGAGGACCTGCAAATCTCCAACAACAACAACAACAAAAAAACAGAAGCAGAGGAGGAGCCCCAGAGGCTGGCATCTGGAGGGGAGGCCACAACAGTCTCAGGGCGTGCCAGTGACACGCCTCCCTCAGCATCGCAGGGGCCCACTGGGAAACAGAAGCTGCTGTCCTGCCCCCACCCAGGTCACCGTCTTCCAGGGTGTCCCATCTCAATGTCCTAGACGTATGGCTTGGAGGCTTGGCATGACAGCCGCAGGGCAAAAGGCGATTCAGGCCCGGACCCGGAGGTCAGGTGTCAATGCTGTCCGAGCACGGGTGGCTGTGTGGTGCGTGGAGCTAGAGGAGGGCAGGCAGGGAGGGAGCTCTCAGAGGTAGACGTTGAGGGTCTGCAGGATGCCCCGGCGGCAGAGCGGGCAGTTGCGGTGGTAGACAGGGTGGCGCATCAGGATTTCGGTGCAGGCCTGGCAGAGGCACAGGTGCCGACAGGGCAGCAGAAGCACCGTCTTGCTCTGGTCCTGGCAGATGACACACTTCTTCCGTTCCTCTTGCTCCTTCAGCAACTTCCATGGGTCTTGCCCGGCTATAGGCTCCTCATTGAGCCTCTCCCTGCCCCAGGCAGCAGTCACTCTGGCCATTCTACCTTCTTCCTCTTCTGCCTCTGATCTGGGCCCTGCTTCAGGAAGAGTGTCCTGTTGTGAGGTCCTGCCTGCAGGCACCCTTCTAGGGCCACCCTGGGGAGCCCCAGGTGCCCCTCCCCAGTTTGGCCAGCTCGCCAGCTGCAGGCTGCGGCTCCAGACTCGGTGCCAAGCCTCCACGCCCAGTGCGAGGCGAGACAGCCGGGTAACATCCTCGCGGAGCCTGTGGTAGGATGGCCGGGCATGGAGCCGACCGAGGGCCTGGGTGGCCAGCCTCATGGTGAGGTCGGGGTGCAGCACGGTCACCGTCACCGCCAGCACACAAGCCAGCAGCACCAGGCCAGTGAGATTGACAAGCACAAAGCTGGCCACGAGGCGGGCAGCCGAGGCCAGGAGCTCCATTGCCAGCTGGCACGGGGTCCAGAGGAGGATGGCCATGGCCACAGCACTGCTGGACATGTGCGCGAGGAGGGCCGCCACCACGTCCGTCACCCTCCACAGGGGCCCCATCACCGCATCCCACAGGGCCAGCAGCAGGGAGAAGAGGTTCTGGGTGCTGATGAGGCAGATGTTGACCAGGCTGTTGACCACGTAGGCCACCAGGCTCATGGCAATGGCACAGACGTCACAGGCCTGGCGCAGCAGAGCGTGGCCACTGGACACCACGTTGAGGAGGCCCCGGTGCAGGAGGTCCCGGCTCCTCCAGGCCCCGTGCGCGGCCAGGTGCCCCAGGAGCTTCAGGCTCTCCAGGCCGGCGCAGCAGCTGCACAGCAGGGCCCACAGGGCCTGAGCGCCCCCGGCAGTGAGCCGCAGCAGGGCTTCCATCAAGGCCAGGAGCGACAGCAAGACGCCGCGGCCCAGGTGCACCAGGCTGGCCAGCACAGTGTGGGGCAGGTTGTAGATGAAGGCCAGCAGCCAGGCCACCGAGGCCAGCAGGGAGGACACCAGCAGGAAGTTCAGGTCCAACGCCAAGGTCAGCACGTCCAGCAGCAGGCCCACCCCGTTCACCACCAGGTACACAGCCTCCATGGCGGGGCCCACACAGCCCGGCTCCCGGTGGGGGGCGGGAAGGCTGGGGTGCTGGGGGGACGGGTCGGGGGGGGGGGGTACCTGGAAGGGAAGGAAACGTCTCAACTCCGGGCGAGAATCGACAGTCTGCGGAAGGGGGAGGGGCGAGGGTCTCAGTGCGGGGAACGGGGTCCGGGAGGCCCGGTGTGGACGGCGGGCCGTCGCGGAGGGAAGAGGCCGGGCATCTCCGGGCGGAGGTGAGCCGGCGGAGGAGCGGGGCCTGGCGCTGCAGACCTGGCGGCGGCGTCCCGCGTCCCGGCGGTTGGGGCCGGGCTGGGCCGGGGCCGGGAGGGCGGCGCAGGCCGGGCGTGGGCTCGCGGTCCCGCCGCGCAGGTGCCCCGTCCCGGCCCGGCCCCCGTCCTCGGGTTCGCACTCTGCGCCGAGCGGGAGCGGGAAAGGGGACCCTCAGGCGAGCCCAGGTGCGGCCTCGACCCGGCTGCGCGCCGCCATCTTGTGCGCGAAGGGGCGGGGCCGGCGCCGTGACTGCAGGGCCGCCGGGCACGGGGGGCGCTCATTGGCTCGTTTGAACGGCCCAACGCCTTTACTTCCCGGAGCGGGGCGGGCGCAGGGAGTCCCGCCCTCGGAGGGGGGCGGAGAGGGGGGCGCGACCCGCAGAGGCGGGGGTCTTCTCAGCGCCACCCCGCGACCAGCGGGCCGCCCCTGGCCCGGGGACGTCTTCTTTTGCGATTCACTCTCGCCGGGGACCGCTCGCCATCGGTGTTAGAGCGCGGGGGCGGGGGCGGGGCAGAGAGACGGATGCCGGAGGGACAGGGGGACGGGCTGCCTCCCGCCCGCCTCGGAGCCGGAGCCGCCGGGGCAGGAAGCGATCCTGGTGAAGGTGCGGTCTCTGCCGCGGGGCCTTCTCCGCACTGCGCCCGCGCTCCCCGTTCGCCCAGCGGCGCGCGTTCCCGGAGCCCTTCCCGCTCGGGTGCGAGGGGCGGCACGTGCTCCCGGCGCGCACGCGCTCAGGCGGTTCACGAGGGGACACTGCGCTAGCGGGGCTCCCGCGGCCACTCCTGCAGCCCCGTCCCCTTCGCACCCGGGGGGGGGGGGGGGGCGCTAGGTGCCCAGGAAACAGGCCCAGGTGGAGAGAAAGGACGGGAATAACTCAGCTGCGACCACCTGTGGGCCAGTGAGCAAGGGCGCTCATCCCTCCAAGCGCGTCGGGGCCACAGCTGCCTCTGTGCCCCGCGGACAAGCATGAATGTCCAGGGCTGCTGCCTGCAACCCGCCAAAAGCAGTAAACTTTGTGTTGTTTGGGGAGGGAGGTGTTTTCTACTTGGGTTGTTTGGTCTTTTTTGGATGTTGAGTTGTCTGAGTTCTTTATGACTTTTGGGTATTAATCCCTTATCAGATGTATCATTGGCATTTACAGCCTCCCACTCACTGGTCATCTTTTCATTTTGTTGATGGTTTCCTTTACTGTGCAAAAACTGTTTAATTTGATGTAGTTCCATTTATTTTTTCTTTTGTTTCCCTTGCCTGAGACATGTCAGAAAAAAATACTGCTACAAAAAATGTCAGAGACTTTACTGCCTATGTTTTCTTCTAGTTTTATAGTTTTTTTTCTTTTTTTTAAATTAAATCTTTATTGTTCAGATTATTACAGATGTTCCTCTTTTTTCCCCCCATAGCTCCCCTCCACCCGGTTCCCTCCCCCCCTTACCCCCCCCCCCCACTGTCCTCATCCATAGGTGTACGATTTTTGTCCAGTCTCTTCCCGCACCCCCACACCCCTCCCCCCCCAGAATAGTCAGTCCATTCCCTTTCTATGCTCCTGATTCTATTATATTCACCAGTTTATTCTGTTCATCAGATTATTGATTCACTTGATTTTTAGATTCACTTGTTGATAGATGTGTATTTGTTGTTCATAATTTGTATCTTTACCTTTTTCTTCATCTTCCTCTTCTTAAAGGATACCTTTCAGCATTTCATATAATACTGGTTTAGTGGTGATGAACTCCTTTAGCTTTTCCTTATCTGTGAAGCTCTTTATCTGACCTTCACTTCTGAATGATAGCTTTGCTGGGTAAAGTAATCTAGGTTGTAGGTTCTTGCTATTCATCACTTTGAATATTTCTTGCCATTCCCTTCTGGCCTGCAAAGTTTCTGTTGAGAAATCAGCTGACAGTCGTATGGGTATTCCCTTGTAGGTAACTGGGTTTCTTTCTCTTGCTGCTTTTAAGATTCTCTCTTTGTCTTTAGCTCTTGGCATTTTAATTATGATGTGTCTTGGTGTGGTCCTCTTTGGATTCCTTTTGTTTGGGGTTCTCTGCGCTTCCTGGACTTGTAAGTCTATTTCTTTGACCAGGTAGGGGAAGTTTTCTGTCATTATTTCTTCAAATAGGTTTTCAATATCTTGCTCTCTCTCATCTTCTGGCACCCCCAAATTCGGTTTTTGGTATGCTTGAAGTTGTCCCAGAGGCTCCTTACACTATCTTAATATTTTTGGATTCTTTTTTCTTTTTGTTTTCCTGGTTGGGTGATTTTTGCTTCTTTGTATTTCAAATCTTTGACTTGATCCTTGCGATCCTCTAGTCTGCTGTTGGGAGTCTGTATAATATTCTTTATTTCAGTCAGTGTATGCTTAATTTCTAGTTGGTCCTTTATCATAACCTCGAGGGTCTCACGAGATTTCTTGAGGGTCTCACTAAATTTATCGGCGGTTTCTAGAAATTTATTGAAAAACCTTAAAAGTGTGGTTTTGAACTCTATATCCAGTCGTTTGCTTTCCTCCATTTCTGTCATTTGTGACTTGTTTCTTTGTCTCCGCATTTTTTATGCTTCCCTGTGTTGATAGAGTGGCTTTCTGTGTTAGGTGTCCTATAGGGCCCAGTGGCTCAGCCTCCCCAATTACCTGAGGTGGACACTCTTGGTGCACCCCTTTGTGGGCTTTGTGCACAGTCTTCTTGTAGTTAAGCCTTGATTGTTGTAGGTATCACTGGGAGGAATTGACCTCCAGGCCAATTCGCTATGAGAATCAGCTGTGTCTGCAATGGGAGAACTTCTGAGCTGGAGACACCCTTCTGGGGCAAGACTTGCTTCAGTGGGGCTTTGGTGCTCACTGAATCTGCCCCCTGAGTGTGTCCCTTATGGATCTGAGGAGTTGTAATTGGATGGTCCCACTCTGACCACTGGGTACACTGGCTCTTGGATCTCTAAGGAGGTGCTAATTTAGCCTCTGTCTGAGGCTACCCTATAGGAGCTATGGAGAGATTCCTCTTCTTTGTTTGGGGTTTGGAGGTGCCCAGATGAGGCCCAGCTGTGAAGCAATGCAAGCTGCTGTGGGGCCTTGGACCTTCTTTTGGAAGTTCTGGGTCTCTTTGATTCAGTTGCAGTTTGTTAGGTAATTTTCAGGTTGCAAAGGGCCAGGCCTTTCATATGCAAAAGCCTCTATGCTCAGCTTGGGTGGGGCGGGGTCTCAGGGGATCAACAGGGTGGAGCAAGCAGCTATGGCTGCTTCCCAGTCCTACCCTAAGAGGCCCTGCGTCTCAGTGTCCTGGTAATCGCTGCAAGCACCTCTGAGAGAAAGCCGTCCTCGAGTTCTGCCCGCTGCCAGACAAGTCCAGTTTCTCCCCGTATGAGTCTGGGTCCCCAAACACTCATCCGGAACTGGATTTCAGAGCAGTCAGAAGCATGAGACTCCCTTCCGATTGAAAAAGACAACCGTGTCCTCAGTTTCCAGCCCTCTCCACGTGCACCTTGTCCTCAGCTGCCAGCCCTCTCCACGTGCGCCGCATCCTCAGTTGCC